>NC_142412.1:9370835-9698098 GCF_059441095.1 Idiotropiscis lumnitzeri
TTGAAAGTACCAAGCAAGAACAAAGCAAACACAGTCAAGAGAGAGGTACCAGTTGCCAGGATGGCAGAGCGGTCTAAGGCGTTGCGTTCAGGTCGCAGTAACCCCAGGAGGCGTGGGTTCGAATCCCACCTCAGACAGAGCCCATTGATAGTACCAAGCAAGAAAAAAGCAAACACAGTCAAGAGAGAATTACCAGTTGCCAAGATGGCAGAGCGGTCTAAGGCGTTGCGTTCAGGTCGCAGTCTCCCCAGGAGGCGTGGGTTTGAATCCCACCTCAGACAGAGCCCATTGAAAGTACCAAGCAAGAAAAAAGCAAACACAGTCAAGAGAGCATTACCAGTTGCCAGGATGGCAGAGCGGTCTAAGGCGTTGCGTTCAGGTCGCAGTCACCCCAGGAGGCGTGGGTTCAAATCCCACCTCAGACAGAGCCCATTGAAAGTACCAAGCAAGAACAAAGCAAACACATTCAAGAGAGCATTTCCAGATGCCAGGATGGCAGAGTGGTCTAAGGCGTTGCGTTCAGGTCGCAGTCTCCCCAGGAGGCGTGGGTTCGAATCCCACCTCAGACAGTGCCCATTGAAAGTACCAAGCAAGAACAAAGCAAACACATTCAAGAGAGCATTCCCAGATGCCAGGATGGCAGAGTGGTCTAAGGCGTTGCGTTCAGGTTGCAGTCTCCCCAGGAGGCGTGGGTTCGAATCCCACCTCAGACAGAGCCCATTGAAAGTACCAAGCAAGAACAAAGCAAACACAGTCAAGAGAGCATTACCAGTTGCCAGGATGGCAGAGCGGTCTAAGGCGTTGCGTTCAGGTCGCAGTCTCCCCAGGAGGCGTGGGTTCGAATCCCGCCTCAGACAGAGCCCATTGAAAGTACCGAGCAAGAACAAAGCAAACACAGTCAAGAGAGCATTACCAGCTGCCAGGATGGCAGAGCGGTCTAAGGCGTCGCGTTCAGGTCGCATTCACCCCAGGAGGCGTGGGTTCGAATCCCGCCTCAGACAGAGCCCTTTGAAAGTACCAAGCAAGAACAAAGCAAACACAGTCATGAGAGCATTAACAGGTGCCAGGATGGCAGAGCGGTCTACGGCGTCACGTTCAGGTCGCATTCACCCCAGGAGGCGTGGGTTCGAATCCCACCTCAGACAGAGCCCATTGAAAGTACCAAGCAATAACAAAGCAAACAAAGTCAAGAGAGCATTACCAGTTTCCAGGATGGCAGAGCGGTCTACGGCGTTGCGTTCAGGTCGCAGTCACCCCAGGAGGCGTGGGTTCGAATCCCGCCTCAGACAGAGCCCATTGAAAGTACCAAGCAATAACAAAGCAAACAAAGTCAAGAGAGCATTACCAGTTGCCAGGATGGCAGAGCGGTCTAAGGCGTTGCGTTCAGGTCGCAGTCTCCCCAGGAGGCGTGGGTTCGAATCCCGCCTCAGACAGAGCCCATTGAAAGTACCAAGCAATAACAAAGCAAACAAAGTCAAGAGAGCATTACCAGTTGCCAGGATGGCAGAGCGGTCTAAGGCGTTGCGTTCAGGTCGCAGTCTCCCCAGGAGGCGTGGGTTCGAATCCCACCTCAGACAGAGCCCATTGATAGTACCAAGCAAGAAAAAAGCAAACACAGTCAAGAGAGAATTACCAGTTGCCAAGATGGCAGAGCGGTCTAAGGCGTTGCGTTCAGGTTGCAGTCTCCCCAGGAGGCGTGGGTTGAATCCCACCTCAGACAGTGCCCATTGAAAGTACCAAGCAAGAACAAAGCAAACACATTCAAGAGAGCATTACCAGATGCCAGGATGGCAGAGCGGTCTAAGGCGTTGCGTTCAAGTCGCAGTCTCCCCAGGAGGCGTGGGTTCGAATCCCACCTCAGACAGATCCCATTGAAAGTACCAAGCAATAACAAAGCAAACACAGTCAAGAGAGCATTACCAGTTTCCAGGATGGCAGAGCGGTCTCAGGCGTTGCGTTCAGGTCGCAGCCTCCCCAGGAGGCGTGGTTTCGAATCCCACCTCAGACAGAGCCCGTTGAAAGTACCAAGCAATAACAAAGCAAACAAAGTCAAGAGAGCATTACCAGTTGCTAGGATGGCAGAGCGGTCTAAGGCGTTGCGTTCAGGTCGCAGTCTCCCCAGGAGGCGTGGGTTTGAATCCCGCCTCAGACAGAGCACATTGAACGTACCAAGCAAGAAAAAAGCAAACACAGTCAAGAGAGCATTACCAGTTGCCAGGATGGCAGAGCGGTCTAAGGCGTTGCGTTCAGGTCGCAGTCTCCCCAGGAGGCGTGGGTTCGAATCCCGCCTCTGACAGAGCCCATTGAACGTACCGAGCAAGAAAAAAGCAAACACAGTCAAGAGAGCATTACCAGCTGCCAGGAGGGCAGAGCGGTCTAAGGCGTTGCGTTCAGGTCGCAGTCTCCCCAGGAGGCGTGGGTTCGAATCCCGCCTCAGACAGAGCCCATTGAAAGTACAGAGCAAGAACAAAGCAAACACAGTCAAGAGAGCATTACCAGCTGCCAGGATGGCAGAGCAGTCTAAGGCGTCGCGTTCAGGTCGCATTCACCCCAGGAGGCGTGGGTTCGAATCCCGCCTCAGACAGAGCCCTTTGAAAGTACCAAGCAAGAACAAAGCAAACACAGTCATGAGAGCATTAACAGGTGCCAGGATGGCAGAGCGGTCTACGGCGTCGCGTTCAGGTCGCATTCACCCCAGGAGGCGTGGGTTCGAATCCCACCTCAGACAGAGCCCATTGAAAGTACCAAGCAATAACAAAGCAAACAAAGTCAAGAGAGCATTACCAGTTGCCAGGATGGCAGAGCGGTCTAAGGCGTTGCGTTCAGGTCGCAGTCACCCCAGGAGGCGTGGGTTCGAATCCCACCTCAGACAGAGCCCATTGATAGTACCAAGCAAGAAAAAAGCAAACACAGTCAAGAGAGAATTACCAGTTGCCAAGATGGCAGAGCGGTCTAAGGCGTTGCGTTCAGGTCGCAGTCTCCCCAGGAGGCGTGGGTTTGAATCCCACCTCAGACAGAGCCCATTGAAAGTACCAAGCAAGAAAAAAGCAAACACAGTCAAGAGAGCATTACCAGTTGCCAGGATGGCAGAGCGGTCTAAGGCGTTGCGTTCAGGTCGCAGTCACCCCAGGAGGCGTGGGTTCAAATCCCACCTCAGACAGAGCCCATTGAAAGTACCAAGCAAGAACAAAGCAAACACATTCAAGGGAGCATTTCCAGATGCCAGGATGGCAGAGTGGTCTAAGGCGTTGCGTTCAGGTCGCAGTCTCCCCAGGAGGGGTGGGTTCGAATCCCACCTCAGACAGTGCCCATTGAAAGTACCAAGCAAGAACAAAGCAAACACATTCAAGAGAGCATTCCCAGATGCCAGGATGGCAGAGTGGTCTAAGGCGTTGCGTTCAGGTTGCAGTCTCCCCAGGAGGCGTGGGTTCGAATCCCACCTCAGACAGAGCCCATTGAAAGTACCAAGCAAGAACAAAGCAAACACAGTCAAGAGAGCATTACCAGTTGCCAGGATGGCAGAGCGGTCTAAGGCGTTGTGTTCAGGTCGCAGTCTCCCCAGGAGGCGTGGGTTCGAATCCCGCCTCAGACAGAGCCCATTGAAAGTACCGAGCAAGAACAAAGCAAACACAGTCAAGAGAGCATTACCAGCTGCCAGGATGGCAGAGCGGTCTAAGGCGTCGCGTTCAGGTCGCATTCACCCCAGGAGGCGTGGGTTCGAATCCCGCCTCAGACAGAGCCCTTTGAAAGTACCAAGCAAGAACAAAGCAAACACAGTCATGAGAGCATTAACAGGTGCCAGGATGGCAGAGCGGTCTACGGCGTCACGTTCAGGTCGCATTCACCCCAGGAGGCGTGGGTTCGAATCCCACCTCAGACAGAGCCCATTGAAAGTACCAAGCAATAACAAAGCAAACAAAGTCAAGAGAGCATTACCAGTTGCCAGGATGGCAGAGCGGTCTAAGGCGTTGCGTTCAGGTCGCAGTCACCCCAGGAGGCGTGGGTTCGAATCCCACCTCAGACAGAGCCCATTGAAAGTACCAAGCAATAACAAAGCAAACAAAGTCAAGAGAGCATTACCAGTTTCCAGGATGGCAGAGCGGTCTACGGCGTTGCGTTCAGGTCGCAGTCACCCCAGGAGGCGTGGGTTCGAATCCCGCCTCAGACAGAGCCCATTGAAAGTACCAAGCAATAACAAAGCAAATAAAAGTCAAGAGAGCATTACCAGTTGCCAGGATGGCAGAGCGGTCTAAGGCGTTGCGTTCAGGTCGCAGTCTCCCCAGGAGGCGAGGGTTCGAATCCCGCCTCAGACAGAGCCCATTGAAAGTACCAAGCAAGAACAAAGCAAACACAGTCAAGAGAGAGGTACCAGTTGCCAGGATGGCAGAGCGGTCTAAGGCGTTGCGTTCAGGTCGCAGTAACCCCAGGAGGCGTGGGTTCGAATCCCACCTCAGACAGAGCCCATTGATAGTACCAAGCAAGAAAAAAGCAAACACAGTCAAGAGAGAATTACCAGTTGCCAAGATGGCAGAGCGGTCTAAGGCGTTGCGTTCAGGTCGCAGTCTCCCCAGGAGGCGTGGGTTTGAATCCCACCTCAGACAGAGCCCATTGAAAGTACCAAGCAAGAAAAAAGCAAACACAGTCAAGAGAGCATTACCAGTTGCCAGGATGGCAGAGCGGTCTAAGGCGTTGCGTTCAGGTCGCAGTCACCCCAGGAGGCGTGGGTTCAAATCCCACCTCAGACAGAGCCCATTGAAAGTACCAAGCAAGAACAAAGCAAACACATTCAAGAGAGCATTTCCAGATGCCAGGATGGCAGATTGGTCTAAGGCGTTGCGTTCAGGTCGCAGTCTCCCCAGGAGGCGTGGGTTCGAATCCCACCTCAGACAGTGCCCATTGAAAGTACCAAGCAAGAACAAAGCAAACACATTCAAGAGAGCATTCCCAGATGCCAGGATGGCAGAGTGGTCTAAGGCGTTGCGTTCAGGTTGCAGTCTCCCCAGGAGGCGTGGGTTCGAATCCCACCTCAGACAGAGCCCATTGAAAGTACCAAGCAAGAACAAAGCAAACACAGTCATAAGAGCATTACGAGGTGCCAGGATGGCAGAGCGGTCTAAGGCGTTGCGTTCAGGTCGCAGTCTCCCCAGGAGGCGTGGGTTGAATCCCACCTCAGACAGTGCCCATTGAAAGTACCAAGTAAGAACAAAGCAAACACATTCAAGAGTGCATTACCAGATGCCAGGACGGCAGAGCGGTCTAAGGCGTTCCGTTCAGGTTGCAGTCACCCCAGGAGGCGTGGGTTCGAATCCCACCTCAGACAGAGCCCATTGAAAGTACCAAGCGAGAAAAAAGCAAACACAGTCAAGAGAGCATTACCAGTTGCCAGGATGGCAGAGCGGTCTAAGGCGTTGCGTTCAGGTCGCAGTCACCCCAGGAGGCGTGGGTTCGAATCCCACCTCAGACAGAGCCCATTGAAAGTACCAAGCAAGAACAAAGCAAACACATTCAAGAGAGCATTACCAGATGCCAGGATGGCAGAGTGGTCTAAGGCGTTGCGTTCAGGTCGCAGTCTCCCCAGGAGGCGTGGGTTCGAATCCCACCTCAGACAGTGCCCATTGAAAGTACCAAGCAAGAACAAAGCAAACACATTCAAGAGAGCATTCCCAGATGCCAGGATGGCAGAGCGGTCTAAGGCGTTACGTTCAGGTCGCAGTCTCCCCAGGACGCAGGGGTTCGAATCCCACCTCAGACAGAGCCCATTGAAAGTACCAAGCAAGAACAAAGCAAACACAGTCATAAGAGCATTACGAGGTGCCAGGATGGCAGAGCGGTCTAAGGCGTTGCGTTCAGGTTGCAGTCTCCCCAGGAGGCGTGGGTTGAATCCCACCTCAGACAGTGCCCATTGAAAGTACCAAGCAAGAACAAAGCAAACACATTCAAGAGAGCATTACCAGATGCCAGGATGGCAGAGCGGTCTAAGGCGTTGCGTTCAAGTCGCAGTCTCCCCAGGAGGCGTGGGTTCGAATCCCACCTCAGACAGATCCCATTGAAAGTACCAAGCAATAACAAAGCAAACACAGTCAAGAGAGCATTACCAGTTTCCAGGATGGCAGAGCGGTCTCAGGCGTTGCGTTCAGGTCGCAGCCTCCCCAGGAGGCGTGGTTTCGAATCCCACCTCAGACAGAGCCCGTTGAAAGTACCAAGCAATAACAAAGCAAACAAAGTCAAGAGAGCATTACCAGTTGCCAGGATGGCAGAGCGGTCTAAGGCGTTGCGTTCAGGTCGCAGTCTCCCCAGGAGGCGTGGGTTTGAATCCCGCCTCAGACAGAGCACATTGAACGTACCAAGCAAGAAAAAAGCAAACACAGTCAAGAGAGCATTACCAGTTGCCAGGATGGCAGAGCGGTCTAAGGCGTTGCGTTCAGGTCGCAGTCTCCCCAGGAGGCGTGGGTTCGAATCCCGCCTCTGACAGAGCCCATTGAACGTACCGAGCAAGAAAAAAGCAAACACAGTCAAGAGAGCATTACCAGCTGCCAGGATGGCAGAGCGGTCTAAGGCGTCGCGTTCAGGTCGCATTCACCCCAGGAGGCGTGGGTTCGAATCCCGCCTCAGACAGAGCCCTTTGAAAGTACCAAGCAAGAACAAAGCAAACACAGTCATGAGAGCATTAACAGGTGCCAGGATGGCAGAGCGGTCTACGGCGTCGCGTTCAGGTCGCATTCACCCCAGGAGGCGTGGGTTCGAATCCCACCTCAGACAGAGCCCATTGAAAGTACCAAGCAATAACAAAGCAAACAAAGTCAAGAGAGCATTACCAGTTGCTAGGATGGCAGAGCGGTCTACGGCGTTGCGTTCAGGTCGCAGTCACCCCAGGAGGCGTGGGTTCGAATCCCGCCTCAGACAGAGCCCATTGAAAGTACCAAGCAATAACAAAGCAAACAAAGTCAAGAGAGCATTACCAGTTGCCAGGATGGCAGAGCGGTCTAAGGCGTTGCGTTCAGGTCGCCGTCACCCCAGGAGGCGTGGGTTCGAATCCCACCTCAGACAGAGCCCATTGAAAGTACCAAGCAATAACAAAGCAAACAAAGTCAAGAGAGCATTACCAGTTGCCAGGAAGGCAGAGCGGTCTACGGCGTTGCGTTCAGGTCGCAGTCACCCCAGGAGGCGTGGGTTCGAATCCCACCTCAGACAGAGCCCATTGAAAGTACCAAGCAATAACAAAGCAAACAAAGTCAAGAGAGCATTACCAGTTGCCAGGATGGAAGAGCGGTCTAAGGTGTTGCGTTCAGGTCGCAGTCACCCCAGGAGGCGTGGGTTCGAATCCCACCTCAGACAGAGCCCATTGAAAGTACCAAGCAAGAACAAAGCAAACACAGTCAAGAGAGAGGTACCAGTTGCCAGGATGGCAGAGCGGTCTAAGGCGTTGCGTTCAGGTCGCAGTAACCCCAGGAGGCGTGGGTTCGAATCCCACCTCAGACAGAGCCCATTGATAGTACCAAGCAAGAAAAAAGAGAACACATTCAAGAGAGCATTACCAGATGCCAGGATGGTAGAGTGGTCTAAGGCGTTGCGTTCAGGTCGCAGTCTCCCCAGGAGGCGTGGGTTCGAATCCCGCCTCAGACAGAGCCCATTGAAAGTACCAAGCAAGAAAAAAGCAAACACAGTCAAGAGAGAATTACCAGTTGCCAAGATGGCAGAGCGGTCTAAGGCGTTGCGTTCAGGTCGCAGTAACCCCAGGAGGCGTGGGTTCGAATCCCACCTCAGACAGAGCCCATTGATAGTACCAAGCAAGAAAAAAGCAAACACAGTCAAGAGAGAATTACCAGTTGCCAAGATGGCAGAGCGGTCTAAGGCGTTGCGTTCAGGTCGCAGTCTCCCCAGGAGGCGTGGGTTCGAATCCCACCTCAGACAGAGCCCATTGAAAGTACCAAGCAATAACAAAGCAAACACAGTCAAGAGAGCATTACCAGTTGCCAGGATGGGAGAGCGGTCTAAGGCGTTGCGTTCAGGTCGCAGTCTCCCCAGGAGGCGTGGGTTCGAATCCCACCTCAGACAGAGCCCATTGAAAGTACCAAGCAATAACAAAACAAACAAAGTCAAGAGAGCATTACCAGTTGCCAGGATGGCAGAGCGGTCTAAGGCGTTGCGTTCAGATCGCAGTCTCCCCAGTAGGCGTGGGTTCGAATCCCGCCTCAGACATTGCCCATTGAAAGTACCAAGCAAGAACAAAGCAAACACATTCAAGAGAGCATTACCAGCTGCCAGGATGGCAGAGCGGTCTAAGGCGTTGCGTTCAGATCGCAGTCTCCCCAGGAGGCGTGAGTTCGAATCCCGCCTCAGACAGTGCCCATTGAAAGTACCAAGCAATAATAAAGCAAACACAGTCAAGAGAGCATTACCATTTGCCAGGATGGCAGAGCGGTCTAAGGCGTTGCGTTCAGGTCGCAGTCTCCCCAGGAGGCGTGGTTTCGAATCCCACCTCAGACAGAGCCCATTGAACGTACCGAGCAAGAAAAAAGAAAACACAGTTAAGAGAGCATTACCAGCTGCCAGGATGGCAGAGCGGTCTAAGGCGTTGCGTTCAGGTCGCAGTCTCCCCAGGAGGCGTGGGTTCGAATCCCGCCTCAGACAGAGCCCATTGAAAGTACCGAGCAAGAACAAAGCAAACACAGTCAAGAGAGCATTACCAGCTGCCAGGATGGCAGAGCGGTCTAAGGCGTCGCGTTCAGGTCGCATTCACCCCAGGAGGCGTGGGTTCGAATCCCGCCTCAGACAGAGCCCTTTGAAAGTACCAAGCAAGAACAAAGCAAACACAGTCATGAGAGCATTAACAGGTGCCAGGATGGCAGAGCGGTCTACGGCGTCACGTTCAGGTCGCATTCACCCCAGGAGGCGTGGGTTCGAATCCCACCTCAGACAGAGCCCATTGAAAGTACCAAGCAATAACAAAGCAAACAAAGTCAAGAGAGCATTACCAGTTGCCAGGATGGCAGAGCGGTCTAAGGCGTTGCGTTCAGGTCGCAGTCACCCCAGGAGGCGTGGGTTCGAATCCCACCTCAGACAGAGCCCATTGAAAGTACCAAGCAATAACAAAGCAAACAAAGTCAAGAGAGCATTACCAGTTTCCAGGATGGCAGAGCGGTCTACGGCGTTGCGTTCAGGTCGCAGTCACCCCAGGAGGCGTGGGTTCGAATCCCGCCTCAGACAGAGCCCATTGAAAGTACCAAGCAATAACAAAGCAAACAAAGTCAAGAGAGCATTACCAGTTGCCAGGATGGCGGAGCGGTCTAAGGCGTTGCGTTCAGGTCGCAGTCACCCCAGGAGGCGTGGGTTCGAATCCCACCTCAGACAGAGCCCATTGAAAGTACCAAGCAAGAACAAAGCAAACACAGTCAAGAGAGAGGTACCAGTTGCCAGGATGGCAGAGCGGTCTAAGGCGTTGCGTTCAGGTCGCAGTAACCCCAGGAGGCGTGGGTTCGAATCCCACCTCAGACAGAGCCCATTGATAGTACCAAGCAAGAAAAAAGAGAACACATTCAAGAGAGCATTACCAGATGCCAGGATGGTAGAGTGGTCTAAGGCGTTGCGTTCAGGTCGCAGTCTCCCCAGGAGGCGTGGGTTCGAATCCCGCCTCAGACAGAGCCCATTGAAAGTACCAAGCAAGAAAAAAGCAAACACAGTCAAGAGAGAATTACCAGTTGCCAAGATGGCAGAGCGGTCTAAGGCGTTGCGTTCAGGTCGCAGTAACCCCAGGAGGCGTGGGTTCGAATCCCACCTCAGACAGAGCCCATTGATAGTACCAAGCAAGAAAAAAGCAAACACAGTCAAGAGAGAATTACCAGTTGCCAAGATGGCAGAGCGGTCTAAGGCGTTGCGTTCAGGTCGCAGTCTCCCCAGGAGGCGTGGGTTCGAATCCCACCTCAGACAGAGCCCATTGAAAGTACCAAGCAATAACAAAGCAAACACAGTCAAGAGAGCATTACCAGTTGCCAGGATGGGAGAGCGGTCTAAGGCGTTGCGTTCAGGTCGCAGTCTCCCCAGGAGGCGTGGGTTCGAATCCCACCTCAGACAGAGCCCATTGAAAGTACCAAGCAATAACAAAACAAACAAAGTCAAGAGAGCATTACCAGTTGCCAGGATGGCAGAGCGGTCTAAGGCGTTGCGTTCAGATCGCAGTCTCCCCAGTAGGCGTGGGTTCGAATCCCGCCTCAGACATTGCCCATTGAAAGTACCAAGCAAGAACAAAGCAAACACATTCAAGAGAGCATTACCAGCTGCCAGGATGGCAGAGCGGTCTAAGGCGTTGCGTTCAGATCGCAGTCTCCCCAGGAGGCGTGAGTTCGAATCCCGCCTCAGACAGTGCCCATTGAAAGTACCAAGCAATAATAAAGCAAACACAGTCAAGAGAGCATTACCATTTGCCAGGATGGCAGAGCGGTCTAAGGCGTTGCGTTCAGGTCGCAGTCTCCCCAGGAGGCGTGGTTTCGAATCCCACCTCAGACAGAGCCCATTGAACGTACCGAGCAAGAAAAAAGAAAACACAGTTAAGAGAGCATTACCAGCTGCCAGGATGGCAGAGCGGTCTAAGGCGTTGCGTTCAGGTCGCAGTCTCCCCAGGAGGCGTGGGTTCGAATCCCGCCTCAGACAGAGCCCATTGAAAGTACCGAGCAAGAACAAAGCAAACACAGTCAAGAGAGCATTACCAGCTGCCAGGATGGCAGAGCGGTCTAAGGCGTCGCGTTCAGGTCGCATTCACCCCAGGAGGCGTGGGTTCGAATCCCGCCTCAGACAGAGCCCTTTGAAAGTACCAAGCAAGAACAAAGCAAACACAGTCATGAGAGCATTAACAGGTGCCAGGATGGCAGAGCGGTCTACGGCGTCACGTTCAGGTCGCATTCACCCCAGGAGGCGTGGGTTCGAATCCCACCTCAGACAGAGCCCATTGAAAGTACCAAGCAATAACAAAGCAAACAAAGTCAAGAGAGCATTACCAGTTGCCAGGATGGCAGAGCGGTCTAAGGCGTTGCGTTCAGGTCGCAGTCACCCCAGGAGGCGTGGGTTCGAATCCCACCTCAGACAGAGCCCATTGAAAGTACCAAGCAATAACAAAGCAAACAAAGTCAAGAGAGCATTACCAGTTTCCAGGATGGCAGAGCGGTCTACGGCGTTGCGTTCAGGTCGCAGTCACCCCAGGAGGCGTGGGTTCGAATCCCGCCTCAGACAGAGCCCATTGAAAGTACCAAGCAATAACAAAGCAAACAAAGTCAAGAGAGCATTACCAGTTGCCAGGATGGCGGAGCGGTCTAAGGCGTTGCGTTCAGGTCGCAGTCTCCCCAGGAGGCGTGGGTTCGAATCCCACCTCAGACAGAGCCCATTGAAAGTACAAAGCAAACACAGTCAAGAGAGCATTACCAGTTTCCAGGATGGCAGAGCGGTCTACGGCGTTGCGTTCAGGTCGCAGTCACCCCAGGAGGCGTGGGTTCGAATCCCGCCTCAGACAGAGCCCATTGAAAGTACCAAGCAATAACAAAGCAAACACATTCAAGAGAGCATTACCAGATGCCAGGATGGCAGAGCGGTCTAAGGCGTTGCGTTCAGGTCGCAGTCTCCCCAGGAGGCGTGGGTTCGAATCCCGCCTCAGACAGAGCCCATTGAAAGTACCAAGCAAGAACAAAGCAAACACAGTCAAGAGAGAGGTACCAGTTGCCAGGATGGCAGAGCGGTCTAAGGCGTTGCGTTCAGGTCGCAGTAACCCCAGGAGGCGTGGGTTCGAATCCCACCTCAGACAGAGCCCATTGATAGTACCAAGCAAGAAAAAAGCAAACACAGTCAAGAGAGAATTACCAGTTGCCAAGATGGCAGAGCGGTCTAAGGCGTTGCGTTCAGGTCGCAGTCTCCCCAGGAGGCGTGGGTTTGAATCCCACCTCAGACAGAGCCCATTGAAAGTACCAAGCAAGAAAAAAGCAAACACAGTCAAGAGAGCATTACCAGTTGCCAGGATGGCAGAGCGGTCTAAGGCGTTGCGTTCAGGTCGCAGTCACCCCAGGAGGCGTGGGTTCAAATCCCACCTCAGACAGAGCCCATTGAAAGTACCAAGCAAGAACAAAGCAAACACATTCAAGAGAGCATTTCCAGATGCCAGGATGGCAGAGTGGTCTAAGGCGTTGCGTTCAGGTCGCAGTCTCCCCAGGAGGCGTGGGTTCGAATCCCACCTCAGACAGTGCCCATTGAAAGTACCAAGCAAGAACAAAGCAAACACATTCAAGAGAGCATTCCCAGATGCCAGGATGGCAGAGTGGTCTAAGGCGTTGCGTTCAGGTTGCAGTCTCCCCAGGAGGCGTGGGTTCGAATCCCACCTCAGACAGAGCCCATTGAAAGTACCAAGCAAGAACAAAGCAAACACAGTCAAGAGAGCATTACCAGTTGCCAGGATGGCAGAGCGGTCTAAGGCGTTGCGTTCAGGTCGCAGTCTCCCCAGGAGGCGTGGGTTCGAATCCCGCCTCAGACAGAGCCCATTGAAAGTACCGAGCAAGAACAAAGCAAACACAGTCAAGAGAGCATTACCAGCTGCCAGGATGGCAGAGCGGTCTAAGGCGTCGCGTTCAGGTCGCATTCACCCCAGGAGGCGTGGGTTCGAATCCCGCCTCAGACAGAGCCCTTTGAAAGTACCAAGCAAGAACAAAGCAAACACAGTCATGAGAGCATTAACAGGTGCCAGGATGGCAGAGCGGTCTACGGCGTCACGTTCAGGTCGCATTCACCCCAGGAGGCGTGGGTTCGAATCCCACCTCAGACAGAGCCCATTGAAAGTACCAAGCAATAACAAAGCAAACAAAGTCAAGAGAGCATTACCAGTTGCCAGGATGGCAGAGCGGTCTAAGGCGTTGCGTTCAGGTCGCAGTCACCCCAGGAGGCATGGGTTCGAATCCCACCTCAGACAGAGCCCATTGAAAGTACCAAGCAATAACAAAGCAAACAAAGTCAAGAGAGCATTACCAGTTTCCAGGATGGCAGAGCGGTCTACGGCGTTGCGTTCAGGTCGCAGTCACCCCAGGAGGCGTGGGTTCGAATCCCGCCTCAGACAGAGCCCATTGAAAGTACCAAGCAATAACAAAGCAAACAAAGTCAAGAGAGCATTACCAGTTGCCAGGATGGCAGAGCGGTCTAAGGCGTTGCGTTCAGGTCGCAGTCTCCCCAGGAGGCGTGGGTTCGAATCCCGCCTCAGACAGAGCCCATTGAAAGTACCAAGCAATAACAAAGCAAACAAAGTCAAGAGAGCATTACCAGTTGCCAGGATGGCAGAGCGGTCTAAGGCGTTGCGTTCAGGTCGCAGTCTCCCCAGGAGGCGTGGGTTCGAATCCCACCTCAGACAGAGCCCATTGATAGTACCAAGCAAGAAAAAAGCAAACACAGTCAAGAGAGAATTACCAGTTGCCAAGATGGCAGAGCGGTCTAAGGCGTTGCGTTCAGGTTGCAGTCTCCCCAGGAGGCGTGGGTTGAATCCCACCTCAGACAGTGCCCATTGAAAGTACCAAGCAAGAACAAAGCAAACACATTCAAGAGAGCATTACCAGATGCCAGGATGGCAGAGCGGTCTAAGGCGTTGCGTTCAAGTCGCAGTCTCCCCAGGAGGCGTGGGTTCGAATCCCACCTCAGACAGATCCCATTGAAAGTACCAAGCAATAACAAAGCAAACACAGTCAAGAGAGCATTACCAGTTTCCAGGATGGCAGAGCGGTCTCAGGCGTTGCGTTCAGGTCGCAGCCTCCCCAGGAGGCGTGGTTTCGAATCCCACCTCAGACAGAGCCCGTTGAAAGTACCAAGCAATAACAAAGCAAACAAAGTCAAGAGAGCATTACCAGTTGCCAGGATGGCAGAGCGGTCTAAGGCGTTGCGTTCAGGTCGCAGTCTCCCCAGGAGGCGTGGGTTTGAATCCCGCCTCAGACAGAGCACATTGAACGTACCAAGCAAGAAAAAAGCAAACACAGTCAAGAGAGCATTACCAGTTGCCAGGATGGCAGAGCGGTCTAAGGCGTTGCGTTCAGGTCGCAGTCTCCCCAGGAGGCGTGGGTTCGAATCCCGCCTCTGACAGAGCCCATTGAACGTACCGAGCAAGAAAAAAGCAAACACAGTCAAGAGAGCATTACCAGCTGCCAGGAGGGCAGAGCGGTCTAAGGCGTTGCGTTCAGGTCGCAGTCTCCCCAGGAGGCGTGGGTTCGAATCCCGCCTCAGACAGAGCCCATTGAAAGTACAGAGCAAGAACAAAGCAAACACAGTCAAGAGAGCATTACCAGCTGCCAGGATGGCAGAGCAGTCTAAGGCGTCGCGTTCAGGTCGCATTCACCCCAGGAGGCGTGGGTTCGAATCCCGCCTCAGACAGAGCCCTTTGAAAGTACCGAGCAAGAACAAAGCAAACACAGTCAAGAGAGCATTACCAGCTGCCAGGATGGCAGAGCGGTCTAAGGCGTCGCGTTCAGGTCGCATTCACCCCAGGAGGCGTGGGTTCGAATCCCGCCTCAGACAGAGCCCTTTGAAAGTACCAAGCAAGAACAAAGCAAACACAGTCATGAGAGCATTAACAGGTGCCAGGATGGCAGAGCGGTCTACGGCGTCACGTTCAGGTCGCATTCACCCCAGGAGGCGTGGGTTCGAATCCCACCTCAGACAGAGCCCATTGAAAGTACCAAGCAATAACAAAGCAAACAAAGTCAAGAGAGCATTACCAGTTGCCAGGATGGCAGAGCGGTCTAAGGCGTTGCGTTCAGGTCGCAGTCACCCCAGGAGGCGTGGGTTCGAATCCCACCTCAGACAGAGCCCATTGAAAGTACCAAGCAATAACAAAGCAAACAAAGTCAAGAGAGCATTACCAGTTTCCAGGATGGCAGAGCGGTCTACGGCGTTGCGTTCAGGTCGCAGTCACCCCAGGAGGCGTGGGTTCGAATCCCGCCTCAGACAGAGCCCATTGAAAGTACCAAGCAATAACAAAGCAAATAAAAGTCAAGAGAGCATTACCAGTTGCCAGGATGGCAGAGCGGTCTAAGGCGTTGCGTTCAGGTCGCAGTCTCCCCAGGAGGCGAGGGTTCGAATCCCGCCTCAGACAGAGCCCATTGAAAGTACCAAGCAAGAACAAAGCAAACACAGTCAAGAGAGAGGTACCAGTTGCCAGGATGGCAGAGCGGTCTAAGGCGTTGCGTTCAGGTCGCAGTAACCCCAGGAGGCGTGGGTTCGAATCCCACCTCAGACAGAGCCCATTGATAGTACCAAGCAAGAAAAAAGCAAACACAGTCAAGAGAGAATTACCAGTTGCCAAGATGGCAGAGCGGTCTAAGGCGTTGCGTTCAGGTCGCAGTCTCCCCAGGAGGCGTGGGTTTGAATCCCACCTCAGACAGAGCCCATTGAAAGTACCAAGCAAGAAAAAAGCAAACACAGTCAAGAGAGCATTACCAGTTGCCAGGATGGCAGAGCGGTCTAAGGCGTTGCGTTCAGGTCGCAGTCACCCCAGGAGGCGTGGGTTCAAATCCCACCTCAGACAGAGCCCATTGAAAGTACCAAGCAAGAACAAAGCAAACACATTCAAGAGAGCATTTCCAGATGCCAGGATGGCAGATTGGTCTAAGGCGTTGCGTTCAGGTCGCAGTCTCCCCAGGAGGCGTGGGTTCGAATCCCACCTCAGACAGTGCCCATTGAAAGTACCAAGCAAGAACAAAGCAAACACATTCAAGAGAGCATTCCCAGATGCCAGGATGGCAGAGTGGTCTAAGGCGTTGCGTTCAGGTTGCAGTCTCCCCAGGATGCGTGGGTTCGAATCCCACCTCAGACAGAGCCCATTGAAAGTACCAAGCAAGAACAAAGCAAACACAGTCATAAGAGCATTACGAGGTGCCAGGATGGCAGAGCGGTCTAAGGCGTTGCGTTCAGGTCGCAGTCTCCCCAGGAGGCGTGGGTTGAATCCCACCTCAGACAGTGCCCATTGAAAGTACCAAGTAAGAACAAAGCAAACACATTCAAGAGTGCATTACCAGATGCCAGGACGGCAGAGCGGTCTAAGGCGTTCCGTTCAGGTTGCAGTCACCCCAGGAGGCGTGGGTTCGAATCCCACCTCAGACAGAGCCCATTGAAAGTACCAAGCGAGAAAAAAGCAAACACAGTCAAGAGAGCATTACCAGTTGCCAGGATGGCAGAGCGGTCTAAGGCGTTGCGTTCAGGTCGCAGTCACCCCAGGAGGCGTGGGTTCGAATCCCACCTCAGACAGAGCCCATTGAAAGTACCAAGCAAGAACAAAGCAAACACATTCAAGAGAGCATTACCAGATGCCAGGATGGCAGAGTGGTCTAAGGCGTTGCGTTCAGGTCGCAGTCTCCCCAGGAGGCGTGGGTTCGAATCCCACCTCAGACAGTGCCCATTGAAAGTACCAAGCAAGAACAAAGCAAACACATTCAAGAGAGCATTCCCAGATGCCAGGATGGCAGAGCGGTCTAAGGCGTTACGTTCAGGTCGCAGTCTCCCCAGGACGCAGGGGTTCGAATCCCACCTCAGACAGAGCCCATTGAAAGTACCAAGCAAGAACAAAGCAAACACAGTCATAAGAGCATTACGAGGTGCCAGGATGGCAGAGCGGTCTAAGGCGTTGCGTTCAGGTTGCAGTCTCCCCAGGAGGCGTGGGTTGAATCCCACCTCAGACAGTGCCCATTGAAAGTACCAAGCAAGAACAAAGCAAACACATTCAAGAGAGCATTACCAGATGCCAGGATGGCAGAGCGGTCTAAGGCGTTGCGTTCAAGTCGCAGTCTCCCCAGGAGGCGTGGGTTCGAATCCCACCTCAGACAGATCCCATTGAAAGTACCAAGCAATAACAAAGCAAACACAGTCAAGAGAGCATTACCAGTTTCCAGGATGGCAGAGCGGTCTCAGGCGTTGCGTTCAGGTCGCAGCCTCCCCAGGAGGCGTGGTTTCGAATCCCACCTCAGACAGAGCCCGTTGAAAGTACCAAGCAATAACAAAGCAAACAAAGTCAAGAGAGCATTACCAGTTGCCAGGATGGCAGAGCGGTCTAAGGCGTTGCGTTCAGGTCGCAGTCTCCCCAGGAGGCGTGGGTTTGAATCCCGCCTCAGACAGAGCACATTGAACGTACCAAGCAAGAAAAAAGCAAACACAGTCAAGAGAGCATTACCAGTTGCCAGGATGGCAGAGCGGTCTAAGGCGTTGCGTTCAGGTCGCAGTCTCCCCAGGAGGCGTGGGTTCGAATCCCGCCTCTGACAGAGCCCATTGAACGTACCGAGCAAGAAAAAAGCAAACACAGTCAAGAGAGCATTACCAGCTGCCAGGATGGCAGAGCGGTCTAAGGCGTCGCGTTCAGGTCGCATTCACCCCAGGAGGCGTGGGTTCGAATCCCGCCTCAGACAGAGCCCTTTGAAAGTACCAAGCAAGAACAAAGCAAACACAGTCATGAGAGCATTAACAGGTGCCAGGATGGCAGAGCGGTCTACGGCGTCGCGTTCAGGTCGCATTCACCCCAGGAGGCGTGGGTTCGAATCCCACCTCAGACAGAGCCCATTGAAAGTACCAAGCAATAACAAAGCAAACAAAGTCAAGAGAGCATTACCAGTTGCTAGGATGGCAGAGCGGTCTACGGCGTTGCGTTCAGGTCGCAGTCACCCCAGGAGGCGTGGGTTCGAATCCCGCCTCAGACAGAGCCCATTGAAAGTACCAAGCAATAACAAAGCAAACAAAGTCAAGAGAGCATTACCAGTTGCCAGGATGGCAGAGCGGTCTAAGGCGTTGCGTTCAGGTCGCCGTCACCCCAGGAGGCGTGGGTTCGAATCCCACCTCAGACAGAGCCCATTGAAAGTACCAAGCAATAACAAAGCAAACAAAGTCAAGAGAGCATTACCAGTTGCCAGGAAGGCAGAGCGGTCTACGGCGTTGCGTTCAGGTCGCAGTCACCCCAGGAGGCGTGGGTTCGAATCCCACCTCAGACAGAGCCCATTGAAAGTACCAAGCAATAACAAAGCAAACAAAGTCAAGAGAGCATTACCAGTTGCCAGGATGGAAGAGCGGTCTAAGGTGTTGCGTTCAGGTCGCAGTCACCCCAGGAGGCGTGGGTTCGAATCCCACCTCAGACAGAGCCCATTGAAAGTACCAAGCAAGAACAAAGCAAACACAGTCAAGAGAGAGGTACCAGTTGCCAGGATGGCAGAGCGGTCTAAGGCGTTGCGTTCAGGTCGCAGTAACCCCAGGAGGCGTGGGTTCGAATCCCACCTCAGACAGAGCCCATTGATAGTACCAAGCAAGAAAAAAGAGAACACATTCAAGAGAGCATTACCAGATGCCAGGATGGTAGAGTGGTCTAAGGCGTTGCGTTCAGGTCGCAGTCTCCCCAGGAGGCGTGGGTTCGAATCCCGCCTCAGACAGAGCCCATTGAAAGTACCAAGCAAGAAAAAAGCAAACACAGTCAAGAGAGAATTACCAGTTGCCAAGATGGCAGAGCGGTCTAAGGCGTTGCGTTCAGGTCGCAGTAACCCCAGGAGGCGTGGGTTCGAATCCCACCTCAGACAGAGCCCATTGATAGTACCAAGCAAGAAAAAAGCAAACACAGTCAAGAGAGAATTACCAGTTGCCAAGATGGCAGAGCGGTCTAAGGCGTTGCGTTCAGGTCGCAGTCTCCCCAGGAGGCGTGGGTTCGAATCCCACCTCAGACAGAGCCCATTGAAAGTACCAAGCAATAACAAAGCAAACACAGTCAAGAGAGCATTACCAGTTGCCAGGATGGGAGAGCGGTCTAAGGCGTTGCGTTCAGGTCGCAGTCTCCCCAGGAGGCGTGGGTTCGAATCCCACCTCAGACAGAGCCCATTGAAAGTACCAAGCAATAACAAAACAAACAAAGTCAAGAGAGCATTACCAGTTGCCAGGATGGCAGAGCGGTCTAAGGCGTTGCGTTCAGATCGCAGTCTCCCCAGTAGGCGTGGGTTCGAATCCCGCCTCAGACATTGCCCATTGAAAGTACCAAGCAAGAACAAAGCAAACACATTCAAGAGAGCATTACCAGCTGCCAGGATGGCAGAGCGGTCTAAGGCGTTGCGTTCAGATCGCAGTCTCCCCAGGAGGCGTGAGTTCGAATCCCGCCTCAGACAGTGCCCATTGAAAGTACCAAGCAATAATAAAGCAAACACAGTCAAGAGAGCATTACCATTTGCCAGGATGGCAGAGCGGTCTAAGGCGTTGCGTTCAGGTCGCAGTCTCCCCAGGAGGCGTGGTTTCGAATCCCACCTCAGACAGAGCCCATTGAACGTACCGAGCAAGAAAAAAGAAAACACAGTTAAGAGAGCATTACCAGCTGCCAGGATGGCAGAGCGGTCTAAGGCGTTGCGTTCAGGTCGCAGTCTCCCCAGGAGGCGTGGGTTCGAATCCCGCCTCAGACAGAGCCCATTGAAAGTACCGAGCAAGAACAAAGCAAACACAGTCAAGAGAGCATTACCAGCTGCCAGGATGGCAGAGCGGTCTAAGGCGTCGCGTTCAGGTCGCATTCACCCCAGGAGGCGTGGGTTCGAATCCCGCCTCAGACAGAGCCCTTTGAAAGTACCAAGCAAGAACAAAGCAAACACAGTCATGAGAGCATTAACAGGTGCCAGGATGGCAGAGCGGTCTACGGCGTCACGTTCAGGTCGCATTCACCCCAGGAGGCGTGGGTTCGAATCCCACCTCAGACAGAGCCCATTGAAAGTACCAAGCAATAACAAAGCAAACAAAGTCAAGAGAGCATTACCAGTTGCCAGGATGGCAGAGCGGTCTAAGGCGTTGCGTTCAGGTCGCAGTCACCCCAGGAGGCGTGGGTTCGAATCCCACCTCAGACAGAGCCCATTGAAAGTACCAAGCAATAACAAAGCAAACAAAGTCAAGAGAGCATTACCAGTTTCCAGGATGGCAGAGCGGTCTACGGCGTTGCGTTCAGGTCGCAGTCACCCCAGGAGGCGTGGGTTCGAATCCCGCCTCAGACAGAGCCCATTGAAAGTACCAAGCAATAACAAAGCAAACAAAGTCAAGAGAGCATTACCAGTTGCCAGGATGGCGGAGCGGTCTAAGGCGTTGCGTTCAGGTCGCAGTCACCCCAGGAGGCGTGGGTTCGAATCCCACCTCAGACAGAGCCCATTGAAAGTACCAAGCAAGAACAAAGCAAACACAGTCAAGAGAGAGGTACCAGTTGCCAGGATGGCAGAGCGGTCTAAGGCGTTGCGTTCAGGTCGCAGTAACCCCAGGAGGCGTGGGTTCGAATCCCACCTCAGACAGAGCCCATTGATAGTACCAAGCAAGAAAAAAGAGAACACATTCAAGAGAGCATTACCAGATGCCAGGATGGTAGAGTGGTCTAAGGCGTTGCGTTCAGGTCGCAGTCTCCCCAGGAGGCGTGGGTTCGAATCCCGCCTCAGACAGAGCCCATTGAAAGTACCAAGCAAGAAAAAAGCAAACACAGTCAAGAGAGAATTACCAGTTGCCAAGATGGCAGAGCGGTCTAAGGCGTTGCGTTCAGGTCGCAGTAACCCCAGGAGGCGTGGGTTCGAATCCCACCTCAGACAGAGCCCATTGATAGTACCAAGCAAGAAAAAAGCAAACACAGTCAAGAGAGAATTACCAGTTGCCAAGATGGCAGAGCGGTCTAAGGCGTTGCGTTCAGGTCGCAGTCTCCCCAGGAGGCGTGGGTTCGAATCCCACCTCAGACAGAGCCCATTGAAAGTACCAAGCAATAACAAAGCAAACACAGTCAAGAGAGCATTACCAGTTGCCAGGATGGGAGAGCGGTCTAAGGCGTTGCGTTCAGGTCGCAGTCTCCCCAGGAGGCGTGGGTTCGAATCCCACCTCAGACAGAGCCCATTGAAAGTACCAAGCAATAACAAAACAAACAAAGTCAAGAGAGCATTACCAGTTGCCAGGATGGCAGAGCGGTCTAAGGCGTTGCGTTCAGATCGCAGTCTCCCCAGTAGGCGTGGGTTCGAATCCCGCCTCAGACATTGCCCATTGAAAGTACCAAGCAAGAACAAAGCAAACACATTCAAGAGAGCATTACCAGCTGCCAGGATGGCAGAGCGGTCTAAGGCGTTGCGTTCAGATCGCAGTCTCCCCAGGAGGCGTGAGTTCGAATCCCGCCTCAGACAGTGCCCATTGAAAGTACCAAGCAATAATAAAGCAAACACAGTCAAGAGAGCATTACCATTTGCCAGGATGGCAGAGCGGTCTAAGGCGTTGCGTTCAGGTCGCAGTCTCCCCAGGAGGCGTGGTTTCGAATCCCACCTCAGACAGAGCCCATTGAACGTACCGAGCAAGAAAAAAGAAAACACAGTTAAGAGAGCATTACCAGCTGCCAGGATGGCAGAGCGGTCTAAGGCGTTGCGTTCAGGTCGCAGTCTCCCCAGGAGGCGTGGGTTCGAATCCCGCCTCAGACAGAGCCCATTGAAAGTACCGAGCAAGAACAAAGCAAACACAGTCAAGAGAGCATTACCAGCTGCCAGGATGGCAGAGCGGTCTAAGGCGTCGCGTTCAGGTCGCATTCACCCCAGGAGGCGTGGGTTCGAATCCCGCCTCAGACAGAGCCCTTTGAAAGTACCAAGCAAGAACAAAGCAAACACAGTCATGAGAGCATTAACAGGTGCCAGGATGGCAGAGCGGTCTACGGCGTCACGTTCAGGTCGCATTCACCCCAGGAGGCGTGGGTTCGAATCCCACCTCAGACAGAGCCCATTGAAAGTACCAAGCAATAACAAAGCAAACAAAGTCAAGAGAGCATTACCAGTTGCCAGGATGGCAGAGCGGTCTAAGGCGTTGCGTTCAGGTCGCAGTCACCCCAGGAGGCGTGGGTTCGAATCCCACCTCAGACAGAGCCCATTGAAAGTACCAAGCAATAACAAAGCAAACAAAGTCAAGAGAGCATTACCAGTTTCCAGGATGGCAGAGCGGTCTACGGCGTTGCGTTCAGGTCGCAGTCACCCCAGGAGGCGTGGGTTCGAATCCCGCCTCAGACAGAGCCCATTGAAAGTACCAAGCAATAACAAAGCAAACAAAGTCAAGAGAGCATTACCAGTTGCCAGGATGGCGGAGCGGTCTAAGGCGTTGCGTTCAGGTCGCAGTCTCCCCAGGAGGCGTGGGTTCGAATCCCACCTCAGACAGAGCCCATTGAAAGTACAAAGCAAACACAGTCAAGAGAGCATTACCAGTTTCCAGGATGGCAGAGCGGTCTACGGCGTTGCGTTCAGGTCGCAGTCACCCCAGGAGGCGTGGGTTCGAATCCCGCCTCAGACAGAGCCCATTGAAAGTACCAAGCAATAACAAAGCAAACACATTCAAGAGAGCATTACCAGATGCCAGGATGGCAGAGCGGTCTAAGGCGTTGCGTTCAGGTCGCAGTCTCCCCAGGAGGCGTGGGTTCGAATCCCGCCTCAGACAGAGCCCATTGAAAGTACCAAGCAAGAACAAAGCAAACACAGTCAAGAGAGAGGTACCAGTTGCCAGGATGGCAGAGCGGTCTAAGGCGTTGCGTTCAGGTCGCAGTAACCCCAGGAGGCGTGGGTTCGAATCCCACCTCAGACAGAGCCCATTGATAGTACCAAGCAAGAAAAAAGCAAACACAGTCAAGAGAGAATTACCAGTTGCCAAGATGGCAGAGCGGTCTAAGGCGTTGCGTTCAGGTCGCAGTCTCCCCAGGAGGCGTGGGTTTGAATCCCACCTCAGACAGAGCCCATTGAAAGTACCAAGCAAGAAAAAAGCAAACACAGTCAAGAGAGCATTACCAGTTGCCAGGATGGCAGAGCGGTCTAAGGCGTTGCGTTCAGGTCGCAGTCACCCCAGGAGGCGTGGGTTCAAATCCCACCTCAGACAGAGCCCATTGAAAGTACCAAGCAAGAACAAAGCAAACACATTCAAGAGAGCATTTCCAGATGCCAGGATGGCAGAGTGGTCTAAGGCGTTGCGTTCAGGTCGCAGTCTCCCCAGGAGGCGTGGGTTCGAATCCCACCTCAGACAGTGCCCATTGAAAGTACCAAGCAAGAACAAAGCAAACACATTCAAGAGAGCATTCCCAGATGCCAGGATGGCAGAGTGGTCTAAGGCGTTGCGTTCAGGTTGCAGTCTCCCCAGGAGGCGTGGGTTCGAATCCCACCTCAGACAGAGCCCATTGAAAGTACCAAGCAAGAACAAAGCAAACACAGTCAAGAGAGCATTACCAGTTGCCAGGATGGCAGAGCGGTCTAAGGCGTTGCGTTCAGGTCGCAGTCTCCCCAGGAGGCGTGGGTTCGAATCCCGCCTCAGACAGAGCCCATTGAAAGTACCGAGCAAGAACAAAGCAAACACAGTCAAGAGAGCATTACCAGCTGCCAGGATGGCAGAGCGGTCTAAGGCGTCGCGTTCAGGTCGCATTCACCCCAGGAGGCGTGGGTTCGAATCCCGCCTCAGACAGAGCCCTTTGAAAGTACCAAGCAAGAACAAAGCAAACACAGTCATGAGAGCATTAACAGGTGCCAGGATGGCAGAGCGGTCTACGGCGTCACGTTCAGGTCGCATTCACCCCAGGAGGCGTGGGTTCGAATCCCACCTCAGACAGAGCCCATTGAAAGTACCAAGCAATAACAAAGCAAACAAAGTCAAGAGAGCATTACCAGTTGCCAGGATGGCAGAGCGGTCTAAGGCGTTGCGTTCAGGTCGCAGTCACCCCAGGAGGCATGGGTTCGAATCCCACCTCAGACAGAGCCCATTGAAAGTACCAAGCAATAACAAAGCAAACAAAGTCAAGAGAGCATTACCAGTTTCCAGGATGGCAGAGCGGTCTACGGCGTTGCGTTCAGGTCGCAGTCACCCCAGGAGGCGTGGGTTCGAATCCCGCCTCAGACAGAGCCCATTGAAAGTACCAAGCAATAACAAAGCAAACAAAGTCAAGAGAGCATTACCAGTTGCCAGGATGGCAGAGCGGTCTAAGGCGTTGCGTTCAGGTCGCAGTCTCCCCAGGAGGCGTGGGTTCGAATCCCGCCTCAGACAGAGCCCATTGAAAGTACCAAGCAATAACAAAGCAAACAAAGTCAAGAGAGCATTACCAGTTGCCAGGATGGCAGAGCGGTCTAAGGCGTTGCGTTCAGGTCGCAGTCTCCCCAGGAGGCGTGGGTTCGAATCCCACCTCAGACAGAGCCCATTGATAGTACCAAGCAAGAAAAAAGCAAACACAGTCAAGAGAGAATTACCAGTTGCCAAGATGGCAGAGCGGTCTAAGGCGTTGCGTTCAGGTTGCAGTCTCCCCAGGAGGCGTGGGTTGAATCCCACCTCAGACAGTGCCCATTGAAAGTACCAAGCAAGAACAAAGCAAACACATTCAAGAGAGCATTACCAGATGCCAGGATGGCAGAGCGGTCTAAGGCGTTGCGTTCAAGTCGCAGTCTCCCCAGGAGGCGTGGGTTCGAATCCCACCTCAGACAGATCCCATTGAAAGTACCAAGCAATAACAAAGCAAACACAGTCAAGAGAGCATTACCAGTTTCCAGGATGGCAGAGCGGTCTCAGGCGTTGCGTTCAGGTCGCAGCCTCCCCAGGAGGCGTGGTTTCGAATCCCACCTCAGACAGAGCCCGTTGAAAGTACCAAGCAATAACAAAGCAAACAAAGTCAAGAGAGCATTACCAGTTGCCAGGATGGCAGAGCGGTCTAAGGCGTTGCGTTCAGGTCGCAGTCTCCCCAGGAGGCGTGGGTTTGAATCCCGCCTCAGACAGAGCACATTGAACGTACCAAGCAAGAAAAAAGCAAACACAGTCAAGAGAGCATTACCAGTTGCCAGGATGGCAGAGCGGTCTAAGGCGTTGCGTTCAGGTCGCAGTCTCCCCAGGAGGCGTGGGTTCGAATCCCGCCTCTGACAGAGCCCATTGAACGTACCGAGCAAGAAAAAAGCAAACACAGTCAAGAGAGCATTACCAGCTGCCAGGAGGGCAGAGCGGTCTAAGGCGTTGCGTTCAGGTCGCAGTCTCCCCAGGAGGCGTGGGTTCGAATCCCGCCTCAGACAGAGCCCATTGAAAGTACAGAGCAAGAACAAAGCAAACACAGTCAAGAGAGCATTACCAGCTGCCAGGATGGCAGAGCAGTCTAAGGCGTCGCGTTCAGGTCGCATTCACCCCAGGAGGCGTGGGTTCGAATCCCGCCTCAGACAGAGCCCTTTGAAAGTACCAAGCAAGAACAAAGCAAACACAGTCATGAGAGCATTAACAGGTGCCAGGATGGCAGAGCGGTCTACGGCGTCGCGTTCAGGTCGCATTCACCCCAGGAGGCGTGGGTTCGAATCCCACCTCAGACAGAGCCCATTGAAAGTACCAAGCAATAACAAAGCAAACAAAGTCAAGAGAGCATTACCAGTTGCCAGGATGGCAGAGCGGTCTAAGGCGTTGCGTTCAGGTCGCAGTCACCCCAGGAGGCGTGGGTTCGAATCCCACCTCAGACAGAGCCCATTGAAAGTACCAAGCAATAACAAAGCAAACAAAGTCAAGAGAGCATTACCAGTTGCCAGGATGGCAGAGCGGTCTACGGCGTTGCGTTCAGGTCGCAGTCACCCCAGGAGGCGTGGGTTCGAATCCCACCTCAGACAGAGCCCATTGAAAGTACCAAGCAATAACAAAGCAAACAAAGTCAAGAGAGCATTACCAGTTGCCAGGATGGCAGAGCGGTCTAAGGTGTTGCGTTCAGGTCGCAGTCTCCCCAGGAGGCGTGGGTTCGAATCCCGCCTCAGACAGAGCCCATTGAAAGTACCAAGCAAGAACAAAGCAAACACATTCAAGAGAGAGGTACCAGTTGCCAGGATGGCAGAGCGGTCTAAGGCATTGCGTTCAGGTCGCAGTCTCCCCAGGACGCAGGGGTTCGAATCCCACCTCAGACAGAGCCCATTGAAAGTACCAAGCAAGAACAAAGCAAACACAGTCATAAGAGCATTACGAGGTGCCAGGATGGCAGAGCGGTCTAAGGCGTTGCGTTCAGGTCGCAGTCTCCCCAGGAGGCGTGGGTTGAATCCCACCTCAGACAGTGCCCATTGAAAGTACCAAGCAAGAACAAAGCAAACACATTCAAGAGAGCATTACCAGATGCCAGGATGGCAGAGCGGTCTAAGGCGTTGCGTTCAGGTCGCAGTCTCCCCAGGAGGCGTGGTTTCGAATCCCACCTCAGACAGTGCC
Source organism: Idiotropiscis lumnitzeri (assembly GCF_059441095.1). NCBI lineage: Eukaryota > Metazoa > Chordata > Actinopteri > Syngnathiformes > Syngnathidae > Idiotropiscis > Idiotropiscis lumnitzeri. Next base: position 9,397,014 of record NC_142412.1, read on the forward strand.
CATTGAAAGTACCAAGCAAGAACAAAGCAAACACAGTCAAGAGAGCATTCCCAGATGCCAGGATGGCAGAGCGGTCGAAGGCGTTGCGTTCAGGTCGCAGTCTCCCCAGGAGGCGTGGGTTCGAATCCCGCCTCTGAAAGAGCCCATTGAACGTACCGAGCAAGAAAAAAGCAAACACAGTCAAGAGAGCATTACCAGTTGCCAGGATGGCAGAGCGGTCTAAGGCGTTGCGTTCAGGTCGCAGTCTCCCAAGGAGGCGTGGGTTCGAATCCCGCCTCAGACAGAGCCCATTGAAAGTACCGAGCAAGAACAAAGCAAACACAGTCAAGAGAGCATTACCAGCTGCCAGGATGGCAGAGCGGTCTAAGGCGTCGCGTTCAGGTCGCATTCAGCCCAGGAGGCGTGGGTTCGAATCCCGCCTCAGACAGAGCCCTTTGAAAGTACCAAGCAAGAACAAAGCAAACACAGTCATGAGAGCATTAACAGGTGCCAGGATGGCAGAGCGGTCTACGGCGTCGCGTTCAGGTCGCATTCACCCCAGGAGTCGTGGGTTCGAATCCCACCTCAGACAGAGCCCTTTGAAAGTACCAAGCAATAACAAAGCAAACAAAGTCAAGAGAGCATTACCAGTTGCCAGGATGGCAGAGCGGTCTAAGGCGTCGCGTTCAGGTCGCAGTCACCCCAGGAGGCGTGGGTTCGAATCCCACCTCAGACAGAGCCCATTGAAAGTACCAAGCAATAACAAAGCAAACAAAGTCAAGAGAGCATTACCAGTTGCCAGGATGGCAGAGCGGTCTAAGGCGTTGCGTTCAGGTCGCAGTCACCCCAGGAGGCGAGGGTTCGAATCCCGCCTCAGACAGAGCCCATTGAAAGTACCAAGCAATAACAAAGCAAACAATGTCAAGAGAGCATTACCAGTTTCCAGGATGGCAGAGCGGTCTACGGCGTTGCGTTCAGGTCGCAGTCACCCCAGGAGGCGTGGGTTCGAATCCCGCCTCAGACAGAGCCCATTGAAAGTACCAAGCAATAACAAAGCAAACAAAGTCAAGAGAGCATTACCAGTTGCCAGGATGGCAGAGCGGTCTAAGGCGTTGTGTTCAGGTCGCAGTCTCCCCAGGAGGCGTGGGTTCGAATCCCGCCTCAGACAGAGCCCATTGAAAGTACCAAGCAAGAACAAAGCAAACACAGTCAAGAGAGAGGTACCAGTTGCCAGGATGGCAGAGCGGTCTAAGGCGTTGCGTTCAGGTCGCAGTAACCCCAGGAGGCGTGGGTTCGAATCCCACCTCAGACAGAGCCCATTGATAGTACCAAGCAAGAAAAAAGAGAACACATTCAAGAGAGCATTACCAGATGCCAGGATGGCAGAGTGGTCTAAGGCGTTGCGTTCAGGTCGCAGTCTCCCCAGGAGGCGTGGGTTCGAATCCCACCTCAGACAGAGCCCATTGAAAGTACCAAGCAAGAAAAAAGCAAACACAGTCAAGAGAGCATTCCCAGTTGCCAGGATGGCAGAGCGGTCTAAGGCGTTGCGTTCAGGTCGCAGTCACCCCAGGAGGCGTGGGTTCAAATCCCACCTCAGACAGAGCCCATTGAAAGTACCAAGCAAGAACAAAGCAAACACATTCAAGAGAGCATTTCCAGATGCCAGGATGGCAGAGTGGTCTAAGGCGTTGCGTTCAGGTTGCAGTCTCCCCAGGAGGCGTGGGTTCGAATCCCACCTCAGACAGAGCCCATTGAAAGTACCAAGCAATAACAAAGCAAACAAAGTCAAGAGAGCATTACCAGTTGCCAGGATGGCAGAGCGGTCTAAGGCGTCGCGTTCAGGTCGCAGTCACCCCAGGAGGCGTGGGTTCGAATCCCACCTCAGACAGAGCCCATTGAAAGTACCAAGCAATAACAAAGCAAACAAAGTCAAGAGAGCATTACCAGTTGCCAGGATGGCAGAGCGGTCTAAGGCGTTGCGTTCAGGTCGCAGTCACCCCAGGAGGCGTGGGTTCGAATCCCGCCTCAGACAGAGCCCATTGAAAGTACCAAGCAATAACAAAGCAAACAAAGTCAAGAGAGCATTACCAGTTGCCAGGATGGCAGAGCGGTCTACGGCGTTGCGTTCAGGTCGCAGTCACCCCAGGAGGTGTGGGTTCGAATCCCGCCTCAGACAGAGCCCATTGAAAGTACCAAGCAATAACAAAGCAAACAAAGTCAAGAGAGCATTACCAGTTGCCAGGATGGCAGAGCGGTCTAAGGCGTTGCGTTCAGGTCGCAGTCTCCCCAGGAGGCGTGGGTTCGAATCCCGCCTCAGACAGAGCCCATTGAAAGTACCAAGCAAGAACAAAGCAAACACAGTCAAGAGAGAGGTACCAGTTGCCAGGATGGCAGAGCGGTCTAAGGCGTTGCGTTCAGGTCGCAGTAACCCCAGGAGGCGTGGGTTCGAATCCCACCTCAGACAGAGCCCATTGATAGTACCAAGCAATAACAAAGCAAACAAAGTCAAGAGAGCATTACCAGTTGCCAGGATGGCAGAGCGGTCTAAGGCGTTGCGTTCAGGTCGCAGTCACCCCAGGAGGCGTGGGTTCGAATCCCACCTCAGACAGAGCCCATTGAAAGTACCAAGCAATAACAAAGCAAACAAAGTCAAGAGAGCATTACCAGTTGCCAGGATGGCAGAGCGGTCTACGGCGTTGCGTTCAGGTCGCAGTAACCCCAGGAGGCGTGGGTTCGAATCCCACCTCAGACAGAGCCCATTGAAAGTACCAAGCAATAACAAAGCAAACAAAGTCAAGAGAGCATTACCAGTTGCCAGGATGGCAGAGCGGTCTAAGGTGTTGCGTTCAGGTCGCAGTCTCCCCAGGAGGCGTGGGTTCGAATCCCGCCTCAGACAGAGCCCATTGAAAGTACCAAGCAAGAACAAAGCAAACACATTCAAGAGAGAGGTACCAGTTGCCAGGATGGCAGAGCGGTCTAAGGCATTGCGTTCAGGTCGCAGTCTCCCCAGGACGCAGGGGTTCGAATCCCACCTCAGACAGAGCCCATTGAAAGTACCAAGCAAGAACAAAGCAAACACAGTCATAAGAGCATTACGAGGTGCCAGGATGGCAGAGCGGTCTAAGGCGTTGCGTTCAGGTCGCAGTCTCCCCAGGAGGCGTGGGTTGAATCCCACCTCAGACAGTGCCCATTGAAAGTACCAAGCAAGAACAAAGCAAACACATTCAAGAGAGCATTACCAGATGCCAGGATGGCAGAGCGGTCTAAGGCGTTGCGTTCAGGTCGCAGTCTCCCCAGGAGGCGTGGTTTCGAATCCCACCTCAGACAGTGCCCATTGAAAGTACCAAGCAAGAACAAAGCAAACACAGTCAAGAGAGCATTACCAGATGCCAGGATGGCAGAGCGGTCGAAGGCGTTGCGTTCAGGTCGCAGTCTCCCCAGGAGGCGTGGGTTCGAATCCCACCTCAGACAGATCCCATTGTAAGTACCAAGCAATAACAAAGCAAACACAGTCAAGAGAGCTTACCAGTTGCCAGGATGGTAGAGCGGTCTCAGGCGTTGCGTTCAGGTCGCAGTCTCCCCAGGAGGCGTGGTTTCTAATCCCACCTCAGACAGAGCCCATTGAAAGTACCAAGCAATAACAAAGCAAACAAAGTCAAGAGAGCATTACCAGTTTCCAGGATGGCAGAGCGGTCTAAGGCGTTGCGTTCAGGTCGCAGTCTCCCCAGGAGGCGTGGGTTCGAATCCCGCCTCAGACAGAGCCCATTGAACGTACCAAGCAAGAAAAAAGCAAACACAGTCAAGAGAGCATTACCAGTTGCCAGGATGGCAGAGCGGTCTAAGGCGTTGCGTTCAGGTCGCAGTCTCCCCAGGAGGCGTGGGTTCGAATCCCGCCTCTGAAAGAGCCCATTGAACGTACCGAGCAAGAAAAAAGCAAACACAGTCAAGAGAGCATTACCAGCTGCCAGGATGGCAGAGCGGTCTAAGGCGTTGCGTTCAGGTCGCAGTCTCCCAAGGAGGCGTGGGTTCGAATCCCGCCTCAGACAGAGCCCATTGAAAGTACCGAGCAAGAACAAAGCAAACACAGTCAAGAGAGCATTACCAGCTGCCAGGATGGCAGAGCGGTCTAAGGCGTCGCGTTCAGGTCGCATTCAGCCCAGGAGGCGTGGGTTCGAATCCCGCCTCAGACAGAGCCCTTTGAAAGTACCAAGCAAGAACAAAGCAAACACAGTCATGAGAGCATTACGAGGTGCCAGGATGGCAGAGCGGTCTAAGGCGTTGCGTTCAGGTCGCAGTCTCCCCAGGACGCAGGGGTTCGAATCCCACCTCAGACAGAGCCCATTGAAAGTACCAAGCAAGAACAAAGCAAACACAGTCATAAGAGCATTACGAGGTGCCAGGATGGCAGAGCGGTCTAAGGCGTTGCGTTCAGGTCGCAGTCTCCCCAGGAGGCGTGGGTTGAATCCCACCTCAGACAGTGCCCATTGAAAGTACCAAGCAAGAACAAAGCAAACACATTCAAGAGAGCATTACCAGATGCCAGGATGGCAGAGCGGTCTAAGGCGTTGCGTTCAGGTCGCAGTCTCCCCAGGAGGCGTGGTTTCGAATCCCACCTCAGACAGTGCCCATTGAAAGTACCAAGCAAGAACAAAGCAAACACAGTCAAGAGAGCATTCCCAGATGCCAGGATGGCAGAGCGGTCGAAGGCGTTGCGTTCAGGTCGCAGTCTCCCCAGGAGGCGTGGGTTCGAATCCCGCCTCTGAAAGAGCCCATTGAACGTACCGAGCAAGAAAAAAGCAAACACAGTCAAGAGAGCATTACCAGTTGCCAGGATGGCAGAGCGGTCTAAGGCGTTGCGTTCAGGTCGCAGTCTCCCAAGGAGGCGTGGGTTCGAATCCCGCCTCAGACAGAGCCCATTGAAAGTACCGAGCAAGAACAAAGCAAACACAGTCAAGAGAGCATTACCAGCTGCCAGGATGGCAGAGCGGTCTAAGGCGTCGCGTTCAGGTCGCATTCAGCCCAGGAGGCGTGGGTTCGAATCCCGCCTCAGACAGAGCCCTTTGAAAGTACCAAGCAAGAACAAAGCAAACACAGTCATGAGAGCATTAACAGGTGCCAGGATGGCAGAGCGGTCTAAGGCGTTGCGTTCAGGTCGCAGTCACCCCAGGAGGCGAGGGTTCGAATCCCGCCTCAGACAGAGCCCATTGAAAGTACCAAGCAATAACAAAGCAAACAATGTCAAGAGAGCATTACCAGTTTCCAGGATGGCAGAGCGGTCTACGGCGTTGCGTTCAGGTCGCAGTCACCCCAGGAGGCGTGGGTTCGAATCCCGCCTCAGACAGAGCCCATTGAAAGTACCAAGCAATAACAAAGCAAACAAAGTCAAGAGAGCATTACCAGTTGCCAGGATGGCAGAGCGGTCTAAGGCGTTGTGTTCAGGTCGCAGTCTCCCCAGGAGGCGTGGGTTCGAATCCCGCCTCAGACAGAGCCCATTGAAAGTACCAAGCAAGAACAAAGCAAACACAGTCAAGAGAGAGGTACCAGTTGCCAGGATGGCAGAGCGGTCTAAGGCGTTGCGTTCAGGTCGCAGTAACCCCAGGAGGCGTGGGTTCGAATCCCACCTCAGACAGAGCCCATTGATAGTACCAAGCAAGAAAAAAGAGAACACATTCAAGAGAGCATTACCAGATGCCAGGATGGCAGAGTGGTCTAAGGCGTTGCGTTCAGGTCGCAGTCTCCCCAGGAGGCGTGGGTTCGAATCCCACCTCAGACAGAGCCCATTGAAAGTACCAAGCAAGAAAAAAGCAAACACAGTCAAGAGAGCATTCCCAGTTGCCAGGATGGCAGAGCGGTCTAAGGCGTTGCGTTCAGGTCGCAGTCACCCCAGGAGGCGTGGGTTCAAATCCCACCTCAGACAGAGCCCATTGAAAGTACCAAGCAAGAACAAAGCAAACACATTCAAGAGAGCAATTCCAGATGCCAGGATGGCAGAGTGGTCTAAGGCGTTGCGTTCAGGTTGCAGTCTCCCCAGGAGGCGTGGGTTCGAATCCCACCTCAGACAGAGCCCATTGAAAGTACCAAGCAATAACAAAGCAAACAAAGTCAAGAGAGCATTACCAGTTGCCAGGATGGCAGAGCGGTCTAAGGCGTCGCGTTCAGGTCGCAGTCACCCCAGGAGGCGTGGGTTCGAATCCCACCTCAGACAGAGCCCATTGAAAGTACCAAGCAATAACAAAGCAAACAAAGTCAAGAGAGCATTACCAGTTGCCAGGATGGCAGAGCGGTCTAAGGCGTTGCGTTCAGGTCGCAGTCACCCCAGGAGGTGTGGGTTCGAATCCCGCCTCAGACAGAGCCCATTGAAAGTACCAAGCAATAACAAAGCAAACAAAGTCAAGAGAGCATTACCAGTTGCCAGGATGGCAGAGCGGTCTAAGGCGTTGCGTTCAGGTCGCAGTCTCCCCAGGAGGCGTGGGTTCGAATCCCGCCTCAGACAGAGCCCATTGAAAGTACCAAGCAAGAACAAAGCAAACACAGTCAAGAGAGAGGTACCAGTTGCCAGGATGGCAGAGCGGTCTAAGGCGTTGCGTTCAGGTCGCAGTAACCCCAGGAGGCGTGGGTTCGAATCCCACCTCAGACAGAGCCCATTGATAGTACCAAGCAATAACAAAGCAAACAAAGTCAAGAGAGCATTACCAGTTGCCAGGATGGCAGAGCGGTCTAAGGCGTTGCGTTCAGGTCGCAGTCACCCCAGGAGGCGTGGGTTCGAATCCCACCTCAGACAGAGCCCATTGAAAGTACCAAGCAATAACAAAGCAAACAAAGTCAAGAGAGCATTACCAGTTGCCAGGATGGCAGAGCGGTCTACGGCGTTGCGTTCAGGTCGCAGTAACCCCAGGAGGCGTGGGTTCGAATCCCACCTCAGACAGAGCCCATTGAAAGTACCAAGCAATAACAAAGCAAACAAAGTCAAGAGAGCATTACCAGTTGCCAGGATGGCAGAGCGGTCTAAGGTGTTGCGTTCAGGTCGCAGTCTCCCCAGGAGGCGTGGGTTCGAATCCCGCCTCAGACAGAGCCCATTGAAAGTACCAAGCAAGAACAAAGCAAACACATTCAAGAGAGAGGTACCAGTTGCCAGGATGGCAGAGCGGTCTAAGGCATTGCGTTCAGGTCGCAGTCTCCCCAGGACGCAGGGGTTCGAATCCCACCTCAGACAGAGCCCATTGAAAGTACCAAGCAAGAACAAAGCAAACACAGTCATAAGAGCATTACGAGGTGCCAGGATGGCAGAGCGGTCTAAGGCGTTGCGTTCAGGTCGCAGTCTCCCCAGGAGGCGTGGGTTGAATCCCACCTCAGACAGTGCCCATTGAAAGTACCAAGCAAGAACAAAGCAAACACATTCAAGAGAGCATTACCAGATGCCAGGATGGCAGAGCGGTCTAAGGCGTTGCGTTCAGGTCGCAGTCTCCCCAGGAGGCGTGGTTTCGAATCCCACCTCAGACAGTGCCCATTGAAAGTACCAAGCAAGAACAAAGCAAACACAGTCAAGAGAGCATTACCAGATGCCAGGATGGCAGAGCGGTCGAAGGCGTTGCGTTCAGGTCGCAGTCTCCCCAGGAGGCGTGGGTTCGAATCCCACCTCAGACAGATCCCATTGTAAGTACCAAGCAATAACAAAGCAAACACAGTCAAGAGAGCTTACCAGTTGCCAGGATGGTAGAGCGGTCTCAGGCGTTGCGTTCAGGTCGCAGTCTCCCCAGGAGGCGTGGTTTCTAATCCCACCTCAGACAGAGCCCATTGAAAGTACCAAGCAATAACAAAGCAAACAAAGTCAAGAGAGCATTACCAGTTTCCAGGATGGCAGAGCGGTCTAAGGCGTTGCGTTCAGGTCGCAGTCTCCCCAGGAGGCGTGGGTTCGAATCCCGCCTCAGACAGAGCCCATTGAACGTACCAAGCAAGAAAAAAGCAAACACAGTCAAGAGAGCATTACCAGTTGCCAGGATGGCAGAGCGGTCTAAGGCGTTGCGTTCAGGTCGCAGTCTCCCCAGGAGGCGTGGGTTCGAATCCCGCCTCTGAAAGAGCCCATTGAACGTACCGAGCAAGAAAAAAGCAAACACAGTCAAGAGAGCATTACCAGCTGCCAGGATGGCAGAGCGGTCTAAGGCGTTGCGTTCAGGTCGCAGTAACCCCAGGAGGCGTGGGTTCGAATCCCACCTCAGACAGAGCCCATTGATAGTACCAAGCAATAACAAAGCAAACAAAGTCAAGAGAGCATTACCAGTTGCCAGGATGGCAGAGCGGTCTAAGGCGTTGCGTTCAGGTCGCATTCACCCCAGGAGGCGTGGGTTCGAATCCCACCTCAGACAGAGCCCATTGAAAGTACCAAGCAATAACAAAGCAAACAAAGTCAAGAGAGCATTACCAGTTGCCAGGATGGCAGAGCGGTCTAAGGCGTTGCGTTCAGGTCGCAGTCACCCCAGGAGGCGTGGGTTCGAATCCCACCTCAGACAGAGCCCATTGAAAGTACCAAGCAATAACAAAGCAAACAAAGTCAAGAGAGCATTACCAGTTTCCAGGATGGCAGAGCGGTCTACGGCGTTGCGTTCAGGTCGCAGTCACCCCAGGAGGCGTGGGTTCGAATCCCGCCTCAGACAGAGCCCATTGAAAGTACCAAGCAATAACAAAGCAAACAAAGTCAAGAGAGCATTACCAGTTGCCAGGATGGCGGAGCGGTCTAAGGCGTTGCGTTCAGGTCGCAGTCTCCCCAGGAGGCGTGGGTTCGAATCCCACCTCAGACAGAGCCCATTGAAAGTACAAAGCAAACACAGTCAAGAGAGCATTACCAGTTTCCAGGATGGCAGAGCGGTCTACGGCGTTGCGTTCAGGTCGCAGTCACCCCAGGAGGCGTGGGTTCGAATCCCGCCTCAGACAGAGCCCATTGAAAGTACCAAGCAATAACAAAGCAAACACATTCAAGAGAGCATTACCAGATGCCAGGATGGCAGAGCGGTCTAAGGCGTTGCGTTCAGGTCGCAGTCTCCCCAGGAGGCGTGGGTTCGAATCCCGCCTCAGACAGAGCCCATTGAAAGTACCAAGCAAGAACAAAGCAAACACAGTCAAGAGAGAGGTACCAGTTGCCAGGATGGCAGAGCGGTCTAAGGCGTTGCGTTCAGGTCGCAGTAACCCCAGGAGGCGTGGGTTCGAATCCCACCTCAGACAGAGCCCATTGATAGTACCAAGCAAGAAAAAAGCAAACACAGTCAAGAGAGAATTACCAGTTGCCAAGATGGCAGAGCGGTCTAAGGCGTTGCGTTCAGGTCGCAGTCTCCCCAGGAGGCGTGGGTTTGAATCCCACCTCAGACAGAGCCCATTGAAAGTACCAAGCAAGAAAAAAGCAAACACAGTCAAGAGAGCATTACCAGTTGCCAGGATGGCAGAGCGGTCTAAGGCGTTGCGTTCAGGTCGCAGTCACCCCAGGAGGCGTGGGTTCAAATCCCACCTCAGACAGAGCCCATTGAAAGTACCAAGCAAGAACAAAGCAAACACATTCAAGAGAGCATTTCCAGATGCCAGGATGGCAGAGTGGTCTAAGGCGTTGCGTTCAGGTCGCAGTCTCCCCAGGAGGCGTGGGTTCGAATCCCACCTCAGACAGTGCCCATTGAAAGTACCAAGCAAGAACAAAGCAAACACATTCAAGAGAGCATTACCAGTTGCCAGGATGGCAGAGCGGTCTAAGGCGTTGCGTTCAGGTCGCAGTCTCCCCAGGAGGCGTGGGTTCGAATCCCGCCTCTGAAAGAGCCCATTGAACGTACCGAGCAAGAAAAAAGCAAACACAGTCAAGAGAGCATTACCAGCTGCCAGGATGGCAGAGCGGTCTAAGGCGTTGCGTTCAGGTCGCAGTAACCCCAGGAGGCGTGGGTTCGAATCCCACCTCAGACAGAGCCCATTGATAGTACCAAGCAATAACAAAGCAAACAAAGTCAAGAGAGCATTACCAGTTGCCAGGATGGCAGAGCGGTCTAAGGCGTTGCGTTCAGGTCGCATTCACCCCAGGAGGCGTGGGTTCGAATCCCACCTCAGACAGAGCCCATTGAAAGTACCAAGCAATAACAAAGCAAACAAAGTCAAGAGAGCATTACCAGTTGCCAGGATGGCAGAGCGGTCTAAGGCGTTGCGTTCAGGTCGCAGTCACCCCAGGAGGCGTGGGTTCGAATCCCACCTCAGACAGAGCCCATTGAAAGTACCAAGCAATAACAAAGCAAACAAAGTCAAGAGAGCATTACCAGTTTCCAGGATGGCAGAGCGGTCTACGGCGTTGCGTTCAGGTCGCAGTCACCCCAGGAGGCGTGGGTTCGAATCCCGCCTCAGACAGAGCCCATTGAAAGTACCAAGCAATAACAAAGCAAACAAAGTCAAGAGAGCATTACCAGTTGCCAGGATGGCGGAGCGGTCTAAGGCGTTGCGTTCAGGTCGCAGTCTCCCCAGGAGGCGTGGGTTCGAATCCCACCTCAGACAGAGCCCATTGAAAGTACAAAGCAAACACAGTCAAGAGAGCATTACCAGTTTCCAGGATGGCAGAGCGGTCTACGGCGTTGCGTTCAGGTCGCAGTCACCCCAGGAGGCGTGGGTTCGAATCCCGCCTCAGACAGAGCCCATTGAAAGTACCAAGCAATAACAAAGCAAACACATTCAAGAGAGCATTACCAGATGCCAGGATGGCAGAGCGGTCTAAGGCGTTGCGTTCAGGTCGCAGTCTCCCCAGGAGGCGTGGGTTCGAATCCCGCCTCAGACAGAGCCCATTGAAAGTACCAAGCAAGAACAAAGCAAACACAGTCAAGAGAGAGGTACCAGTTGCCAGGATGGCAGAGCGGTCTAAGGCGTTGCGTTCAGGTCGCAGTAACCCCAGGAGGCGTGGGTTCGAATCCCACCTCAGACAGAGCCCATTGATAGTACCAAGCAAGAAAAAAGCAAACACAGTCAAGAGAGAATTACCAGTTGCCAAGATGGCAGAGCGGTCTAAGGCGTTGCGTTCAGGTCGCAGTCTCCCCAGGAGGCGTGGGTTTGAATCCCACCTATGACAGAGCCCATTGAAAGTACCAAGCAAGAAAAAAGCAAACACAGTCAAGAGAGCATTACCAGTTGCCAGGATGGCAGAGCGGTCTAAGGCGTTGCGTTCAGGTCGCAGTCACCCCAGGAGGCGTGGGTTCAAATCCCACCTCAGACAGAGCCCATTGAAAGTACCAAGCAAGAACAAAGCAAACACATTCAAGAGAGCATTTCCAGATGCCAGGATGGCAGAGTGGTCTAAGGCGTTGCGTTCAGGTCGCAGTCTCCCCAGGAGGCGTGGGTTCGAATCCCACCTCAGACAGTGCCCATTGAAAGTACCAAGCAAGAACAAAGCAAACACATTCAAGAGAGCATTCCCAGATGCCAGGATGGCAGAGTGGTCTAAGGCGTTGCGTTCAGGTTGCAGTCTCCCCAGGAGGCGTGGGTTCGAATCCCACCTCAGACAGAGCCCATTGAAAGTACCAAGCAAGAACAAAGCAAACACAGTCAAGAGAGCATTACCAGTTGCCAGGATGGCAGAGCGGTCTAAGGCGTTGCGTTCAGGTCGCAGTCTCCCCAGGAGGCGTGGGTTCGAATCCCGCCTCAGACAGAGCCCATTGAAAGTACCGAGCAAGAACAAAGCAAACACAGTCAAGAGAGCATTACCAGCTGCCAGGATGGCAGAGCGGTCTAAGGCGTCGCGTTCAGGTCGCATTCACCCCAGGAGGCGTGGGTTCGAATCCCGCCTCAGACAGAGCCCTTTGAAAGTACCAAGCAAGAACAAAGCAAACACAGTCATGAGAGCATTAACAGGTGCCAGGATGGCAGAGCGGTCTACGGCGTCACGTTCAGGTCGCATTCACCCCAGGAGGCGTGGGTTCGAATCCCACCTCAGACAGAGCCCATTGAAAGTACCAAGCAATAACAAAGCAAACAAAGTCAAGAGAGCATTACCAGTTGCCAGGATGGCAGAGCGGTCTAAGGCGTTGCGTTCAGGTCGCAGTCACCCCAGGAGGCATGGGTTCGAATCCCACCTCAGACAGAGCCCATTGAAAGTACCAAGCAATAACAAAGCAAACAAAGTCAAGAGAGCATTACCAGTTTCCAGGATGGCAGAGCGGTCTACGGCGTTGCGTTCAGGTCGCAGTCACCCCAGGAGGCGTGGGTTCGAATCCCGCCTCAGACAGAGCCCATTGAAAGTACCAAGCAATAACAAAGCAAACAAAGTCAAGAGAGCATTACCAGTTGCCAGGATGGCAGAGCGGTCTAAGGCGTTGCGTTCAGGTCGCAGTCTCCCCAGGAGGCGTGGGTTCGAATCCCGCCTCAGACAGAGCCCATTGAAAGTACCAAGCAATAACAAAGCAAACAAAGTCAAGAGAGCATTACCAGTTGCCAGGATGGCAGAGCGGTCTAAGGCGTTGCGTTCAGGTCGCAGTCTCCCCAGGAGGCGTGGGTTCGAATCCCACCTCAGACAGAGCCCATTGATAGTACCAAGCAAGAAAAAAGCAAACACAGTCAAGAGAGAATTACCAGTTGCCAAGATGGCAGAGCGGTCTAAGGCGTTGCGTTCAGGTTGCAGTCTCCCCAGGAGGCGTGGGTTGAATCCCACCTCAGACAGTGCCCATTGAAAGTACCAAGCAAGAACAAAGCAAACACATTCAAGAGAGCATTACCAGATGCCAGGATGGCAGAGCGGTCTAAGGCGTTGCGTTCAAGTCGCAGTCTCCCCAGGAGGCGTGGGTTCGAATCCCACCTCAGACAGATCCCATTGAAAGTACCAAGCAATAACAAAGCAAACACAGTCAAGAGAGCATTACCAGTTGCCAGGATGGCAGAGCGGTCTAAGGCGTTGCGTTCAGGTCGCAGTCTCCCCAGGAGGCGTGGGTTTGAATCCCGCCTCAGACAGAGCACATTGAACGTACCAAGCAAGAAAAAAGCAAACACAGTCAAGAGAGCATTACCAGTTGCCAGGATGGCAGAGCGGTCTAAGGCGTTGCGTTCAGGTCGCAGTCTCCCCAGGAGGCGTGGGTTCGAATCCCGCCTCTGACAGAGCCCATTGAACGTACCGAGCAAGAAAAAAGCAAACACAGTCAAGAGAGCATTACCAGCTGCCAGGAGGGCAGAGCGGTCTAAGGCGTTGCGTTCAGGTCGCAGTCTCCCCAGGAGGCGTGGGTTCGAATCCCGCCTCAGACAGAGCCCATTGAAAGTACAGAGCAAGAACAAAGCAAACACAGTCAAGAGAGCATTACCAGCTGCCAGGATGGCAGAGCAGTCTAAGGCGTCGCGTTCAGGTCGCATTCACCCCAGGAGGCGTGGGTTCGAATCCCGCCTCAGACAGAGCCCTTTGAAAGTACCAAGCAAGAACAAAGCAAACACAGTCATGAGAGCATTAACAGGTGCCAGGATGGCAGAGCGGTCTACGGCGTCGCGTTCAGGTCGCATTCACCCCAGGAGGCGTGGGTTCGAATCCCACCTCAGACAGAGCCCATTGAAAGTACCAAGCAATAACAAAGCAAACAAAGTCAAGAGAGCATTACCAGTTGCCAGGATGGCAGAGCGGTCTAAGGCGTTGCGTTCAGGTCGCAGTCACCCCAGGAGGCGTGGGTTCGAATCCCACCTCAGACAGAGCCCATTGAAAGTACCAAGCAATAACAAAGCAAACAAAGTCAAGAGAGCATTACCAGTTGCCAGGATGGCAGAGCGGTCTACGGCGTTGCGTTCAGGTCGCAGTCACCCCAGGAGGCGTGGGTTCGAATCCCACCTCAGACAGAGCCCATTGAAAGTACCAAGCAATAACAAAGCAAACAAAGTCAAGAGAGCATTACCAGTTGCCAGGATGGCAGAGCGGTCTAAGGTGTTGCGTTCAGGTCGCAGTCTCCCCAGGAGGCGTGGGTTCGAATCCCGCCTCAGACAGAGCCCATTGAAAGTACCAAGCAAGAACAAAGCAAACACATTCAAGAGAGAGGTACCAGTTGCCAGGATGGCAGAGCGGTCTAAGGCATTGCGTTCAGGTCGCAGTCTCCCCAGGACGCAGGGGTTCGAATCCCACCTCAGACAGAGCCCATTGATAGTACCAAGCAAGAAAAAAGCAAACACAGTCAAGAGAGAATTACCAGTTGCCAAGATGGCAGAGCGGTCTAAGGCGTTGCGTTCAGGTTGCAGTCTCCCCAGGAGGCGTGGGTTGAATCCCACCTCAGACAGTGCCCATTGAAAGTACCAAGCAAGAACAAAGCAAACACATTCAAGAGAGCATTACCAGATGCCAGGATGGCAGAGCGGTCTAAGGCGTTGCGTTCAAGTCGCAGTCTCCCCAGGAGGCGTGGGTTCGAATCCCACCTCAGACAGATCCCATTGAAAGTACCAAGCAATAACAAAGCAAACACAGTCAAGAGAGCATTACCAGTTTCCAGGATGGCAGAGCGGTCTCAGGCGTTGCGTTCAGGTCGCAGCCTCCCCAGGAGGCGTGGTTTCGAATCCCACCTCAGACAGAGCCCGTTGAAAGTACCAAGCAATAACAAAGCAAACAAAGTCAAGAGAGCATTACCAGTTGCCAGGATGGCAGAGCGGTCTAAGGCGTTGCGTTCAGGTCGCAGTCTCCCCAGGAGGCGTGGGTTTGAATCCCGCCTCAGACAGAGCACATTGAACGTACCAAGCAAGAAAAAAGCAAACACAGTCAAGAGAGCATTACCAGTTGCCAGGATGGCAGAGCGGTCTAAGGCGTTGCGTTCAGGTCGCAGTCTCCCCAGGAGGCGTGGGTTCGAATCCCGCCTCTGACAGAGCCCATTGAACGTACCGAGCAAGAAAAAAGCAAACACAGTCAAGAGAGCATTACCAGCTGCCAGGAGGGCAGAGCGGTCTAAGGCGTTGCGTTCAGGTCGCAGTCTCCCCAGGAGGCGTGGGTTCGAATCCCGCCTCAGACAGAGCCCATTGAAAGTACAGAGCAAGAACAAAGCAAACACAGTCATGAGAGCATTAACAGGTGCCAGGATGGCAGAGCGGTCTACGGCGTCGCGTTCAGGTCGCATTCACCCCAGGAGGCGTGGGTTCGAATCCCACCTCAGACAGAGCCCATTGAAAGTACCAAGCAATAACAAAGCAAACA
Source organism: Idiotropiscis lumnitzeri (assembly GCF_059441095.1). Lineage (NCBI taxonomy): Eukaryota > Metazoa > Chordata > Actinopteri > Syngnathiformes > Syngnathidae > Idiotropiscis > Idiotropiscis lumnitzeri. The sequence continues at coordinate 9,412,138 of NC_142412.1, forward strand.
AAGTCAAGAGAGCATTACCAGTTGCCAGGATGGCAGAGCGGTCTAAGGCGTTGCGTTCAGGTCGCAGTCACCCCAGGAGGCGTGGGTTCGAATCCCACCTCAGACAGAGCCCATTGAAAGTACCAAGCAATAACAAAGCAAACAAAGTCAAGAGAGCATTACCAGTTGCCAGGATGGCAGAGCGGTCTACGGCGTTGCGTTCAGGTCGCAGTCACCCCAGGAGGCGTGGGTTCGAATCCCACCTCAGACAGAGCCCATTGAAAGTACCAAGCAATAACAAAGCAAACAAAGTCAAGAGAGCATTACCAGTTGCCAGGATGGCAGAGCGGTCTAAGGTGTTGCGTTCAGGTCGCAGTCTCCCCAGGAGGCGTGGGTTCGAATCCCGCCTCAGACAGAGCCCATTGAAAGTACCAAGCAAGAACAAAGCAAACACATTCAAGAGAGAGGTACCAGTTGCCAGGATGGCAGAGCGGTCTAAGGCATTGCGTTCAGGTCGCAGTCTCCCCAGGACGCAGGGGTTCGAATCCCACCTCAGACAGAGCCCATTGAAAGTACCAAGCAAGAACAAAGCAAACACAGTCATAAGAGCATTACGAGGTGCCAGGATGGCAGAGCGGTCTAAGGCGTTGCGTTCAGGTCGCAGTCTCCCCAGGAGGCGTGGGTTGAATCCCACCTCAGACAGTGCCCATTGAAAGTACCAAGCAAGAACAAAGCAAACACATTCAAGAGAGCATTACCAGATGCCAGGATGGCAGAGCGGTCTAAGGCGTTGCGTTCAGGTCGCAGTCTCCCCAGGAGGCGTGGTTTCGAATCCCACCTCAGACAGTGCCCATTGAAAGTACCAAGCAAGAACAAAGCAAACACAGTCAAGAGAGCATTCCCAGATGCCAGGATGGCAGAGCGGTCGAAGGCGTTGCGTTCAGGTCGCAGTCTCCCCAGGAGGCGTGGGTTCGAATCCCGCCTCTGAAAGAGCCCATTGAACGTACCGAGCAAGAAAAAAGCAAACACAGTCAAGAGAGCATTACCAGTTGCCAGGATGGCAGAGCGGTCTAAGGCGTTGCGTTCAGGTCGCAGTCTCCCAAGGAGGCGTGGGTTCGAATCCCGCCTCAGACAGAGCCCATTGAAAGTACCGAGCAAGAACAAAGCAAACACAGTCAAGAGAGCATTACCAGCTGCCAGGATGGCAGAGCGGTCTAAGGCGTCGCGTTCAGGTCGCATTCAGCCCAGGAGGCGTGGGTTCGAATCCCGCCTCAGACAGAGCCCTTTGAAAGTACCAAGCAAGAACAAAGCAAACACAGTCATGAGAGCATTAACAGGTGCCAGGATGGCAGAGCGGTCTACGGCGTCGCGTTCAGGTCGCATTCACCCCAGGAGTCGTGGGTTCGAATCCCACCTCAGACAGAGCCCTTTGAAAGTACCAAGCAATAACAAAGCAAACAAAGTCAAGAGAGCATTACCAGTTGCCAGGATGGCAGAGCGGTCTAAGGCGTCGCGTTCAGGTCGCAGTCACCCCAGGAGGCGTGGGTTCGAATCCCACCTCAGACAGAGCCCATTGAAAGTACCAAGCAATAACAAAGCAAACAAAGTCAAGAGAGCATTACCAGTTGCCAGGATGGCAGAGCGGTCTAAGGCGTTGCGTTCAGGTCGCAGTCACCCCAGGAGGCGAGGGTTCGAATCCCGCCTCAGACAGAGCCCATTGAAAGTACCAAGCAATAACAAAGCAAACAATGTCAAGAGAGCATTACCAGTTTCCAGGATGGCAGAGCGGTCTACGGCGTTGCGTTCAGGTCGCAGTCACCCCAGGAGGCGTGGGTTCGAATCCCGCCTCAGACGGAGCCCATTGAAAGTACCAAGCAATAACAAAGCAAACAAAGTCAAGAGAGCATTACCAGTTGCCAGGATGGCAGAGCGGTCTAAGGCGTTGTGTTCAGGTCGCAGTCTCCCCAGGAGGCGTGGGTTCGAATCCCGCCTCAGACAGAGCCCATTGAAAGTACCAAGCAAGAACAAAGCAAACACAGTCAAGAGAGAGGTACCAGTTGCCAGGATGGCAGAGCGGTCTAAGGCGTTGCGTTCAGGTCGCAGTAACCCCAGGAGGCGTGGGTTCGAATCCCACCTCAGACAGAGCCCATTGATAGTACCAAGCAAGAAAAAAGAGAACACATTCAAGAGAGCATTACCAGATGCCAGGATGGCAGAGTGGTCTAAGGCGTTGCGTTCAGGTCGCAGTCTCCCCAGGAGGCGTGGGTTCGAATCCCACCTCAGACAGAGCCCATTGAAAGTACCAAGCAAGAAAAAAGCAAACACAGTCAAGAGAGCATTCCCAGTTGCCAGGATGGCAGAGCGGTCTAAGGCGTTGCGTTCAGGTCGCAGTCACCCCAGGAGGCGTGGGTTCAAATCCCACCTCAGACAGAGCCCATTGAAAGTACCAAGCAAGAACAAAGCAAACACATTCAAGAGAGCATTTCCAGATGCCAGGATGGCAGAGTGGTCTAAGGCGTTGCGTTCAGGTTGCAGTCTCCCCAGGAGGCGTGGGTTCGAATCCCACCTCAGACAGAGCCCATTGAAAGTACCAAGCAATAACAAAGCAAACAAAGTCAAGAGAGCATTACCAGTTGCCAGGATGGCAGAGCGGTCTAAGGCGTCGCGTTCAGGTCGCAGTCACCCCAGGAGGCGTGGGTTCGAATCCCACCTCAGACAGAGCCCATTGAAAGTACCAAGCAATAACAAAGCAAACAAAGTCAAGAGAGCATTACCAGTTGCCAGGATGGCAGAGCGGTCTAAGGCGTTGCGTTCAGGTCGCAGTCACCCCAGGAGGCGTGGGTTCGAATCCCGCCTCAGACAGAGCCCATTGAAAGTACCAAGCAATAACAAAGCAAACAAAGTCAAGAGAGCATTACCAGTTGCCAGGATGGCAGAGCGGTCTACGGCGTTGCGTTCAGGTCGCAGTCACCCCAGGAGGTGTGGGTTCGAATCCCGCCTCAGACAGAGCCCATTGAAAGTACCAAGCAATAACAAAGCAAACAAAGTCAAGAGAGCATTACCAGTTGCCAGGATGGCAGAGCGGTCTAAGGCGTTGCGTTCAGGTCGCAGTCTCCCCAGGAGGCGTGGGTTCGAATCCCGCCTCAGACAGAGCCCATTGAAAGTACCAAGCAAGAACAAAGCAAACACAGTCAAGAGAGAGGTACCAGTTGCCAGGATGGCAGAGCGGTCTAAGGCGTTGCGTTCAGGTCGCAGTAACCCCAGGAGGCGTGGGTTCGAATCCCACCTCAGACAGAGCCCATTGATAGTACCAAGCAATAACAAAGCAAACAAAGTCAAGAGAGCATTACCAGTTGCCAGGATGGCAGAGCGGTCTACGGCGTTGCGTTCAGGTCGCAGTAACCCCAGGAGGCGTGGGTTCGAATCCCACCTCAGACAGAGCCCATTGAAAGTACCAAGCAATAACAAAGCAAACAAAGTCAAGAGAGCATTACCAGTTGCCAGGATGGCAGAGCGGTCTAAGGTGTTGCGTTCAGGTCGCAGTCTCCCCAGGAGGCGTGGGTTCGAATCCCGCCTCAGACAGAGCCCATTGAAAGTACCAAGCAAGAACAAAGCAAACACATTCAAGAGAGAGGTACCAGTTGCCAGGATGGCAGAGCGGTCTAAGGCATTGCGTTCAGGTCGCAGTCTCCCCAGGACGCAGGGGTTCGAATCCCACCTCAGACAGAGCCCATTGAAAGTACCAAGCAAGAACAAAGCAAACACAGTCATAAGAGCATTACGAGGTGCCAGGATGGCAGAGCGGTCTAAGGCGTTGCGTTCAGGTCGCAGTCTCCCCAGGAGGCGTGGGTTGAATCCCACCTCAGACAGTGCCCATTGAAAGTACCAAGCAAGAACAAAGCAAACACATTCAAGAGAGCATTACCAGATGCCAGGATGGCAGAGCGGTCTAAGGCGTTGCGTTCAGGTCGCAGTCTCCCCAGGAGGCGTGGTTTCGAATCCCACCTCAGACAGTGCCCATTGAAAGTACCAAGCAAGAACAAAGCAAACACAGTCAAGAGAGCATTACCAGATGCCAGGATGGCAGAGCGGTCGAAGGCGTTGCGTTCAGGTCGCAGTCTCCCCAGGAGGCGTGGGTTCGAATCCCACCTCAGACAGATCCCATTGTAAGTACCAAGCAATAACAAAGCAAACACAGTCAAGAGAGCTTACCAGTTGCCAGGATGGTAGAGCGGTCTCAGGCGTTGCGTTCAGGTCGCAGTCTCCCCAGGAGGCGTGGTTTCTAATCCCACCTCAGACAGAGCCCATTGAAAGTACCAAGCAATAACAAAGCAAACAAAGTCAAGAGAGCATTACCAGTTTCCAGGATGGCAGAGCGGTCTAAGGCGTTGCGTTCAGGTCGCAGTCTCCCCAGGAGGCGTGGGTTCGAATCCCGCCTCAGACAGAGCCCATTGAACGTACCAAGCAAGAAAAAAGCAAACACAGTCAAGAGAGCATTACCAGTTGCCAGGATGGCAGAGCGGTCTAAGGCGTTGCGTTCAGGTCGCAGTCTCCCCAGGAGGCGTGGGTTCGAATCCCGCCTCTGAAAGAGCCCATTGAACGTACCGAGCAAGAAAAAAGCAAACACAGTCAAGAGAGCATTACCAGCTGCCAGGATGGCAGAGCGGTCTAAGGCGTTGCGTTCAGGTCGCAGTCTCCCAAGGAGGCGTGGGTTCGAATCCCGCCTCAGACAGAGCCCATTGAAAGTACCGAGCAAGAACAAAGCAAACACAGTCAAGAGAGCATTACCAGCTGCCAGGATGGCAGAGCGGTCTAAGGCGTCGCGTTCAGGTCGCATTCAGCCCAGGAGGCGTGGGTTCGAATCCCGCCTCAGACAGAGCCCTTTGAAAGTACCAAGCAAGAACAAAGCAAACACAGTCATGAGAGCATTACGAGGTGCCAGGATGGCAGAGCGGTCTAAGGCGTTGCGTTCAGGTCGCAGTCTCCCCAGGACGCAGGGGTTCGAATCCCACCTCAGACAGAGCCCATTGAAAGTACCAAGCAAGAACAAAGCAAACACAGTCATAAGAGCATTACGAGGTGCCAGGATGGCAGAGCGGTCTAAGGCGTTGCGTTCAGGTCGCAGTCTCCCCAGGAGGCGTGGGTTGAATCCCACCTCAGACAGTGCCCATTGAAAGTACCAAGCAAGAACAAAGCAAACACATTCAAGAGAGCATTACCAGATGCCAGGATGGCAGAGCGGTCTAAGGCGTTGCGTTCAGGTCGCAGTCTCCCCAGGAGGCGTGGTTTCGAATCCCACCTCAGACAGTGCCCATTGAAAGTACCAAGCAAGAACAAAGCAAACACAGTCAAGAGAGCATTCCCAGATGCCAGGATGGCAGAGCGGTCGAAGGCGTTGCGTTCAGGTCGCAGTCTCCCCAGGAGGCGTGGGTTCGAATCCCGCCTCTGAAAGAGCCCATTGAACGTACCGAGCAAGAAAAAAGCAAACACAGTCAAGAGAGCATTACCAGTTGCCAGGATGGCAGAGCGGTCTAAGGCGTTGCGTTCAGGTCGCAGTCTCCCAAGGAGGCGTGGGTTCGAATCCCGCCTCAGACAGAGCCCATTGAAAGTACCGAGCAAGAACAAAGCAAACACAGTCAAGAGAGCATTACCAGCTGCCAGGATGGCAGAGCGGTCTAAGGCGTCGCGTTCAGGTCGCATTCAGCCCAGGAGGCGTGGGTTCGAATCCCGCCTCAGACAGAGCCCTTTGAAAGTACCAAGCAAGAACAAAGCAAACACAGTCATGAGAGCATTAACAGGTGCCAGGATGGCAGAGCGGTCTAAGGCGTTGCGTTCAGGTCGCAGTCACCCCAGGAGGCGAGGGTTCGAATCCCGCCTCAGACAGAGCCCATTGAAAGTACCAAGCAATAACAAAGCAAACAATGTCAAGAGAGCATTACCAGTTTCCAGGATGGCAGAGCGGTCTACGGCGTTGCGTTCAGGTCGCAGTCACCCCAGGAGGCGTGGGTTCGAATCCCGCCTCAGACAGAGCCCATTGAAAGTACCAAGCAATAACAAAGCAAACAAAGTCAAGAGAGCATTACCAGTTGCCAGGATGGCAGAGCGGTCTAAGGCGTTGTGTTCAGGTCGCAGTCTCCCCAGGAGGCGTGGGTTCGAATCCCGCCTCAGACAGAGCCCATTGAAAGTACCAAGCAAGAACAAAGCAAACACAGTCAAGAGAGAGGTACCAGTTGCCAGGATGGCAGAGCGGTCTAAGGCGTTGCGTTCAGGTCGCAGTAACCCCAGGAGGCGTGGGTTCGAATCCCACCTCAGACAGAGCCCATTGATAGTACCAAGCAAGAAAAAAGAGAACACATTCAAGAGAGCATTACCAGATGCCAGGATGGCAGAGTGGTCTAAGGCGTTGCGTTCAGGTCGCAGTCTCCCCAGGAGGCGTGGGTTCGAATCCCACCTCAGACAGAGCCCATTGAAAGTACCAAGCAAGAAAAAAGCAAACACAGTCAAGAGAGCATTCCCAGTTGCCAGGATGGCAGAGCGGTCTAAGGCGTTGCGTTCAGGTCGCAGTCACCCCAGGAGGCGTGGGTTCAAATCCCACCTCAGACAGAGCCCATTGAAAGTACCAAGCAAGAACAAAGCAAACACATTCAAGAGAGCAATTCCAGATGCCAGGATGGCAGAGTGGTCTAAGGCGTTGCGTTCAGGTTGCAGTCTCCCCAGGAGGCGTGGGTTCGAATCCCACCTCAGACAGAGCCCATTGAAAGTACCAAGCAATAACAAAGCAAACAAAGTCAAGAGAGCATTACCAGTTGCCAGGATGGCAGAGCGGTCTAAGGCGTCGCGTTCAGGTCGCAGTCACCCCAGGAGGCGTGGGTTCGAATCCCACCTCAGACAGAGCCCATTGAAAGTACCAAGCAATAACAAAGCAAACAAAGTCAAGAGAGCATTACCAGTTGCCAGGATGGCAGAGCGGTCTAAGGCGTTGCGTTCAGGTCGCAGTCACCCCAGGAGGTGTGGGTTCGAATCCCGCCTCAGACAGAGCCCATTGAAAGTACCAAGCAATAACAAAGCAAACAAAGTCAAGAGAGCATTACCAGTTGCCAGGATGGCAGAGCGGTCTAAGGCGTTGCGTTCAGGTCGCAGTCTCCCCAGGAGGCGTGGGTTCGAATCCCGCCTCAGACAGAGCCCATTGAAAGTACCAAGCAAGAACAAAGCAAACACAGTCAAGAGAGAGGTACCAGTTGCCAGGATGGCAGAGCGGTCTAAGGCGTTGCGTTCAGGTCGCAGTAACCCCAGGAGGCGTGGGTTCGAATCCCACCTCAGACAGAGCCCATTGATAGTACCAAGCAATAACAAAGCAAACAAAGTCAAGAGAGCATTACCAGTTGCCAGGATGGCAGAGCGGTCTAAGGCGTTGCGTTCAGGTCGCAGTCACCCCAGGAGGCGTGGGTTCGAATCCCACCTCAGACAGAGCCCATTGAAAGTACCAAGCAATAACAAAGCAAACAAAGTCAAGAGAGCATTACCAGTTGCCAGGATGGCAGAGCGGTCTACGGCGTTGCGTTCAGGTCGCAGTAACCCCAGGAGGCGTGGGTTCGAATCCCACCTCAGACAGAGCCCATTGAAAGTACCAAGCAATAACAAAGCAAACAAAGTCAAGAGAGCATTACCAGTTGCCAGGATGGCAGAGCGGTCTAAGGTGTTGCGTTCAGGTCGCAGTCTCCCCAGGAGGCGTGGGTTCGAATCCCGCCTCAGACAGAGCCCATTGAAAGTACCAAGCAAGAACAAAGCAAACACATTCAAGAGAGAGGTACCAGTTGCCAGGATGGCAGAGCGGTCTAAGGCATTGCGTTCAGGTCGCAGTCTCCCCAGGACGCAGGGGTTCGAATCCCACCTCAGACAGAGCCCATTGAAAGTACCAAGCAAGAACAAAGCAAACACAGTCATAAGAGCATTACGAGGTGCCAGGATGGCAGAGCGGTCTAAGGCGTTGCGTTCAGGTCGCAGTCTCCCCAGGAGGCGTGGGTTGAATCCCACCTCAGACAGTGCCCATTGAAAGTACCAAGCAAGAACAAAGCAAACACATTCAAGAGAGCATTACCAGATGCCAGGATGGCAGAGCGGTCTAAGGCGTTGCGTTCAGGTCGCAGTCTCCCCAGGAGGCGTGGTTTCGAATCCCACCTCAGACAGTGCCCATTGAAAGTACCAAGCAAGAACAAAGCAAACACAGTCAAGAGAGCATTACCAGATGCCAGGATGGCAGAGCGGTCGAAGGCGTTGCGTTCAGGTCGCAGTCTCCCCAGGAGGCGTGGGTTCGAATCCCACCTCAGACAGATCCCATTGTAAGTACCAAGCAATAACAAAGCAAACACAGTCAAGAGAGCTTACCAGTTGCCAGGATGGTAGAGCGGTCTCAGGCGTTGCGTTCAGGTCGCAGTCTCCCCAGGAGGCGTGGTTTCTAATCCCACCTCAGACAGAGCCCATTGAAAGTACCAAGCAATAACAAAGCAAACAAAGTCAAGAGAGCATTACCAGTTTCCAGGATGGCAGAGCGGTCTAAGGCGTTGCGTTCAGGTCGCAGTCTCCCCAGGAGGCGTGGGTTCGAATCCCGCCTCAGACAGAGCCCATTGAACGTACCAAGCAAGAAAAAAGCAAACACAGTCAAGAGAGCATTACCAGTTGCCAGGATGGCAGAGCGGTCTAAGGCGTTGCGTTCAGGTCGCAGTCTCCCCAGGAGGCGTGGGTTCGAATCCCGCCTCTGAAAGAGCCCATTGAACGTACCGAGCAAGAAAAAAGCAAACACAGTCAAGAGAGCATTACCAGCTGCCAGGATGGCAGAGCGGTCTAAGGCGTTGCGTTCAGGTCGCAGTCTCCCAAGGAGGCGTGGGTTCGAATCCCGCCTCAGACAGAGCCCATTGAAAGTACCGAGCAAGAACAAAGCAAACACAGTCAAGAGAGCATTACCAGCTGCCAGGATGGCAGAGCGGTCTAAGGCGTCGCGTTCAGGTCGCATTCAGCCCAGGAGGCGTGGGTTCGAATCCCGCCTCAGACAGAGCCCTTTGAAAGTACCAAGCAAGAACAAAGCAAACACAGTCATGAGAGCATTACGAGGTGCCAGGATGGCAGAGCGGTCTAAGGCGTTGCGTTCAGGTCGCAGTCTCCCCAGGACGCAGGGGTTCGAATCCCACCTCAGACAGAGCCCATTGAAAGTACCAAGCAAGAACAAAGCAAACACAGTCATAAGAGCATTACGAGGTGCCAGGATGGCAGAGCGGTCTAAGGCGTTGCGTTCAGGTCGCAGTCTCCCCAGGAGGCGTGGGTTGAATCCCACCTCAGACAGTGCCCATTGAAAGTACCAAGCAAGAACAAAGCAAACACATTCAAGAGAGCATTACCAGATGCCAGGATGGCAGAGCGGTCTAAGGCGTTGCGTTCAGGTCGCAGTCTCCCCAGGAGGCGTGGTTTCGAATCCCACCTCAGACAGTGCCCATTGAAAGTACCAAGCAAGAACAAAGCAAACACAGTCAAGAGAGCATTCCCAGATGCCAGGATGGCAGAGCGGTCGAAGGCGTTGCGTTCAGGTCGCAGTCTCCCCAGGAGGCGTGGGTTCGAATCCCGCCTCTGAAAGAGCCCATTGAACGTACCGAGCAAGAAAAAAGCAAACACAGTCAAGAGAGCATTACCAGTTGCCAGGATGGCAGAGCGGTCTAAGGCGTTGCGTTCAGGTCGCAGTCTCCCAAGGAGGCGTGGGTTCGAATCCCGCCTCAGACAGAGCCCATTGAAAGTACCGAGCAAGAACAAAGCAAACACAGTCAAGAGAGCATTACCAGCTGCCAGGATGGCAGAGCGGTCTAAGGCGTCGCGTTCAGGTCGCATTCAGCCCAGGAGGCGTGGGTTCGAATCCCGCCTCAGACAGAGCCCTTTGAAAGTACCAAGCAAGAACAAAGCAAACACAGTCATGAGAGCATTAACAGGTGCCAGGATGGCAGAGCGGTCTAAGGCGTTGCGTTCAGGTCGCAGTCACCCCAGGAGGCGAGGGTTCGAATCCCGCCTCAGACAGAGCCCATTGAAAGTACCAAGCAATAACAAAGCAAACAATGTCAAGAGAGCATTACCAGTTTCCAGGATGGCAGAGCGGTCTACGGCGTTGCGTTCAGGTCGCAGTCACCCCAGGAGGCGTGGGTTCGAATCCCGCCTCAGACAGAGCCCATTGAAAGTACCAAGCAATAACAAAGCAAACAAAGTCAAGAGAGCATTACCAGTTGCCAGGATGGCAGAGCGGTCTAAGGCGTTGTGTTCAGGTCGCAGTCTCCCCAGGAGGCGTGGGTTCGAATCCCGCCTCAGACAGAGCCCATTGAAAGTACCAAGCAAGAACAAAGCAAACACAGTCAAGAGAGAGGTACCAGTTGCCAGGATGGCAGAGCGGTCTAAGGCGTTGCGTTCAGGTCGCAGTAACCCCAGGAGGCGTGGGTTCGAATCCCACCTCAGACAGAGCCCATTGATAGTACCAAGCAAGAAAAAAGAGAACACATTCAAGAGAGCATTACCAGATGCCAGGATGGCAGAGTGGTCTAAGGCGTTGCGTTCAGGTCGCAGTCTCCCCAGGAGGCGTGGGTTCGAATCCCACCTCAGACAGAGCCCATTGAAAGTACCAAGCAAGAAAAAAGCAAACACAGTCAAGAGAGCATTCCCAGTTGCCAGGATGGCAGAGCGGTCTAAGGCGTTGCGTTCAGGTCGCAGTCACCCCAGGAGGCGTGGGTTCAAATCCCACCTCAGACAGAGCCCATTGAAAGTACCAAGCAAGAACAAAGCAAACACATTCAAGAGAGCAATTCCAGATGCCAGGATGGCAGAGTGGTCTAAGGCGTTGCGTTCAGGTTGCAGTCTCCCCAGGAGGCGTGGGTTCGAATCCCACCTCAGACAGAGCCCATTGAAAGTACCAAGCAATAACAAAGCAAACAAAGTCAAGAGAGCATTACCAGTTGCCAGGATGGCAGAGCGGTCTAAGGCGTCGCGTTCAGGTCGCAGTCACCCCAGGAGGCGTGGGTTCGAATCCCACCTCAGACAGAGCCCATTGAAAGTACCAAGCAATAACAAAGCAAACAAAGTCAAGAGAGCATTACCAGTTGCCAGGATGGCAGAGCGGTCTAAGGCGTTGCGTTCAGGTCGCAGTCACCCCAGGAGGCGTGGGTTCGAATCCCGCCTCAGACAGAGCCCATTGAAAGTACCAAGCAATAACAAAGCAAACAAAGTCAAGAGAGCATTACCAGTTGCCAGGATGGCAGAGCGGTCTACGGCGTTGCGTTCAGGTCGCAGTCACCCCAGGAGGTGTGGGTTCGAATCCCGCCTCAGACAGAGCCCATTGAAAGTACCAAGCAATAACAAAGCAAACAAAGTCAAGAGAGCATTACCAGTTGCCAGGATGGCAGAGCGGTCTAAGGCGTTGCGTTCAGGTCGCAGTCTCCCCAGGAGGCGTGGGTTCGAATCCCGCCTCAGACAGAGCCCATTGAAAGTACCAAGCAAGAACAAAGCAAACACAGTCAAGAGAGAGGTACCAGTTGCCAGGATGGCAGAGCGGTCTAAGGCGTTGCGTTCAGGTCGCAGTAACCCCAGGAGGCGTGGGTTCGAATCCCACCTCAGACAGAGCCCATTGATAGTACCAAGCAATAACAAAGCAAACAAAGTCAAGAGAGCATTACCAGTTGCCAGGATGGCAGAGCGGTCTAAGGCGTTGCGTTCAGGTCGCAGTCACCCCAGGAGGCGTGGGTTCGAATCCCACCTCAGACAGAGCCCATTGAAAGTACCAAGCAATAACAAAGCAAACAAAGTCAAGAGAGCATTACCAGTTGCCAGGATGGCAGAGCGGTCTACGGCGTTGCGTTCAGGTCGCAGTAACCCCAGGAGGCGTGGGTTCGAATCCCACCTCAGACAGAGCCCATTGAAAGTACCAAGCAATAACAAAGCAAACAAAGTCAAGAGAGCATTACCAGTTGCCAGGATGGCAGAGCGGTCTAAGGTGTTGCGTTCAGGTCGCAGTCTCCCCAGGAGGCGTGGGTTCGAATCCCGCCTCAGACAGAGCCCATTGAAAGTACCAAGCAAGAACAAAGCAAACACATTCAAGAGAGAGGTACCAGTTGCCAGGATGGCAGAGCGGTCTAAGGCATTGCGTTCAGGTCGCAGTCTCCCCAGGACGCAGGGGTTCGAATCCCACCTCAGACAGAGCCCATTGAAAGTACCCAGCAAGAACAAAGCAAACACAGTCATAAGAGCATTACGAGGTGCCAGGATGGCAGAGCGGTCTAAGGCGTTGCGTTCAGGTCGCAGTCTCCCCAGGAGGCGTGGGTTGAATCCCACCTCAGACAGTGCCCATTGAAAGTACCAAGCAAGAACAAAGCAAACACATTCAAGAGAGCATTACCAGATGCCAGGATGGCAGAGCGGTCTAAGGCGTTGCGTTCAGGTCGCAGTCTCCCCAGGAGGCGTGGTTTCGAATCCCACCTCAGACAGTGCCCATTGAAAGTACCAAGCAAGAACAAAGCAAACACAGTCAAGAGAGCATTACCAGATGCCAGGATGGCAGAGCGGTCGAAGGCGTTGCGTTCAGGTCGCAGTCTCCCCAGGAGGCGTGGGTTCGAATCCCACCTCAGACAGATCCCATTGTAAGTACCAAGCAATAACAAAGCAAACACAGTCAAGAGAGCTTACCAGTTGCCAGGATGGTAGAGCGGTCTCAGGCGTTGCGTTCAGGTCGCAGTCTCCCCAGGAGGCGTGGTTTCTAATCCCACCTCAGACAGAGCCCATTGAAAGTACCAAGCAATAACAAAGCAAACAAAGTCAAGAGAGCATTACCAGTTTCCAGGATGGCAGAGCGGTCTAAGGCGTTGCGTTCAGGTCGCAGTCTCCCCAGGAGGCGTGGGTTCGAATCCCGCCTCAGACAGAGCCCATTGAACGTACCAAGCAAGAAAAAAGCAAACACAGTCAAGAGAGCATTACCAGTTGCCAGGATGGCAGAGCGGTCTAAGGCGTTGCGTTCAGGTCGCAGTCTCCCCAGGAGGCGTGGGTTCGAATCCCGCCTCTGAAAGAGCCCATTGAACGTACCGAGCAAGAAAAAAGCAAACACAGTCAAGAGAGCATTACCAGCTGCCAGGATGGCAGAGCGGTCTAAGGCGTTGCGTTCAGGTCGCAGTCTCCCAAGGAGGCGTGGGTTCGAATCCCGCCTCAGACAGAGCCCATTGAAAGTACCGAGCAAGAACAAAGCAAACACAGTCAAGAGAGCATTACCAGCTGCCAGGATGGCAGAGCGGTCTAAGGCGTCGCGTTCAGGTCGCATTCAGCCCAGGAGGCGTGGGTTCGAATCCCGCCTCAGACAGAGCCCTTTGAAAGTACCAAGCAAGAACAAAGCAAACACAGTCATGAGAGCATTAACAGGTGCCAGGATGGCAGAGCGGTCTACGGCGTCGCGTTCAGGTCGCATTCACCCCAGGAGTCGTGGGTTCGAATCCCACCTCAGACAGAGCCCTTTGAAAGTACCAAGCAATAACAAAGCAAACAAAGTCAAGAGAGCATTACCAGTTGCCAGGATGGCAGAGCGGTCTAAGGCGTCGCGTTCAGGTCGCAGTCACCCCAGGAGGCGTGGGTTCGAATCCCACCTCAGACAGAGCCCATTGAAAGTACCAAGCAATAACAAAGCAAACAAAGTCAAGAGAGCATTACCAGTTGCCAGGATGGCAGAGCGGTCTAAGGCGTTGCGTTCAGGTCGCAGTCACCCCAGGAGGCGAGGGTTCGAATCCCGCCTCAGACAGAGCCCATTGAAAGTACCAAGCAATAACAAAGCAAACAATGTCAAGAGAGCATTACCAGTTTCCAGGATGGCAGAGCGGTCTACGGCGTTGCGTTCAGGTCGCAGTCACCCCAGGAGGCGTGGGTTCGAATCCCGCCTCAGACAGAGCCCATTGAAAGTACCAAGCAATAACAAAGCAAACAAAGTCAAGAGAGCATTACCAGTTGCCAGGATGGCAGAGCGGTCTAAGGCGTTGTGTTCAGGTCGCAGTCTCCCCAGGAGGCGTGGGTTCGAATCCCGCCTCAGACAGAGCCCATTGAAAGTACCAAGCAAGAACAAAGCAAACACAGTCAAGAGAGAGGTACCAGTTGCCAGGATGGCAGAGCGGTCTAAGGCGTTGCGTTCAGGTCGCAGTAACCCCAGGAGGCGTGGGTTCGAATCCCACCTCAGACAGAGCCCATTGATAGTACCAAGCAAGAAAAAAGAGAACACATTCAAGAGAGCATTACCAGATGCCAGGATGGCAGAGTGGTCTAAGGCGTTGCGTTCAGGTCGCAGTCTCCCCAGGAGGCGTGGGTTCGAATCCCACCTCAGACAGAGCCCATTGAAAGTACCAAGCAAGAAAAAAGCAAACACAGTCAAGAGAGCATTCCCAGTTGCCAGGATGGCAGAGCGGTCTAAGGCGTTGCGTTCAGGTCGCAGTCACCCCAGGAGGCGTGGGTTCAAATCCCACCTCAGACAGAGCCCATTGAAAGTACCAAGCAAGAACAAAGCAAACACATTCAAGAGAGCATTTCCAGATGCCAGGATGGCAGAGTGGTCTAAGGCGTTGCGTTCAGGTTGCAGTCTCCCCAGGAGGCGTGGGTTCGAATCCCACCTCAGACAGAGCCCATTGAAAGTACCAAGCAATAACAAAGCAAACAAAGTCAAGAGAGCATTACCAGTTGCCAGGATGGCAGAGCGGTCTAAGGCGTCGCGTTCAGGTCGCAGTCACCCCAGGAGGCGTGGGTTCGAATCCCACCTCAGACAGAGCCCATTGAAAGTACCAAGCAATAACAAAGCAAACAAAGTCAAGAGAGCATTACCAGTTGCCAGGATGGCAGAGCGGTCTAAGGCGTTGCGTTCAGGTCGCAGTCACCCCAGGAGGCGTGGGTTCGAATCCCGCCTCAGACAGAGCCCATTGAAAGTACCAAGCAATAACAAAGCAAACAAAGTCAAGAGAGCATTACCAGTTGCCAGGATGGCAGAGCGGTCTACGGCGTTGCGTTCAGGTCGCAGTCACCCCAGGAGGTGTGGGTTCGAATCCCGCCTCAGACAGAGCCCATTGAAAGTACCAAGCAATAACAAAGCAAACAAAGTCAAGAGAGCATTACCAGTTGCCAGGATGGCAGAGCGGTCTAAGGCGTTGCGTTCAGGTCGCAGTCTCCCCAGGAGGCGTGGGTTCGAATCCCGCCTCAGACAGAGCCCATTGAAAGTACCAAGCAAGAACAAAGCAAACACAGTCAAGAGAGAGGTACCAGTTGCCAGGATGGCAGAGCGGTCTAAGGCGTTGCGTTCAGGTCGCAGTAACCCCAGGAGGCGTGGGTTCGAATCCCACCTCAGACAGAGCCCATTGATAGTACCAAGCAATAACAAAGCAAACAAAGTCAAGAGAGCATTACCAGTTGCCAGGATGGCAGAGCGGTCTAAGGCGTTGCGTTCAGGTCGCAGTCACCCCAGGAGGCGTGGGTTCGAATCCCACCTCAGACAGAGCCCATTGAAAGTACCAAGCAAGAACAAAGCAAACACAGTCAAGAGAGAGGTACCAGTTGCCAGGATGGCAGAGCGGTCTAAGGCGTTGCGTTCAGGTCGCAGTAACCCCAGGAGGCGTGGGTTCGAATCCCACCTCAGACAGAGCCCATTGATAGTACCAAGCAATAACAAAGCAAACAAAGTCAAGAGAGCATTACCAGTTGCCAGGATGGCAGAGCGGTCTAAGGTGTTGCGTTCAGGTCGCAGTCTCCCCAGGACGCAGGGGTTCGAATCCCACCTCAGACAGAGCCCATTGAAAGTACCAAGCAAGAACAAAGCAAACACAGTCATAAGAGCATTACGAGGTGCCAGGATGGCAGAGCGGTCTAAGGCGTTGCGTTCAGGTCGCAGTCTCCCCAGGAGGCGTGGGTTGAATCCCACCTCAGACAGTGCCCATTGAAAGTACCAAGCAAGAACAAAGCAAACACATTCAAGAGAGCATTACCAGATGCCAGGATGGCAGAGCGGTCTAAGGCGTTGCGTTCAGGTCGCAGTCTCCCCAGGAGGCGTGGTTTCGAATCCCACCTCAGACAGTGCCCATTGAAAGTACCAAGCAAGAACAAAGCAAACACAGTCAAGAGAGCATTACCAGATGCCAGGATGGCAGAGCGGTCGAAGGCGTTGCGTTCAGGTCGCAGTCTCCCCAGGAGGCGTGGGTTCGAATCCCACCTCAGACAGATCCCATTGTAAGTACCAAGCAATAACAAAGCAAACACAGTCAAGAGAGCTTACCAGTTGCCAGGATGGTAGAGCGGTCTCAGGCGTTGCGTTCAGGTCGCAGTCTCCCCAGGAGGCGTGGTTTCTAATCCCACCTCAGACAGAGCCCATTGAAAGTACCAAGCAATAACAAAGCAAACAAAGTCAAGAGAGCATTACCAGTTTCCAGGATGGCAGAGCGGTCTAAGGCGTTGCGTTCAGGTCGCAGTCTCCCCAGGAGGCGTGGGTTCGAATCCCGCCTCAGACAGAGCCCATTGAACGTACCAAGCAAGAAAAAAGCAAACACAGTCAAGAGAGCATTACCAGTTGCCAGGATGGCAGAGCGGTCTAAGGCGTTGCGTTCAGGTCGCAGTCTCCCCAGGAGGCGTGGGTTCGAATCCCGCCTCTGAAAGAGCCCATTGAACGTACCGAGCAAGAAAAAAGCAAACACAGTCAAGAGAGCATTACCAGCTGCCAGGATGGCAGAGCGGTCTAAGGCGTTGCGTTCAGGTCGCAGTCTCCCAAGGAGGCGTGGGTTCGAATCCCGCCTCAGACAGAGCCCATTGAAAGTACCGAGCAAGAACAAAGCAAACACAGTCAAGAGAGCATTACCAGCTGCCAGGATGGCAGAGCGGTCTAAGGCGTCGCGTTCAGGTCGCATTCAGCCCAGGAGGCGTGGGTTCGAATCCCGCCTCAGACAGAGCCCTTTGAAAGTACCAAGCAAGAACAAAGCAAACACAGTCATGAGAGCATTAACAGGTGCCAGGATGGCAGAGCGGTCTACGGCGTCGCGTTCAGGTCGCATTCACCCCAGGAGTCGTGGGTTCGAATCCCACCTCAGACAGAGCCCTTTGAAAGTACCAAGCAATAACAAAGCAAACAAAGTCAAGAGAGCATTACCAGTTGCCAGGATGGCAGAGCGGTCTAAGGCGTTACGTTCAGGTCGCAGTCTCCCCAGGACGCAGGGGTTCGAATCCCACCTCAGACAGAGCCCATTGAAAGTACCAAGCAAGAACAAAGCAAACACATTCAAGAGAGCATTACCAGATGCCAGGATGGCAGAGCGGTCTAAGGCGTTGCGTTCAGGTCGCAGTCTCCCCAGGAGGCGTGGTTTCGAATCCCACCTCAGACAGTGCCCATTGAAAGTACCAAGCAAGAACAAAGCAAACACAGTCAAGAGAGCATTACCAGATGCCAGGATGGCAGAGCGGTCTAAGGCGTTGCGTTCAGGTCGCAGTCTCCCCAGGAGGCGTGGTTTCGAATCCCACCTCAGACAGTGCCCATTGAAAGTACCAAGCAAGAACAAAGCAAACACATTCAAGAGAGCATTACCAGATGCCAGGATGGCAGAGCGGTCTAAGGCGTTGCGTTCAGGTCGCAGTCTCCCCAGGAGGCGTGGGTTCGAATCCCACCTCAGACAGAGCCCATTGAAAGTACCAAGCAATAACAAAGCAAACAAAGTCAAGAGAGCATTACCAGTTGCCAGGATGGCAGAGCGGTCTAAGGCGTCGCGTTCAGGTCGCAGTCACCCCAGGAGGCGTGGGTTCGAATCCCACCTCAGACAGAGCCCATTGAAAGTACCAAGCAATAACAAAGCAAACAAAGTCAAGAGAGCATTACCAGTTGCCAGGATGGCAGAGCGGTCTAAGGCGTTGCGTTCAGGTCGCAGTCACCCCAGGAGGCGTGGGTTCGAATCCCGCCTCAGACAGAGCCCATTGAAAGTACCAAGCAATAACAAAGCAAACAAAGTCAAGAGAGCATTACCAGTTGCCAGGATGGCAGAGCGGTCTACGGCGTTGCGTTCAGGTCACAGTCACCCCAGGAGGTGTGGGTTCGAATCCCGCCTCAGACAGAGCCCATTGAAAGTACCAAGCAATAACAAAGCAAACAAAGTCAAGAGAGCATTACCAGTTGCCAGGATGGCAGAGCGGTCTAAGGCGTTGCGTTCAGGTCGCAGTCTCCCCAGGAGGCGTGGGTTCGAATCCCGCCTCAGACAGAGCCCATTGAAAGTACCAAGCAAGAACAAAGCAAACACAGTCAAGAGAGAGGTACCAGTTGCCAGGATGGCAGAGCGGTCTAAGGCGTTGCGTTCAGGTCGCAGTAACCCCAGGAGGCGTGGGTTCGAATCCCACCTCAGACAGAGCCCATTGATAGTACCAAGCAATAACAAAGCAAACAAAGTCAAGAGAGCATTACCAGTTGCCAGGATGGCAGAGCGGTCTAAGGCGTTGCGTTCAGGTCGCAGTCACCCCAGGAGGCGTGGGTTCGAATCCCACCTCAGACAGAGCCCATTGAAAGTACCAAGCAATAACAAAGCAAACAAAGTCAAGAGAGCATTACCAGTTGCCAGGATGGCAGAGCGGTCTAAGGTGTTGCGTTCAGGTCGCAGTCTCCCCAGGACGCAGGGGTTCGAATCCCACCTCAGACAGAGCCCATTGAAAGTACCAAGCAAGAACAAAGCAAACACAGTCATAAGAGCATTACGAGGTGCCAGGATGGCAGAGCGGTCTAAGGCGTTGCGTTCAGGTCGCAGTCTCCCCAGGAGGCGTGGGTTGAATCCCACCTCAGACAGTGCCCATTGAAAGTACCAAGCAAGAACAAAGCAAACACATTCAAGAGAGCATTACCAGATGCCAGGATGGCAGAGCGGTCTAAGGCGTTGCGTTCAGGTCGCAGTCTCCCCAGGAGGCGTGGTTTCGAATCCCACCTCAGACAGTGCCCATTGAAAGTACCAAGCAAGAACAAAGCAAACACAGTCAAGAGAGCATTACCAGATGCCAGGATGGCAGAGCGGTCGAAGGCGTTGCGTTCAGGTCGCAGTCTCCCCAGGAGGCGTGGGTTCGAATCCCACCTCAGACAGATCCCATTGTAAGTACCAAGCAATAACAAAGCAAACACAGTCAAGAGAGCTTACCAGTTGCCAGGATGGTAGAGCGGTCTCAGGCGTTGCGTTCAGGTCGCAGTCTCCCCAGGAGGCGTGGTTTCTAATCCCACCTCAGACAGAGCCCATTGAAAGTACCAAGCAATAACAAAGCAAACAAAGTCAAGAGAGCATTACCAGTTTCCAGGATGGCAGAGCGGTCTAAGGCGTTGCGTTCAGGTCGCAGTCTCCCCAGGAGGCGTGGGTTCGAATCCCGCCTCAGACAGAGCCCATTGAACGTACCAAGCAAGAAAAAAGCAAACACAGTCAAGAGAGCATTACCAGTTGCCAGGATGGCAGAGCGGTCTAAGGCGTTGCGTTCAGGTCGCAGTCTCCCCAGGAGGCGTGGGTTCGAATCCCGCCTCTGAAAGAGCCCATTGAACGTACCGAGCAAGAAAAAAGCAAACACAGTCAAGAGAGCATTACCAGCTGCCAGGATGGCAGAGCGGTCTAAGGCGTTGCGTTCAGGTCGCAGTCTCCCAAGGAGGCGTGGGTTCGAATCCCGCCTCAGACAGAGCCCATTGAAAGTACCGAGCAAGAACAAAGCAAACACAGTCAAGAGAGCATTACCAGCTGCCAGGATGGCAGAGCGGTCTAAGGCGTCGCGTTCAGGTCGCATTCAGCCCAGGAGGCGTGGGTTCGAATCCCGCCTCAGACAGAGCCCTTTGAAAGTACCAAGCAAGAACAAAGCAAACACAGTCATGAGAGCATTAACAGGTGCCAGGATGGCAGAGCGGTCTACGGCGTCGCGTTCAGGTCGCATTCACCCCAGGAGGCGTGGGTTCGAATCCCACCTCAGACAGAGCCCTTTGAAAGTACCAAGCAATAACAAAGCAAACAAAGTCAAGAGAGCATTACCAGTTGCCAGGATGGCAGAGCGGTCTAAGGCGTCGCGTTCAGGTCGCAGTCACCCCAGGAGGCGTGGGTTCGAATCCCACCTCAGACAGAGCCCATTGAAAGTACCAAGCAATAACAAAGCAAACAAAGTCAAGAGAGCATTACCAGTTGCCAGGATGGCAGAGCGGTCTAAGGCGTTGCGTTCAGGTCGCAGTCACCCCAGGAGGCGTGGGTTCGAATCCCGCCTCAGACAGAGCCCATTGAAAGTACCAAGCAATAACAAAGCAAACAATGTCAAGAGAGCATTACCAGTTTCCAGGATGGCAGAGCGGTCTACGGCGTTGCGTTCAGGTCGCAGTCACCCCAGGAGGCGTGGGTTCGAATCCCGCTTCAGACAGAGCCCATTGAAAGTACCAAGCAATAACAAAGCAAACAAAGTCAAGAGAGCATTACCAGTTGCCAGGATGGCAGAGCGGTCTAAGGCGTTGTGTTCAGGTCGCAGTCTCCCCAGGAGGCGTGGGTTCGAATCCCGCCTCAGACAGAGCCCATTGAAAGTACCAAGCAAGAACAAAGCAAACACAGTCAAGAGAGAGGTACCAGTTGCCAGGATGGCAGAGCGGTCTAAGGCGTTGCGTTCAGGTCGCAGTAACCCCAGGAGGCGTGGGTTCGAATCCCACCTCAGACAGAGCCCATTGAAAGTACCAAGCAAGAACAAAGCAAACACAGTCAAGAGAGAGGTACCAGTTGCCAGGATGGCAGAGCGGTCTAAGGCGTTGCGTTCAGGTCGCAGTCCCCCCAGGAGGCGTGGGTTCGAATCCCACCTCAGACAGAGCCCATTGAAAGTACCAAGCAAGAAAAAAGCAAACACAGTCAAGAGAGCATTACCAGTTGCCAGGATGGCAGAGCGGTCTAAGGCGTTGCGTTCAGGTCGCAGTCACCCCAGGAGGCGTGGGTTCAAATCCCACCTCAGACAGAGCCCATTGAAAGTACCAAGCAAGAACAAAGCAAACACATTCAAGAGAGCATTTCCAGATGCCAGGATGGCAGAGTGGTCTAAGGCGTTGCGTTCAGGTTGCAGTCTCCCCAGGAGGCGTGGGTTCGAATCCCACCTCAGACAGAGCCCATTGAAAGTACCAAGCAATAACAAAGCAAACAAAGTCAAGAGAGCATTACCAGTTGCCAGGATGGCAGAGCGGTCTAAGGCGTCGCGTTCAGGTCGCAGTCACCCCAGGAGGCGTGGGTTCGAATCCCACCTCAGACAGAGCCCATTGAAAGTACCAAGCAATAACAAAGCAAACAAAGTCAAGAGAGCATTACCAGTTGCCAGGATGGCAGAGCGGTCTAAGGCGTTGCGTTCAGGTCGCAGTAACCCCAGGAGGCGTGGGTTCGAATCCCACCTCAGACAGAGCCCATTGATAGTACCAAGCAAGAAAAAAGAGAACACATTCAAGAGAGCATTACCAGATGCCAGGATGGCAGAGTGGTCTAAGGCATTGCGTTCAGGTCGCAGTCTCCCCAGGAGGCGTGGGTTCGAATCCCACCTCAGACAGAGCCCATTGAAAGTACCAAGCAAGAAAAAAGCAAACACAGTCAAGAGAGTATTACCAGTTGCCAGGATGGCAGAGCGGTCTAAGGCGTTGCGTTCAGGTCGCAGTCACCCCAGGAGGCGTGGGTTCAAATCCCACCTCAGACAGAGCCCATTGAAAGTACCAAGCAAGAACAAAGCAAACACATTCAAGAGAGCATTTCCAGATGCCAGGATGGCAGAGTGGTCTAAGGCGTTGCGTTCAGGTTGCATTCTCCCCAGGAGGCGTGGGTTCGAATCCCACCTCAGACAGAGCCCATTGAAAGTACCAAGCAAGAACAAAGCAAACACAGTCATAAGGGCATTACGAGGTGCCAGGATGGCAGAGCGGTCTAAGGCGTTGCGTTCAGGTCGCAGTCTCCCCAGGAGGCGTGGGTTGAATCCCACCTCAGACAGTGCCCATTGAAAGTACCAAGTAAGAACAAAGCAAACACATTCAGGAGTGCATTACCAGATGCCAGGATGGCAGAGCGGTCAACGGCGTTGCGTTCAGGTTGAAGTCACCCCAGGAGGCGTGGGTTCGAATCCCACCTCAGACAGAGCCCATTGAAAGTACCAAGCAAGAACAAAGCAAACACAGTCATAAGGGCATTACGAGGTGCCAGGATGGCAGAGCGGTCTAAGGCGTTGCATTCAGGTCGCAGTCTCCCCAGGAGGCGTGGGTTCGAATCCCACCTCAGACAGTGCCCATTGAAAGTACCAAGCAAGAACAAAGCAAACACATTCAAGAGAGCATTCCCAGATGCCAGGATGGCAGAGTGGTCTAAGGGTTGCGTTCAGGTTGCAGTCTCCCCAGGAGGCGTGGGTTCGAATCCCACCTCAGACAGAGCCCATTGAAAGTACCTAGCAAGAAAAAATCAAACACAGTCAAGAGAGAGGTACCAGTTGCCAGGATGGCAGAGCGGTCTAAGGCGTTGCGTTCAGGTCGCAGTCTCCCCAGGAGGCGTGGGTTCGAATCCCACCTCAGACAGAGCCCATTGAAAGTACCAAGCAATAACAAAGCAAACACAGTCAAGAGAGCATTACCAGATGCCAGGATGGCAGAGCGGTCTAAGGCGTTACGTTCAGGTCGCAGTCTCCCCAGGACGCAGGGGTTCGAATCCCACCTCAGACAGAGCCCATTGAAAGTACCAAGCAAGAACAAAGCAAACACAGTCATAAGAGCATTACAAGGTGCCAGGATGGCAGAGCGGTCTAAGGCGTTGTGTTCAGGTTGCAGTCTCCCCAGGAGGCGTGGGTTGAATCCCACCTCAGACAGTGCCCATTGAAAGTACCAAGCAAGAACAAAGCAAACACATTCAAGAGAGCATTACCAGATGCCAGGATGGCAGAGCGGTCTAAGGCGTTGCGTTCAGGTCGCAGTCTCCCCAGGAGGCGTGGTTTCGAATCCCACCTCAGACAGTGCCCATTGAAAGTACCAAGCAAGAACAAAGCAAACACATTCAAGAGAGCATTACCAGATGCCAGGATGGCAGAGCGGTCTAAGGCGTTGCGTTCAGGTCGCAGTCTCCCCAGGAGGCGTGGTTTCGAATCCCACCTCAGACAGTGCCTATTGAAATTACCAAGC
Source organism: Idiotropiscis lumnitzeri (assembly GCF_059441095.1). NCBI lineage: Eukaryota > Metazoa > Chordata > Actinopteri > Syngnathiformes > Syngnathidae > Idiotropiscis > Idiotropiscis lumnitzeri. The sequence goes on from NC_142412.1 coordinate 9,435,290, forward strand.
AAGAACAAAGCAAACACAGTCAAGAGAGCATTACCAGTTGCCAGGATGGCAGAGCGGTCTCAGGCGTTGCGTTCAGGTCGCAGCCTCCCCAGGAGGCGTGGTTTCGAATCCCACCTCAGACAGAGCCCATTGAAAGTACCAAGCAATAACAAAGCAAACAAAGTCAAGAGAGCATTACCAGTTGCCAGGATGGCAGAGCTGTCTAAGGCGTTGCGTTCAGGTCGCAGTCTCCCCAGGAGGCGTGGGTTTGAATCCCGCCTCAGACAGAGCCCATTGAACGTACCAAGCAAGAAAAAAGCAAACACAGTCAAGAGAGCATTACCAGTTGCCAGGATGGCAGAGCGTTCTAAGGCGTTGCGTTCAGGTTGCAGTCTCCCCAGGAGGCGTGGGTTCGAATCCCGCCTCTGACAGAGCCCATTGAACGTACCGAGCAAGAAAAAAGCAAACACAGTCAAGAGAGCATTACCAGCTGCCAGGATGGCAGAGCGGTCTAAGGCGTTGCGTTCAGGTCGCAGTCTCCCCAGGAGGCGTGGGTTCAAATCCCGCCTCAGACAGAGCCCATTGAAAGTACCGAGCAAGAACAAAGCAAACACAGTCAAGAGAGCATTACCAGCTGCCAGGATGGCAGAGCGGTCTAAGGCGTCGCGTTCAGGTCGCATTCACCCCAGAAGGCGTGGGTTCGAATCCCACCTCAGACAGAGCCCATTGAAAGTACCAAGCAAGAACAAAGCAAACACAGTCAAGAGAGAGGTACCAGTTGCCAGGATGGCAGAGCGGTCTAAGGCGTTGCGTTCAGGTCGCAGTAACCCCAGGAGGCGTGGGTTCGAATCCCACCTCAGACAGAGCCCATTGATAGTACCAAGCAAGAAAAAAGAGAACACATTCAAGAGAGCATTACCAGATGCCAGGATGGCAGAGTGGTCTAAGGCGTTGCGTTCAGGTCGCAGTCTCCCCAGGAGGCGTGGGTTCGAATCCCGCCTGAGACAGAGCCCATTGAAAGTACCAAGCAAGAACAAAGCAAACACAGTCAAGAGAGAGGTACCAGTTGCCAGGATGGCAGAGCGGTCTAAGGCGTTGCGTTCAGGTCGCAGTAACCCCAGGAGGCGTGGGTTCGAATCCCACCTCAGACAGAGCCCATTGATAGTACCAAGCAAGAACAAAGCAAACACAGTCAAGAGAGAGGTACCAGTTGCCAGGATGGCAGAGCGGTCTAAGGCGTTGCGTTCAGGTCGCAGTAACCCCAGGAGGCGTGGGTTCGAATCCCACCTCAGATAGAGCCCATTGATAGTACCAACCAAGAAAAAAGCAAACACAGTCAAGAGAGAATTACCAGTTGCCAAGATGGCAGAGCGGTCTAAGGCGTTGCGTTCAGGTCGCAGTAACCCCAGGAGGCGTGGGTTCGAATCCCACCTCAGACAGAGCCCATTGATAGTACCAAGCAATAACAAAGCAAACACAGTCAAGAGAGCATTACCAGTTGCCAGGATGGGAGAGCGGTCTAAGGCATTGCGTTCAGGTCGCAGTCTCCCCAGGAGGCGTGGGTTCGAATCCCACCTCATACATTGCCCATTGAAAGTACCAAGCAAGAACAAAGCAAACACATTCAAGAGATCATTACCAGCTGCCAGGATGGCAGAGCGGTCTAAGGCGTTGCGTTCAGATCGCAGTCTCCCCAGGAGGCGTGGGTTCGAATCCCGCCTCAGACAGTGCCCATTGAAAGTACCAAGCAATAATAAAGCAAACACAGTCAAGAGAGCATTACCAGTTGCCAGGATGGCAGAGCAGTCTAAGGCGTTGCGTTCAGGTCGCAGTCTCCCCAGGAGGCGTGGGTTCGAATCCCACCTCAGACAGTGCGCATTGAAAGTACCAAGCAAGAACAAAGCAAACACAGTCAAGAGAGCATTACCAGATGCCAGGATGGCAGAGCGGTCGAAGGCGTTGCGCAACGTTCAGGTCGCAGTCTCCCCAGGAGGCGTGGGTTCGAATCCCAAGAACAAAGGAAACACATTCAAGAGAGCATTACCAGATGCCAGGATGGCAGAGCGGTCTAAGGCGTTGCGTTCAGAACGCAGTCTCCCCAGGAGGCTTGGGTTCGAATCCCACCTCAGACAGAGCCCATTGAAAGTACCAAGCAATAACAAAGCAAACACAGTCAAGAGAGTATTACCAGTTGCCAGGATGGCAGAGCGGTCTAAGGCGTTGCGTTCAGGTCGCAGTCACCCCAGGAGGCGTGGGTTCAAATCCCACCTCAGACAGAGCCCATTGAAAGTACCAAGCAAGAACAAAGCAAACACATTCAAGAGAGCATTTCCAGATGCCAGGATGGCAGAGTGGTCTAAGGCGTTGCGTTCAGGTTGCATTCTCCCCAGGAGGCGTGGGTTCGAATCCCACCTCAGACAGAGCCCATTGAAAGTACCAAGCAAGAACAAAGCAAACACAGTCATAAGTGCATTACGAGGTGCCAGGATGGCAGAGCGGTCTAAGGCGTTGCGTTCAGGTCGCAGTCTCCCCAGGAGGCGTGGGTTGAATCCCACCTCAGACAGTGCCCATTGAAAGTACCAAGTAAGAACAAAGCAAACACATTCAGGAGTGCATTACCAGATGCCAGGATGGCAGAGCGGTCTAAGGCGTTGCGTTCAGGTTGCAGTCACCCCAGGAGGCGTGGGTTCGAATCCCACCTCAGACAGAGCCCATTGAAAGTACCAAGCAAGAACAAAGCAAACACAGTCATAAGGGCATTACGAGGTGCCAGGATGGCAGAGCGGTCTAAGGCGTTGCGTTCAGGTCGCATTCTCCCCAGGAGGCGTGGGTTGAATCCCACCTCAGACAGTGCCCATTGAAAGTAACAAGTAAGAACAAAGCAAACACATTCAAGAGTGCATTACCAGATGCCAGGATGGCAGAGCGGTCTAAGGCGTTGCGTTCAGGTTGCAGTCACCCCAGGAGGCGTGGGTTCGAATCCCACCTCAGACAGAGCCCATTGAAAGTACCAAGCGAGAAAAAAGCAAACACAGTCAAGAGAGCATTACCAGTTGCCAGGATGGCAGAGCGGTCAAAGGCGTTGCGTTCAGGTCGCAGTCTCCCCAGGAGGCGTGGGTTCGAATCCCACCTCAGACAGAGCCCATTGAAAGTACCAAGCAATAACAAAGCAAACACAGTCAAGAGAGCATTACCAGATGTCAGGATGGCAGAGCGGTCTAAGGCGTTACGTTCAGGTCGCAGTCTCCCCAGGACGCAGGGGTTCGAATCCCACCTCAGACAGAGCCCATTGAAAGTACCAAGCAAGAACAAAGCAAACACAGTCATAAGAGCATTACAAGGTGCCAGGATGGCAGAGCGGTCTAAGGCGTTGTGTTCAGGTTGCAGTCTCCCCAGGAGGCGTGGGTTGAATCCCACCTCAGACAGTGCCCATTGAAAGTACCAAGCAAGAACAAAGCAAACACATTCAAGAGAGCATTACCAGATGCCAGGATGGCAGAGCGGTCTAAGGCGTTGCGTTCAGGTCGCAGTCTCCCCAGGAGGCGTGGTTTCGAATCCCACCTCAGACAGTGCCCATTGAAAGTACCAAGCAAGAACAAAGCAAACACAGTCAAGAGAGCATTACCAGATGCCAGGATGGCAGAGCGGTCTAAGGCGTTGCGTTCAGGTCGCAGTCTCCCCAGGAGGCGTGGTTTCGAATCCCACCTCAGACAGTGCCCATTGAAAGTACCAAGCAAGAACAAAGCAAACACATTCAAGAGAGCATTACCAGATGCCAGGATGGCAGAGCGGTCTAAGGCGTTGCGTTCAGGTCGCAGTCTCCCCAGGAGGCGTGGTTTCGAATCCCACCTCAGACAGTGCCTATTGAAAGTACCAAGCAAGAACAAAGCAAACACAGTCAAGAGAGCATTACCAGTTGCCAGGATGGCAGAGCGGTCTCAGGCGTTGCGTTCAGGTCGCAGCCTCCCCAGGAGGCGTGGTTTCGAATCCCACCTCAGACAGAGCCCATTGAAAGTACCAAGCAATAACAAAGCAAACAAAGTCAAGAGAGCATTACCAGTTGCCAGGATGGCAGAGCTGTCTAAGGCGTTGCGTTCAGGTCGCAGTCTCCCCAGGAGGCGTGGGTTTGAATCCCGCCTCAGACAGAGCCCATTGAACGTACCAAGCAAGAAAAAAGCAAACACAGTCAAGAGAGCATTACCAGTTGCCAGGATGGCAGAGCGGTCTAAGGCGTTGCGTTCAGGTTGCAGTCTCCCCAGGAGGCGTGGGTTCGAATCCCGCCTCTGACAGAGCCCATTGAACGTACCGAGCAAGAAAAAAGCAAACACAGTCAAGAGAGCATTACCAGCTGCCAGGATGGCAGAGCGGTCTAAGGCGTTGCGTTCAGGTCGCAGTCTCCCCAGGAGGCGTGGGTTCAAATCCCGCCTCAGACAGAGCCCATTGAAAGTACCGAGCAAGAACAAAGCAAACACAGTCAAGTGAGCATTACCAGCTGCCAGGATGGCAGAGCGGTCTAAGGCGTCGCGTTCAGGTCGCATTCACCCCAGGAGGCGTGGGTTCGAATCCCACCTCAGACAGAGCCCATTGAAAGTACCAAGCAAGAACAAAGCAAACACAGTCAAGAGAGAGGTACCAGTTGCCAGGATGGCAGAGCGGTCTAAGGCGTTGCGTTCAGGTCGCAGTAACCCCAGGAGGCGTGGGTTCGAATCCCACCTCAGACAGAGCCCATTGATAGTACCAAGCAAGAAAAAAGAGATCACATTCAAGAGAGCATTACCAGATGCCAGGATGGCAGAGTGGTCTAAGGCGTTGCGTTCAGGTCGCAGTCTCCCCAGGAGGCGTGGGTTCGAATCCCGCCTGAGACAGAGCCCATTGAAAGTACCAAGCAAGAACAAAGCAAACACAGTCAAGAGAGAGGTACCAGTTGCCAGGATGGCAGAGCGGTCTAAGGCGTTGCGTTCAGGTCGCAGTAACCCCAGGAGGCGTGGGTTCGAATCCCACCTCAGACAGAGCCCATTGATAGTACCAAGCAAGAACAAAGCAAACACAGTCAAGAGAGAGGTACCAGTTGCCAGGATGGCAGAGCGGTCTAAGGCGTTGCGTTCAGGTCGCAGTAACCCCAGGAGGCGTGGGTTCGAATCCCACCTCAGACAGAGCCCATTGATAGTACCAACCAAGAAAAAAGCAAACACAGTCAAGAGAGAATTACCAGTTGCCAAGATGGCAGAGCGGTCTAAGGCGTTGCGTTCAGGTCGCAGTAACCCCAGGAGGCGTGGGTTCGAATCCCACCTCAGACAGAGCCCATTGATAGTACCAAGCAATAACAAAGCAAACACAGTCAAGAGAGCATTACCAGTTGCCAGGATGGGAGAGCGGTCTAAGGCGTTGCGTTCAGGTCGCAGTCTCCCCAGGAGGCGTGGGTTCGAATCCCACCTCATACATTGCCCATTGAAAGTACCAAGCAAGAACAAAGCAAACACATTCAAGAGATCATTACCAGCTGCCAGGATGGCAGAGCGGTCTAAGGCGTTGCGTTCAGATCGCAGTCTCCCCAGGAGGCGTGGGTTCGAATCCCGCCTCAGACAGTGCCCATTGAAAGTACCAAGCAATAATAAAGCAAACACAGTCAAGAGAGCATTACCAGTTGCCAGGATGGCAGAGCAGTCTAAGGCGTTGCGTTCAGGTCGCAGTCTCCCCAGGAGGCGTGGGTTCGAATCCCACCTCAGACAGTGCGCATTGAAAGTACCAAGCAAGAACAAAGCAAACACAGTCAAGAGAGCATTACCAGATGCCAGGATGGCAGAGCGGTCGAAGGCGTTGCGCAACGTTCAGGTCGCAGTCTCCCCAGGAGGCGTGGGTTCGAATCCCAAGAACAAAGGAAACACATTCAAGAGAGCATTACCAGATGCCAGGATGGCAGAGCGGTCTAAGGCGTTGCGTTCAGAACGCAGTCTCCCCAGGAGGCTTGGGTTCGAATCCCACCTCAGACAGAGCCCATTGAAAGTACCAAGCAATAACAAAGCAAACAAAGTCAAGAGAGCATTACCAGTTGCCAGGATGGCAGAGCGGTCTAAGGCGTTGCGTTCAGGTCGCAGTCTCGCCAGGAGGCGTGGGTTCGAATCCCGCCTCAGACATTGCCCATTGAACGTACCGAGCAAGAACAAAGCAAACACATTCAAGAGAGCATTACCAGCTGTCAAGGCGTTGCGTTCAGGTCGCAGTCTCCCCAGGAGGCGTGGGTTCGAATCCCACCTCAGACAGAGCCCATTGAAAGTGCCAAGCAAGAACAAAGCAAACACAGTCAAGAGAGCATTACCAGATGCCAGGATGGCAGAGCGGTCTAAGGCGTTGCGTTCAGGTCGCAGTCTCCCCAGGAGGCGTGGGTTCGAATCCCAAGAACAAAGGAAACACAGTCAAGAGAGAGGTACCAGTTGCCAGGATGGCAGAGCGGTCTAAGGCGTTGCGTTCAGGTTGCTGTAACCCCAGGAGGCGTGGGTTCGAATCCCACCTCAGACAGAGCCCATTGATAGTACCAAGCAAGAAAAAAGCAAACACAGTCAAGAGAGAATTACCAGTTGCCAGGATGGGAGAGCGGTCTAAGGCGTTGCGTTCAGGTCGCAGTCTCCCCAGGAGGCGTGGGTTCGAATCCCACCTCAGACATTGCCCATTGAAAGTACCAAGCAAGAACAAAGCAAACACATTCAAGAGATCATTACCAGCTGCCAGGATGGCAGAGCGGTCTAAGGCGTTGCGTTCAGATCGCAGTCTCCCCAGGAGGCGTGGGTTCGAATCCCGCCTCAGACAGTGCCCATTGAAAGTACCAAGCAATAATAAAGCAAACACAGTCAAGAGACCATTACCAGTTGCCAGGATGGCAGAGCGGTCTAAGGCGTTGCGTTCAGGTCGCAGTCTCCCCAGGAGGCGTGGGTTCGAATCCCACCTCAGACAGTGCGCATTGAAAGTACCAAGCAAGAACAAAGCAAACACAGTCAAGAGAGCATTACCAAATGCCAGGATGGCAGAGCGGTCGAAGGCGTTGCGCAACGTTCAGGTCGCAGTCTCCCCAGGAGGCGTGGGTTCGAATCCCAAGAACAAAGCAAACACATTCAAGAGAGCATTACCAGATGCCAGGATGGCAGAGCGGTCTAAGGCGTTGCGTTCAGATCGCAGTCTCCCCAGGAGGCTTGGGTTCGAATCCCACCTCAGACAGAGCCCATTGAAAGTACCAAGCAATAACAAAGCAAACAAAGTCAAGAGAGCATTACCAGTTGCCAGGATGGCAGAGCGGTCTAAGGCGTTGCGTTCAGGTCGCAGTCTCGTCAGGAGGCGTGGGTTCGAATCCCGCCTCAGACATTGCCCATTGAAAGTACCGAGCAAGAACAAAGCAAACACATTCAAGAGAGCATTACCAGCTGCCAAGGCGTTGCGTTCAGGTCGCAGTCTCCCCAGGAGGCGTGGGTTCGAATCCCACCTCAGACAGAGCCCATTGAAAGTGCCAAGCAAGAACAAAGCAAACACAGTCAAGAGAGCATTACCAGATGCCAGGATGGCAGAGCGGTCGAAGGCGTTGCGCAACGTTCAGGTCGCAGTCTCCCCAGGAGGCGTGGGTTCGAATCCCAAGAACAAAGGAAACACATTCAAGAGAGCATTACCAGATGCCAGGATGGCAGAGCGGTCTAAGGCGTTGCGTTCAGAACGCAGTCTCCCCAGGAGGCTTGGGTTCGAATCCCACCTCAGACAGAGCCCATTGAAAGTACCAAGCAATAACAAAGCAAACACAGTCAAGAGAGTATTACCAGTTGCCAGGATGGCAGAGCGGTCTAAGGCGTTGCGTTCAGGTCGCAGTCACCCCAGGAGGCGTGGGTTCAAATCCCACCTCAGACAGAGCCCATTGAAAGTACCAAGCAAGAACAAAGCAAACACATTCAAGAGAGCATTTCCAGATGCCAGGATGGCAGAGTGGTCTAAGGCGTTGCGTTCAGGTTGCATTCTCCCCAGGAGGCGTGGGTTCGAATCCCACCTCAGACAGAGCCCATTGAAAGTACCAAGCAAGAACAAAGCAAACACAGTCATAAGTGCATTACGAGGTGCCAGGATGGCAGAGCGGTCTAAGGCGTTGCGTTCAGGTCGCAGTCTCCCCAGGAGGCGTGGGTTGAATCCCACCTCAGACAGTGCCCATTGAAAGTACCAAGTAAGAACAAAGCAAACACATTCAGGAGTGCATTACCAGATGCCAGGATGGCAGAGCGGTCTAAGGCGTTGCGTTCAGGTTGCAGTCACCCCAGGAGGCGTGGGTTCGAATCCCACCTCAGACAGAGCCCATTGAAAGTACCAAGCAAGAACAAAGCAAACACAGTCATAAGGGCATTACGAGGTGCCAGGATGGCAGAGCGGTCTAAGGCGTTGCGTTCAGGTCGCAGTCTCCCCAGGAGGCGTGGGTTCGAATCCCACCTCAGACAGTGCCCATTGAAAGGACCAAGCAAGAACAAAGCAAACACATTCAAGAGAGCATTCCCAGATGCCAGGATGGCAGAGTGGTCTAAGGGGTTGCGTTCAGGTTGCAGTCTCCCCAGGAGGCGTGGGTTCGAATCCCACCTCAGACAGAGCCCATTGAAAGTACCTAGCAAGAAAAAATCAAACACAGTCAAGAGAGAGGTACCAGTTGCCAGGATGGCAGAGCGGTCTAAGGCGTTGCGTTCAGGTCGCAGTCTCGCCAGGAGGCGTGGGTTCGAATCCCGCCTCAGACATTGCCCATTGAACGTACCGAGCAAGAACAAAGCAAACACATTCAAGAGAGCATTACCAGCTGTCAAGGCGTTGCGTTCAGGTCGCAGTCTCCCCAGGAGGCGTGGGTTCGAATCCCACCTCAGACAGAGCCCATTGAAAGTGCCAAGCAAGAACAAAGCAAACACAGTCAAGAGAGCATTACCAGATGCCAGGATGGCAGAGCGGTCTAAGGCGTTGCGTTCAGGTCGCAGTCTCCCCAGGAGGCGTGGGTTCGAATCCCAAGAACAAAGGAAACACAGTCAAGAGAGAGGTACCAGTTGCCAGGATGGCAGAGCGGTCTAAGGCGTTGCGTTCAGGTTGCTGTAACCCCAGGAGGCGTGGGTTCGAATCCCACCTCAGACAGAGCCCATTGATAGTACCAAGCAAGAAAAAAGCAAACACAGTCAAGAGAGAATTACCAGTTGCCAGGATGGGAGAGCGGTCTAAGGCGTTGCGTTCAGGTCGCAGTCTCCCCAGGAGGCGTGGGTTCGAATCCCACCTCAGACATTGCCCATTGAAAGTACCAAGCAAGAACAAAGCAAACACATTCAAGAGATCATTACCAGCTGCCAGGATGGCAGAGCGGTCTAAGGCGTTGCGTTCAGATCGCAGTCTCCCCAGGAGGCGTGGGTTCGAATCCCGCCTCAGACAGTGCCCATTGAAAGTACCAAGCAATAATAAAGCAAACACAGTCAAGAGACCATTACCAGTTGCCAGGATGGCAGAGCGGTCTAAGGCGTTGCGTTCAGGTCGCAGTCTCCCCAGGAGGCGTGGGTTCGAATCCCACCTCAGACAGTGCGCATTGAAAGTACCAAGCAAGAACAAAGCAAACACAGTCAAGAGAGCATTACCAAATGCCAGGATGGCAGAGCGGTCGAAGGCGTTGCGCAACGTTCAGGTCGCAGTCTCCCCAGGAGGCGTGGGTTCGAATCCCAAGAACAAAGCAAACACATTCAAGAGAGCATTACCAGATGCCAGGATGGCAGAGCGGTCTAAGGCGTTGCGTTCAGATCGCAGTCTCCCCAGGAGGCTTGGGTTCGAATCCCACCTCAGACAGAGCCCATTGAAAGTACCAAGCAATAACAAAGCAAACAAAGTCAAGAGAGCATTACCAGTTGCCAGGATGGCAGAGCGGTCTAAGGCGTTGCGTTCAGGTCGCAGTCTCGTCAGGAGGCGTGGGTTCGAATCCCGCCTCAGACATTGCCCATTGAAAGTACCGAGCAAGAACAAAGCAAACACATTCAAGAGAGCATTACCAGCTGCCAAGGCGTTGCGTTCAGGTCGCAGTCTCCCCAGGAGGCGTGGGTTCGAATCCCACCTCAGACAGAGCCCATTGAAAGTGCCAAGCAAGAACAAAGCAAACACAGTCAAGAGAGCATTACCAGATGCCAGGATGGCAGAGCGGTCGAAGGCGTTGCGCAACGTTCAGGTCGCAGTCTCCCCAGGAGGCGTGGGTTCGAATCCCAAGAACAAAGGAAACACATTCAAGAGAGCATTACCAGATGCCAGGATGGCAGAGCGGTCTAAGGCGTTCCGTTCAGAACGCAGTCTCCCCAGGAGGCTTGGGTTCGAATCCCACCTCAGACAGAGCCCATTGAAAGTACCAAGCAATAACAAAGCAAACACAGTCAAGAGAGTATTACCAGTTGCCAGGATGGCAGAGCGGTCTAAGGCGTTGCGTTCAGGTCGCAGTCACCCCAGGAGGCGTGGGTTCAAATCCCACCTCAGACAGAGCCCATTGAAAGTACCAAGCAAGAACAAAGCAAACACATTCAAGAGAGCATTTCCAGATGCCAGGATGGCAGAGTGGTCTAAGGCGTTGCGTTCAGGTTGCATTCTCCCCAGGAGGCGTGGGTTCGAATCCCACCTCAGACAGAGCCCATTGAAAGTACCAAGCAAGAACAAAGCAAACACAGTCATAAGTGCATTACGAGGTGCCAGGATGGCAGAGCGGTCTAAGGCGTTGCGTTCAGGTCGCAGTCTCCCCAGGAGGCGTGGGTTGAATCCCACCTCAGACAGTGCCCATTGAAAGTACCAAGTAAGAACAAAGCAAACACATTCAGGAGTGCATTACCAGATGCCAGGATGGCAGAGCGGTCTAAGGCGTTGCGTTCAGGTTGCAGTCACCCCAGGAGGCGTGGGTTCGAATCCCACCTCAGACAGAGCCCATTGAAAGTACCAAGCAAGAACAAAGCAAACACAGTCATAAGGGCATTACGAGGTGCCAGGATGGCAGAGCGGTCTAAGGCGTTGCGTTCAGGTCGCAGTCTCCCCAGGAGGCGTGGGTTCGAATCCCACCTCAGACAGTGCCCATTGAAAGGACCAAGCAAGAACAAAGCAAACACATTCAAGAGAGCATTCCCAGATGCCAGGATGGCAGAGTGGTCTAAGGGGTTGCGTTCAGGTTGCAGTCTCCCCAGGAGGCGTGGGTTCGAATCCCACCTCAGACAGAGCCCATTGAAAGTACCTAGCAAGAAAAAATCAAACACAGTCAAGAGAGAGGTACCAGTTGCCAGGATGGCAGAGCGGTCTAAGGCGTTGCGTTCAGGTCGCAGTCTCCCCAGGAGGCGTGGGTTCGAATCCCACCTCAGACAGAGCCCATTGAAAGTACCAAGCAATAACAAAGCAAACACAGTCAAGAGAGCATTACCAGATGTCAGGATGGCAGAGCGGTCTAAGGCGTTACGTTCAGGTCGCAGTCTCCCCAGGACGCAGGGGTTCGAATCCCACCTCAGACAGAGCCCATTGAAAGTACCAAGCAAGAACAAAGCAAACACAGTCATAAGAGCATTACAAGGTGCCAGGATGGCAGAGCGGTCTAAGGCGTTGTGTTCAGGTTGCAGTCTCCCCAGGAGGCGTGGGTTGAATCCCACCTCAGACAGTGCCCATTGAAAGTACCAAGCAAGAACAAAGCAAACACATTCAAGAGAGCATTACCAGATGCCAGGATGGCAGAGCGGTCTAAGGCGTTGCGTTCAGGTCGCAGTCTCCCCAGGAGGCGTGGTTTCGAATCCCACCTCAGACAGTGCCCATTGAAAGTACCAAGCAAGAACAAAGCAAACACAGTCAAGAGAGCATTACCAGATGCCAGGATGGCAGAGCGGTCTAAGGCGTTGCGTTCAGGTCGCAGTCTCCCCAGGAGGCGTGGTTTCGAATCCCACCTCAGACAGTGCCCATTGAAAGTACCAAGCAAGAACAAAGCAAACACATTCAAGAGAGCATTACCAGATGCCAGGATGGCAGAGCGGTCTAAGGCGTTGCGTTCAGGTCGCAGTCTCCCCAGGAGGCGTGGTTTCGAATCCCACCTCAGACAGTGCCTATTGAAAGTACCAAGCAAGAACAAAGCAAACACAGTCAAGAGAGCATTACCAGTTGCCAGGATGGCAGAGCGGTCTCAGGCGTTGCGTTCAGGTCGCAGCCTCCCCAGGAGGCGTGGTTTCGAATCCCACCTCAGACAGAGCCCATTGAAAGTACCAAGCAATAACAAAGCAAACAAAGTCAAGAGAGCATTACCAGTTGCCAGGATGGCAGAGCTGTCTAAGGCGTTGCGTTCAGGTCGCAGTCTCCCCAGGAGGCGTGGGTTTGAATCCCGCCTCAGACAGAGCCCATTGAACGTACCAAGCAAGAAAAAAGCAAACACAGTCAAGAGAGCATTACCAGTTGCCAGGATGGCAGAGCGGTCTAAGGCGTTGCGTTCAGGTTGCAGTCTCCCCAGGAGGCGTGGGTTCGAATCCCGCCTCTGACAGAGCCCATTGAACGTACCGAGCAAGAAAAAAGCAAACACAGTCAAGAGAGCATTACCAGCTGCCAGGATGGCAGAGCGGTCTAAGGCGTTGCGTTCAGGTCGCAGTCTCCCCAGGAGGCGTGGGTTCAAATCCCGCCTCAGACAGAGCCCATTGAAAGTACCGAGCAAGAACAAAGCAAACACAGTCAAGTGAGCATTACCAGCTGCCAGGATGGCAGAGCGGTCTAAGGCGTCGCGTTCACGTTGCATTCACCCCAGGAGGCGTGGGTTCGAATCCCACCTCAGACAGAGCCCATTGAAAGTACCAAGCAAGAACAAAGCAAACACAGTCAAGAGAGAGGTACCAGTTGCCAGGATGGCAGAGCGGTCTAAGGCGTTGCGTTCAGGTCGCAGTAACCCCAGGAGGCGTGGGTTCGAATCCCACCTCAGACAGAGCCCATTGATAGTACCAAGCAAGAAAAAAGAGATCACATTCAAGAGAGCATTACCAGATGCCAGGATGGCAGAGTGGTCTAAGGCGTTGCGTTCAGGTCGCAGTCTCCCCAGGAGGCGTGGGTTCGAATCCCGCCTGAGACAGAGCCCATTGAAAGTACCAAGCAAGAACAAAGCAAACACAGTCAAGAGAGAGGTACCAGTTGCCAGGATGGCAGAGCGGTCTAAGGCGTTGCGTTCAGGTCGCAGTAACCCCAGGAGGCGTGGGTTCGAATCCCACCTCAGACAGAGCCCATTGATAGTACCAAGCAAGAACAAAGCAAACACAGTCAAGAGAGAGGTACCAGTTGCCAGGATGGCAGAGCGGTCTAAGGCGTTGCGTTCAGGTCGCAGTAACCCCAGGAGGCGTGGGTTCGAATCCCACCTCAGACAGAGCCCATTGATAGTACCAACCAAGAAAAAAGCAAACACAGTCAAGAGAGAATTACCAGTTGCCAAGATGGCAGAGCGGTCTAAGGCGTTGCGTTCAGGTCGCAGTAACCCCAGGAGGCGTGGGTTCGAATCCCACCTCAGACAGAGCCCATTGATAGTACCAAGCAATAACAAAGCAAACACAGTCAAGAGAGCATTACCAGTTGCCAGGATGGGAGAGCGGTCTAAGGCGTTGCGTTCAGGTCGCAGTCTCCCCAGGAGGCGTGGGTTCGAATCCCACCTCATACATTGCCCATTGAAAGTACCAAGCAAGAACAAAGCAAACACATTCAAGAGATCATTACCAGCTGCCAGGATGGCAGAGCGGTCTAAGGCGTTGCGTTCAGATCGCAGTCTCCCCAGGAGGCGTGGGTTCGAATCCCGCCTCAGACAGTGCCCATTGAAAGTACCAAGCAATAATAAAGCAAACACAGTCAAGAGAGCATTACCAGTTGCCAGGATGGCAGAGCAGTCTAAGGCGTTGCGTTCAGGTCGCAGTCTCCCCAGGAGGCGTGGGTTCGAATCCCACCTCAGACAGTGCGCATTGAAAGTACCAAGCAAGAACAAAGCAAACACAGTCAAGAGAGCATTACCAGATGCCAGGATGGCAGAGCGGTCGAAGGCGTTGCGCAACGTTCAGGTCGCAGTCTCCCCAGGAGGCGTGGGTTCGAATCCCAAGAACAAAGGAAACACATTCAAGAGAGCATTACCAGATGCCAGGATGGCAGAGCGGTCTAAGGCGTTGCGTTCAGAACGCAGTCTCCCCAGGAGGCTTGGGTTCGAATCCCACCTCAGACAGAGCCCATTGAAAGTACCAAGCAATAACAAAGCAAACAAAGTCAAGAGAGCATTACCAGTTGCCAGGATGGCAGAGCGGTCTAAGGCGTTGCGTTCAGGTCGCAGTCTCGCCAGGAGGCGTGGGTTCGAATCCCGCCTCAGACATTGCCCATTGAAAGTACCGAGCAAGAACAAAGCAAACACATTCAAGAGAGCATTACCAGCTGTCAAGGCGTTGCGTTCAGGTCGCAGTCTCCCCAGGAGGCGTGGGTTCGAATCCCACCTCAGACAGAGCCCATTGAAAGTGCCAAGCAAGAACAAAGCAAACACAGTCAAGAGAGCATTACCAGATGCCAGGATGGCAGAGCGGTCTAAGGCGTTGCGTTCAGGTCGCAGTCTCCCCAGGAGGCGTGGGTTCGAATCCCAAGAACAAAGGAAACACAGTCAAGAGAGAGGTACCAGTTGCCAGGATGGCAGAGCGGTCTAAGGCGTTGCGTTCAGGTTGCTGTAACCCCAGGAGGCGTGGGTTCGAATCCCACCTCAGACAGAGCCCATTGATAGTACCAAGCAAGAAAAAAGCAAACACAGTCAAGAGAGAATTACCAGTTGCCAGGATGGGAGAGCGGTCTAAGGCGTTGCGTTCAGGTCGCAGTCTCCCCAGGAGGCGTGGGTTCGAATCCCACCTCAGACATTGCCCATTGAAAGTACCAAGCAAGAACAAAGCAAACACATTCAAGAGATCATTACCAGCTGCCAGGATGGCAGAGCGGTCTAAGGCGTTGCGTTCAGATCGCAGTCTCCCCAGGAGGCGTGGGTTCGAATCCCGCCTCAGACAGTGCCCATTGAAAGTACCAAGCAATAATAAAGCAAACACAGTCAAGAGACCATTACCAGTTGCCAGGATGGCAGAGCGGTCTCAGGCGTTGCGTTCAGGTCGCAGTCTCCCCAGGAGGCGTGGGTTCGAATCCCACCTCAGACAGTGCGCATTGAAAGTACCAAGCAAGAACAAAGCAAACACAGTCAAGAGAGCATTACCAGATGCCAGGATGGCAGAGCGGTCGAAGGCGTTGCGCAACGTTCAGGTCGCAGTCTCCCCAGGAGGCGTGGGTTCGAATCCCAAGAACAAAGCAAACACATTCAAGAGAGCATTACCAGATGCCAGGATGGCAGAGCGGTCTAAGGCGTTGCGTTCAGATCGCAGTCTCCCCAGGAGGCTTGGGTTCGAATCCCACCTCAGACAGAGCCCATTGAAAGTACCAAGCAATAACAAAGCAAACAAAGTCAAGAGAGCATTACCAGTTGCCAGGATGGCAGAGCGGTCTAAGGCGTTGCGTTCAGGTCGCAGTCTCGTCAGGAGGCGTGGGTTCGAATCCCGCCTCAGACATTGCCCATTGAAAGTACCGAGCAAGAACAAAGCAAACACATTCAAGAGAGCATTACCAGCTGCCAAGGCGTTGCGTTCAGGTCGCAGTCTCCCCAGGAGGCGTGGGTTCGAATCCCACCTCAGACAGAGCCCATTGAAAGTGCCAAGCAAGAACAAAGCAAACACAGTCAAGAGAGCATTACCAGATGCCAGGATGGCAGAGCGGTCTAAGGCGTTGCGTTCAGGTCGCAGTCTCCCCAGGAGGCGTGGGTTCGAATCCCAAGAACAAAGGAAACACAGTCAAGAGAGAGGTACCAGTTGCCAGGATGGCAGAGCGGTCTAAGGCGTTGCGTTCAGGTTGCTGTAACCCCAGGAGGCGTGGGTTCGAATCCCACCTCAGACAGAGCCCATTGATAGTACCAAGCAAGAAAAAAGCAAACACAGTCAAGAGAGAATTACCAGTTGCCAGGATGGCAGAGCGGTCTAAGGCGTTGCGTTCAGGTCGCAGTCTCCCCAGGAGGCGTGGGTTTGAATCCCACCTCAGAAAGAGCCCATTGAAAGTACCAAGCAATAACAAAGCAAACACAGTCAAGAGAGCATTACCAGTTGCCAGGATGGCAGAGCGGTCTAAGGCGTTGCGTTCAGGTCGCAGTCTCCCCAGGAGGCGTGGGTTCGAATCCCACCTCAGACAGAGCCCATTGATAGTACCAAGCAAGAAAAAAGCAAACACAGTCAAGAGAGCATTACCAGTTGCCAGGATGGCAGAGCAGTCTAAGGCGTTGCGTTCAGGTCGCAGTCTCCCCAGGAGGCGTGGGTTCGAATCCCACCTCAGACAGTGCGCATTGAAAGTACCAAGCAAGAACAAAGCAAACACAGTCAAGAGAGCATTACCAGATGCCAGGATGGCAGAGCGGTCGAAGGCGTTGCGCAACGTTCAGGTCGCAGTCTCCCCAGGAGGCGTGGGTTCGAATCCCAAGAACAAAGGAAACACATTCAAGAGAGCATTACCAGATGCCAGGATGGCAGAGCGGTCTAAGGCGTTGCGTTCAGAACGCAGTCTCCCCAGGAGGCTTGGGTTCGAATCCCACCTCAGACAGAGCCCATTGAAAGTACCAAGCAATAACAAAGCAAACAAAGTCAAGAGAGCATTACCAGTTGCCAGGATGGCAGAGCGGTCTAAGGCGTTGCGTTCAGGTCGCAGTCTCGCCAGGAGGCGTGGGTTCGAATCCCGCCTCAGACATTGCCCATTGAAAGTACCGAGCAAGAACAAAGCAAACACATTCAAGAGAGCATTACCAGCTGTCAAGGCGTTGCGTTCAGGTCGCAGTCTCCCCAGGAGGCGTGGGTTCGAATCCCACCTCAGACAGAGCCCATTGAAAGTGCCAAGCAAGAACAAAGCAAACACAGTCAAGAGAGCATTACCAGATGCCAGGATGGCAGAGCGGTCTAAGGCGTTGCGTTCAGGTCGCAGTCTCCCCAGGAGGCGTGGGTTCGAATCCCAAGAACAAAGGAAACACAGTCAAGAGAGAGGTACCAGTTGCCAGGATGGCAGAGCGGTCTAAGGCGTTGCGTTCAGGTTGCTGTAACCCCAGGAGGCGTGGGTTCGAATCCCACCTCAGACAGAGCCCATTGATAGTACCAAGCAAGAAAAAAGCAAACACAGTCAAGAGAGAATTACCAGTTGCCAGGATGGGAGAGCGGTCTAAGGCGTTGCGTTCAGGTCGCAGTCTCCCCAGGAGGCGTGGGTTCGAATCCCACCTCAGACATTGCCCATTGAAAGTACCAAGCAAGAACAAAGCAAACACATTCAAGAGATCATTACCAGCTGCCAGGATGGCAGAGCGGTCTAAGGCGTTGCGTTCAGATCGCAGTCTCCCCAGGAGGCGTGGGTTCGAATCCCGCCTCAGACAGTGCCCATTGAAAGTACCAAGCAATAATAAAGCAAACACAGTCAAGAGACCATTACCAGTTGCCAGGATGGCAGAGCGGTCTAAGGCGTTGCGTTCAGGTCGCAGTCTCCCCAGGAGGCGTGGGTTCGAATCCCACCTCAGACAGTGCGCATTGAAAGTACCAAGCAAGAACAAAGCAAACACAGTCAAGAGAGCATTACCAGATGCCAGGATGGCAGAGCGGTCGAAGGCGTTGCGCAACGTTCAGGTCGCAGTCTCCCCAGGAGGCGTGGGTTCGAATCCCAAGAACAAAGCAAACACATTCAAGAGAGCATTACCAGATGCCAGGATGGCAGAGCGGTCTAAGGCGTTGCGTTCAGATCGCAGTCTCCCCAGGAGGCTTGGGTTCGAATCCCACCTCAGACAGAGCCCATTGAAAGTACCAAGCAATAACAAAGCAAACAAAGTCAAGAGAGCATTACCAGTTGCCAGGATGGCAGAGCGGTCTAAGGCGTTGCGTTCAGGTCGCAGTCTCGTCAGGAGGCGTGGGTTCGAATCCCGCCTCAGACATTGCCCATTGAAAGTACCGAGCAAGAACAAAGCAAACACATTCAAGAGAGCATTACCAGCTGCCAAGGCGTTGCGTTCAGGTCGCAGTCTCCCCAGGAGGCGTGGGTTCGAATCCCACCTCAGACAGAGCCCATTGAAAGTGCCAAGCAAGAACAAAGCAAACACAGTCAAGAGAGCATTACCAGATGCCAGGATGGCAGAGCGGTCTAAGGCGTTGCGTTCAGGTCGCAGTCTCCCCAGGAGGCGTGGGTTCGAATCCCAAGAACAAAGGAAACACAGTCAAGAGAGAGGTACCAGTTGCCAGGATGGCAGAGCGGTCTAAGGCGTTGCGTTCAGGTTGCTGTAACCCCAGGAGGCGTGGGTTCGAATCCCACCTCAGACAGAGCCCATTGATAGTACCAAGCAAGAAAAAAGCAAACACAGTCAAGAGAGAATTACCAGTTGCCAGGATGGCAGAGCGGTCTAAGGCGTTGCGTTCAGGTCGCAGTCTCCCCAGGAGGCGTGGGTTTGAATCCCACCTCAGAAAGAGCCCATTGAAAGTACCAAGCAATAACAAAGCAAACACAGTCAAGAGAGCATTACCAGTTGCCAGGATGGCAGAGCGGTCTAAGGCGTTGCGTTCAGGTCGCAGTCTCCCCAGGAGGCGTGGGTTCGAATCCCACCTCAGACAGAGCCCATTGATAGTACCAAGCAAGAAAAAAGCAAACACAGTCAAGAGAGAATTACCAGTTGCCAAGATGGCAGAGCGGTCTAAGGCGTTGCGTTCAGGTCGCAGTCTCCCCAGGAGGCGTGGGTTCGAATCCCACCTCAGACAGAGCCCATTGAAAGTACCAAGCAAGAACAAAGCAAACACATTCAAGAGAGCATTACCAGATGCCAGGATGGCAGAGTGGTCTAAGGCGTTGCGTTCAGGTCGCGGTCTCCCCAGGAGGCGTGGGTTCGAATCCCACCTCAGACAGTGCCCATTGAAAGTACCAAGCAAGAACAAAGCAAACACATTCAAGAGAGCATTCCCAGATGCCAGGATGGCAGAGTGGTCTAAGGCGTTGCGTTCAGGTTGCAGTCTCCCCAGGAGGCGTGGGTTCGAATCCCACCTCAGACAGAGCCCATTGAAAGTCCCTAGCAAGAAAAAAGCAAACACAGTCAACAGAGAGGTACCAGTTGCCAGGATGGCAGAGCGGTCTAAGGCGTTGCGTTCAGGTCGCAGTCTCCCCAGGAGGCGTGGGTTCGAATCCCACCTCAGACAGAGCCAATTGAAAGTACCAAGCAATAACAAAGCAAACACAGTCAAGAGAGCATTACCAGATGCCAGGATGGCAGAGCGGTCTAAGGCGTTACGTTCAGGTCGCAGTCTCCCCAGGACGCAGGGGTTCGAATCCCACCTCAGACAGAGCCCATTGAAAGTACCAAGCAAGAACAAAGCAAACACAGTCATAAGAGCATTACGAGGTGCCAGGATGGCAGAGCGGTCTAAGGCGTTGCGTTCAGGTTGCAGTCTCCCCAGGAGGCGTGGGTTGAATCCCACCTCAGACAGTGCCCATTGAAAGTACCAAGCAAGAACAAAGCAAACACATTCAAGAGAGCATTACCACATGCCAGGATGGCACAGCGGTCTAAGGCGTTGCGTTCAGGTCGCAGTCTCCCCAGGAGGCGTGGGTTTGAATCCCGCCTCAGACAGAGCCCATTGAACGTACCAAGCAAGAAAAAAGCAAACACAGTCAAGAGAGCATTACCAGTTGCCAGGATGGCAGAGCGGTCTCAGGCGTTGCGTTCAGGTCGCAGTCTCCCCAGGAGGCGTGGTCTCGAATCCCACCTCAGACAGAGCCCATTGAAAGTACCAAGCAATAACAAAGCAAACAAAGTCAAGAGAGCATTACCAGTTGCCAGGATGGCAGAGCGGTCTAAGGCGTTGCGTTCAGGTCGCAGTCTCCCCAGGAGGCGTGGGTTCGAATCCCGCCTCAGACAGAGCCCATTGAACGTACCAAGCAAGAAAAAAGCAAACACAGTCAAGAGAGCATTACCAGTTGCCAGGATGGCAGAGCGGTCTAAGGCGTTGCGTTCAGGTCGCAGTCTCCCCAGGAGGCGTGGGTTCGAATCCCGCCTCTGACAGAGCCCATTGAACGTACCGAGCAAGAAAAAAGCAAACACAGTCAAGAGAGCATTACCAGCTGCCAGGATGGCAGAGCGGTCTAAGGCGTTGCGTTCAGGTCGCAGTCTCCCAAGGAGGCGTGGGTTCGAATCCCGCCTCAGACAGAGCCCATTGAAAGTACCGAGCAAGAACAAAGCAAACACAGTCAAGAGAGCATTACCAGTTGCCAGGATGGCAGAGCGGTCTAAGGCGTTGCGTTCAGGTCGCAGTCTCCCCAGGAGGCGTGGGTTCGAATCCCACCTCAGACAGAGCCCATTGATAGTACCAAGCAAGAAAAAAGCAAACACAGTCAAGAGAGAATTACCAGTTGCCAAGATGGCAGAGCGGTCTAAGGCGTTGCGTTCAGGTCGCAGTCTCCCCAGGAGGCGTGGGTTCGAATCCCACCTCAGAAAGAGCCCATTGAAAGTACCAAGCAATAACAAAGCAAACACAGTCAAGAGAGCATTACCAGTTGCCAGGATGGCAGAGCGGTCTAAGGCGTTGCGTTCAGGTCGCAGTCTCCCCAGGAGGCGTGGGTTCGAATCCCACCTCAGACAGAGCCCATTGATAGTACCAAGCAAGAAAAAAGCAAACACAGTCAAGAGAGAATTACCAGTTGCCAAGATGGCAGAGCGGTCTAAGGCGTTGCGTTCAGGTCGCAGTCTCCCCAGGAGGCGTGGGTTCGAATCCCACCTCAGACAGAGCCCATTGAAAGTACCAAGCAAGAACAAAGCAAACACATTCAAGAGAGCATTACCAGATGCCAGGATGGCAGAGTGGTCTAAGGCGTTGCGTTCAGGTCGCAGTCTCCCCAGGAGGCGTGGGTTCGAATCCCACCTCAGACAGTGCCCATTGAAAGTACCAAGCAAGAACAAAGCAAACACATTCAAGAGAGCATTCCCAGATGCCAGGATGGCAGAGTGGTCTAAGGCGTTGCGTTCAGGTTGCAGTCTCCCCAGGAGGCGTGGGTTCGAATCCCACCTCAGACAGAGCCCATTGAAAGTACCTAGCAAGAAAAAAGCAAACACAGTCAACAGAGAGGTACCAGTTGCCAGGATGGCAGAGCGGTCTAAGGCGTTGCGTTCAGGTCGCAGTCTCCCCAGGAGGCGTGGGTTCGAATCCCACCTCAGACAGAGCCAATTGAAAGTACCAAGCAATAACAAAGCAAACACAGTCAAGAGAGCATTACCAGATGCCAGGATGGCAGAGCGGTCTAAGGCGTTACGTTCAGGTCGCAGTCTCCCCAGGACGCAGGGGTTCGAATCCCACCTCAGACAGAGCCCATTGAAAGTACCAAGCAAGAACAAAGCAAACACAGTCATAAGAGCATTACGAGGTGCCAGGATGGCAGAGCGGTCTAAGGCGTTGCGTTCAGGTTGCAGTCTCCCCAGGAGGCGTGGGTTGAATCCCACCTCAGACAGTGCCCATTGAAAGTACCAAGCAAGAACAAAGCAAACACATTCAAGAGAGCATTACCACATGCCAGGATGGCAGAGCGGTCTAAGGCGTTGCGTTCAGGTCGCAGTCTCCCCAGGAGGCGTGGGTTCGAATCCCACCTCAGACAGATCCCATTGAAAGTACCAAGCAATAACAAAGCAAACACAGTCAAGAGAGCATTACCAGTTTCCAGGATGGCAGAGCGGTCTCAGGCGTTGCGTTCAGGTCGCAGCCTCCCCAGGAGGCGTGGTTTCGAATCCCACCTCAGACAGAGCCCATTGAAAGTACCAAGCAATAACAAAGCAAACAAAGTCAAGAGAGCATTACCAGTTGCCAGGATGGCACAGCGGTCTAAGGCGTTGCGTTCAGGTCGCAGTCTCCCCAGGAGGCGTGGGTTTGAATCCCGCCTCAGACAGAGCCCATTGAACGTACCAAGCAAGAAAAAAGCAAACACAGTCAAGAGAGCATTACCAGTTGCCAGGATGGCAGAGCGGTCTCAGGCGTTGCGTTCAGGTCGCAGTCTCCCCAGGAGGCGTGGTTTCGAATCCCACCTCAGACAGAGCCCATTGAAAGTACCAAGCAATAACAAAGCAAACAAAGTCAAGAGAGCATTACCAGTTGCCAGGATGGCAGAGCGGACTAAGGCGTTGCGTTCAGGTCGCAGTCTCCCCAGGAGGCGTGGGTTCGAATCCCGCCTCAGACAGAGCCCATTGAACGTACCAAGCAAGAAAAAAGCAAACACAGTCAAGAGAGCATTACCAGTTGCCAGGATGGCAGAGCGGTCTAAGGCGTTGCGTTCAGGTCGCAGTCTCCCCAGGAGGCGTGGGTTCGAATCCCGCCTCTGACAGAGCCCATTGAACGTACCGAGCAAGAAAAAAGCAAACACAGTCAAGAGAGCATTACCAGCTGCCAGGATGGCAGAGCGGTCTAAGGCGTTGCGTTCAGGTCGCAGTCTCCCAAGGAGGCGTGGGTTCGAATCCCGCCTCAGACAGAGCCCATTGAAAGTACCGAGCAAGAACAAAGCAAACACAGTCAAGAGAGCATTACCAGTTGCCAGGATGGCAGAGCGGTCTAAGGCGTTGCGTTCAGGTCGCAGTCTCCCCAGGAGGCGTGGGTTCGAATCCCACCTCAGACAGAGCCCATTGATAGTACCAAGCAAGAAAAAAGCAAACACAGTCAAGAGAGAATTACCAGTTGCCAAGATGGCAGAGCGGTCTAAGGCGTTGCGTTCAGGTCGCAGTCTCCCCAGGAGGCGTGGGTTCGAATCCCACCTCAGACAGAGCCCATTGAAAGTACCAAGCAAGAAAAAAGCAAACACAGTCAAGAGAGCATTACCAGTTGCCAGGATGGCAGAGCGGTCTAAGGCGTTGCGTTCAGGTCGCAGTCACCCCAGGAGGCGTGGGTTCAAATCCCACCTCAGACAGAGCCCATTGAAAGTACCAAGCAAGAACAAAGCAAACACATTCAAGAGAGCATTTCCAGATGCCAGGATGGCAGAGTGGTCTAAGGCGTTGCGTTCAGGTCGCAGTCTCCCCAGGAGGCGTGGGTTCGAATCCCACCTCAGACAGTGCCCATTGAAAGTACCAAGCAAGAACAAAGCAAACACATTCAAGAGAGCATTCCCAGATGCCAGGATGGCAGAGTGGTCTAAGGCGTTGCGTTCAGGTTGCAGTCTCCCCAGGAGGCGTGGGTTCAAAATCCCACCTCAGACAGAGCCCATTGAAAGTACCAAGCAAGAACAAAGCAAACACAGTCATAAGAGCATTATGAGGTGCCAGGATGGCAGAGCGGTCTAAGGCGTTGCGTTCAGGTCGCAGTCTCCCCAGGAGGCGTGGGTTGAATCCCACCTCAGACAGTGCCCATTGAAAGTACCAAGTAAGAACAAAGCAAACACATTCAAGAGTGCATTACCAGATGCCAGGATGGCAGAGCGGTCTAAGGCGTTGCGTTCAGGTTGCAGTCACCCCAGGAGGCGTGGGTTCGAATCCCACCTCAGACAGAGCCCATTGAAAGTACCAAGCGAGAAAAAAGCAAACACAGTCAAGAGAGCATTACCAGTTGCCAGGATGGCAGAGCGGTCTAAGGCGTTGCGTTCAGGTCGCAGTCTCCCCAGGAGGCGTGGGTTCGAATCCCACCTCAGACAGTGCCCATTGAAAGTACCAAGCAAGAACAAAGCAAACACATTCAAGAGAGCATTCCCAGATGCCAGGATGGCAGAGTGGTCTAAGGCGTTGCGTTCAGGTTGCAGTCTCCCCAGGAGGCGTGGGTTCGAATCCCACCTCAGACAGAGCCCATTGAAAGTACCTAGCAAGAAAAAAGCAAACACAGTCAAGAGAGAGGTACCAGTTGCCAGGATGGCAGAGCGGTCTAAGGCGTTGCGTTCAGGTCGCAGTCTCCCCAGGAGGCGTGGGTTCGAATCCCACCTCAGACAGAGCCCATTGAAAGTACCAAGCAAGAACAAAGCAAACACATTCAAGAGAGCATTACCAGATGCCAGGATGGCAGAGCGGTCTAAGGCGTTGCGTTCAGGTCGCAGTCTCCCCAGGAGGCGTGGGTTCGAATCCCACCTCAGACAGATCCCATTGAAAGTACCAAGCAATAACAAAGCAAACACAGTCAAGAGAGCATTACCAGTTTCCAGGATGGCAGAGCGGTCTCAGGCATTGCGTTCAGGTCGCAGCCTCCCCAGGAGGCGTGGTTTCGAATCCCACCTCAGACAGAGCCCATTGAAAGTACCAAGCAATAACAAAGCAAACAAAGTCAAGAGAGCATTACCAGTTGCCAGGATGGCAGAGCGGTCTAAGGCGTTGCGTTCAGGTCGCAGTCTCCCCAGGAGGCGTGGGTTTGAATCCCGCCTCAGACAGAGCCCATTGAACGTACCAAGCAAGAAAAAAGCAAACACATTCAAGAGAGCATTCCCAGATGCCAGGATGGCAGAGTGGTCTAAGGCGTTGCGTTCAGGTTGCAGTCTCCCCAGGAGGCGTGGGTTCGAAATCCCACCTCAGACAGAGCCCATTGAAAGTACCAAGCAAGAACAAAGCAAACACAGTCATAAGAGCATTATGAGGTGCCAGGATGGCAGAGCGGTCTAAGGCGTTGCGTTCAGGTCGCAGTCTCCCCAGGAGGCGTGGGTTGAATCCCACCTCAGACAGTGCCCATTGAAAGTACCAAGTAAGAACAAAGCAAACACATTCAAGAGTGCATTACCAGATGCCAGGATGGCAGAGCGGTCTAAGGCGTTGCGTTCAGGTTGCAGTCACCCCAGGAGGCGTGGGTTCGAATCCCACCTCAGACAGAGCCCATTGAAAGTACCAAGCGAGAAAAAAGCAAACACAGTCAAGAGAGCATTACCAGTTGCCAGGATGGCAGAGCGGTCTAAGGCGTTGCGTTCAGGTCGCAGTCTCCCCAGGAGGCGTGGGTTCGAATCCCACCTCAGACAGTGCCCATTGAAAGTACCAAGCAAGAACAAAGCAAACACATTCAAGAGAGCATTCCCAGATGCCAGGATGGCAGAGTGGTCTAAGGCGTTGCGTTCAGGTTGCAGTCTCCCCAGGAGGCGTGGGTTCGAATCCCACCTCAGACAGAGCCCATTGAAAGTACCAAGCAAGAAAAAAGCAAACACAGTCAAGAGAGCATTACCAGTTGCCAGGATGGCAGAGCGGTCTAAGGCGTTGCGTTCAGGTCGCAGTCACCCCAGGAGGCGTGGGTTCAAATCCCACCTCAGACAGAGCCCATTGAAAGTACCAAGCAAGAACAAAGCAAACACATTCAAGAGAGCATTTCCAGATGCCAGGATGGCAGAGTGGTCTAAGGCGTTGCGTTCAGGTCGCAGTCTCCCCAGGAGGCGTGGGTTCGAATCCCACCTCAGACAGTGCCCATTGAAAGTACCAAGCAAGAACAAAGCAAACACATTCAAGAGAGCATTCCCAGATGCCAGGATGGCAGAGTGGTCTAAGGCGTTGCGTTCAGGTTGCAGTCTCCCCAGGAGGCGTGGGTTCGAAATCCCACCTCAGACAGAGCCCATTGAAAGTACCAAGCAAGAACAAAGCAAACACAGTCATAAGAGCATTATGAGGTGCCAGGATGGCAGAGCGGTCTAAGGCGTTGCGTTCAGGTCGCAGTCTCCCCAGGAGGCGTGGGTTGAATCCCACCTCAGACAGTGCCCATTGAAAGTACCAAGTAAGAACAAAGCAAACACATTCAAGAGTGCATTACCAGATGCCAGGATGGCAGAGCGGTCTAAGGCGTTGCGTTCAGGTTGCAGTCACCCCAGGAGGCGTGGGTTCGAATCCCACCTCAGACAGAGCCCATTGAAAGTACCAAGCAAGAACAAAGCAAACACATTCAAGAGAGCATTACCAGATGCCAGGATGGCAGAGTGGTCTAAGGCGTTGCGTTCAGGTCGCAGTCTCCCCAGGAGGCGTGGGTTCGAATCCCACCTCAGACAGTGCCCATTGAAAGTACCAAGCAAGAACAAAGCAAACACATTCAAGAGAGCATTCCCAGATGCCAGGATGGCAGAGTGGTCTAAGGCGTTGCGTTCAGGTTGCAGTCTCCCCAGGAGGCGTGGGTTCGAATCCCACCTCAGACAGAGCCCATTGAAAGTACCTAGCAAGAAAAAAGCAAACACAGTAAAGAGAGAGGTACCAGTTGCCAGGATGGCAGAGCGGTCTAAGGCGTTGCGTTCAGGTCGCAGTCTCCCCAGGAGGCGTGGGTTCGAATCCCACCTCAGACAGAGCCCATTGAAAGTACCAAGCAAGAACAAAGCAAACACATTCAAGAGAGCATTACCAGATGCCAGGATGGCAGAGCGGTCTAAGGCGTTGCGTTCAGGTCGCAGTCTCCCCAGGAGGCGTGGGTTCGAATCCCACCTCAGACAGATCCCATTGAAAGTACCAAGCAATAACAAAGCAAACACAGTCAAGAGAGCATTACCAGTTTCCAGGATGGCAGAGCGGTCTCAGGCATTGCGTTCAGGTCGCAGCCTCCCCAGGAGGCGTGGTTTCGAATCCCACCTCAGACAGAGCCCATTGAAAGTACCAAGCAATAACAAAGCAAACAAAGTCAAGAGAGCATTACCAGTTGCCAGGATGGCAGAGCGGTCTAAGGCGTTGCGTTCAGGTCGCAGTCTCCCCAGGAGGCGTGGGTTTGAATCCCGCCTCAGACAGAGCCCATTGAACGTACCAAGCAAGAAAAAAGCAAACACAGTCAAGAGAGCATTACCAGTTGCCAGGATGGCAGAGCGGTCTAAGGCGTTGCGTTCAGGTCGCAGTCTCCCCAGGAGGCGTGGGTTCGAATCCCGCCTCTGACAGAGCCCATTGAACGTACCGAGCAAGAAAAAAGCAAACACAGTCAAGAGAGCATTACCAGCTGCCAGGATGGCAGAGCGGTCTAAGGCGTCGCGTTCAGGTCGCATTCACCCCAGGAGGCGTGGGTTCGAATCCCGCCTCAGACAGAGCCCTTTGAAAGTACCAAGCAAGAACAAAGCAAACACAGTCATGAGAGCATTAACAGGTGCCAGGATGGCAGAGCGGTCTACGGCGTCGCGTTCAGGTCGCATTCACCCCAGGAGGCGTGGGTTCGAATCCCACCTCAGAGAGAGCCCATTGAAAGTACCAAGCAATAACAAAGCAAACGAAGTCAAGAGAGCATTACCAGTTGCCAGGATGGCAGAGCGGTCTAAGGCGTTGCGTTCAGGTCGCAGTCACCCCAGGAGGCGTGGGTTCGAATCCCACCTCAGACAGAGCCCATTGAAAGTACCAAGCAATAACAAAATAAACAAAGTCAAGAGAACATTACCAGTTGCCAGGATGGCAGAGCGGTCTACGGCGTTGCGTTCAGGTCGCAGTCACCCCAGGAGGCGTGGGTTCGAATCCCACCTCAGACAGAGCCCATTGAAAGTACCAAGCAATAACAACGCAAACAAAGTCAAGAGAGCATTACCATTTGCCAGGATGGCAGAGCGGTCTAAGGCGTTGCGTTCAGGTCGCAGTCTCCCCAGGAGGCGTGGGTTCGAATCCCGCCTCAGACAGAGCCCATTGAAAGTACCAAGCAAGAACAAAGCAAACACAGTCAAGAGAGAGGTACCAGTTGCCAGGATGGCAGAGCGGTCTAAGGCGTTGCGTTCAGGTCGCAGTCTCCCCAGGACGCAGGGGTTCGAATCCCACCTCAGACAGAGCCCATTGAAAGTACCAAGCAAGAACAAAGCAAACACAGTCATAAGAGCATTTCGAGGTGCCAGGATGGCAGAGCGGTCTAAGGCGTTGCGTTCAGGTCGCAGTCTCCCCAGGAGGCGTGGGTTGAATCCCACCTCAGACAGTGCCCATTGAAAGTACCAAGCAAGAACAAAGCAAACACATTCAAGAGAGCATTACCAGATGCCAGGATGGCAGAGCGGTCTAAGGCGTTGCGTTCAGGTCGCAGTCTCCCCAGGAGGCGTGGTTTCGAATCCCACCTCAGACAGTGCCCATTGAAAGTACCAAGCAAGAACAAAGCAAACACATTCAAGAGAGCATTACCAGATGCCAGGATGGCAGAGCGGTCTAAGGCGTTGCATTCAGGTCGCAGTCTCCCCAGGAGGCGTGGTTTCGAATCCCACCTCAGACAGTGCCCATTGAAAGTACCAAGCAAGAACAAAGCAAACACAGTCAAGAGAGCATTACCAGTTGCCAGGATGGCAGAGCGGTCTCAGGCGTTGCGTTCAGGTCGCAGCCTCCCCAGGAGGCGTGGTTTCGAATCCCACCTCAGACAGAGCCCATTGAAAGTACCAAGCAAGAACAAAGCAAACAAAGTCAAGAGAGCATTACCAGTTGCCAGGATGGCAGAGCGGTCTAAGGCGTTGCGTTCAGGTCGCAGTCTCCCCAGGAGGCGTGGGTTTGAATCCCGCCTCAGACAGAGCCCATTGAACGTACCAAGCAAGAAAAAAGCAAACACAGTCAAGAGAGCATTACCAGCTGCCAGGATGGCAGATCGGTCTAAGGCGTTGCGTTCAGGTCGCAGTCTCCCCAGGAGGCGTGGGTTCGAATCCCGCCTCAGACAGAGCCCATTGAAAGTACCGAGCAAGAACAAAGCAAACACAGTCAAGAGAGCATTACCAGCTGCCAGGATGGCAGAGCGGTCTAAGGCGTCGCGTTCAGGTCGCATTCACCCCAGGAGGCGTGGGTTCGAATCCCGCCTCAGACAGAGCCCTTTGAAAGTACCAAGCAAGAACAAAGCAAACACAGTCATGAGAGCATTAACAGGTGCCAGGATGGCAGAGCGGTCTACGGCGTCGCGTTCAGGTCGCATTCACCCCAGGAGGCGTGGGTTCGAATCCCACCTCAGACAGAGCCCATTGAAAGTACCAAGCAATAACAAAGCAAACAAAGTCAAGAGAGCATTACCAGTTGCCAGGATGGCAGAGCGGTCTAAGGCGTTGCGTTCAGGTCGCAGTCACCCCAGGAGGCGTGGGTTCGAATCCCACCTCAGACAGAGCCCATTGAAAGTACCAAGCAATAACAAAGCAAAAAAAGTCAAGAGAGCATTACCAGTTGCCAGGATGGCAGAGCGGTCTAAGGCGTTGCGTTCAGGTCGCAGTCTCCCCAGGAGGCGTGGGTTCGAATCCCACCTCAGACAGAGCCCATTGAAAGTACCAAGCAATAACAAAGCAAACAAAGTCAAGAGAGCATTACCAGTTGCCAGGATGGCAGAGCGGTCTAAGGCGTTGCGTTCAGGTCGCAGTCTCCCCAGGAGGCGTGGGTTCGAATCCCGCCTCAGACAGAGCCCATTGAAAGTACCAAGCAAGAACAAAGCAAACACAGTCAAGAGAGAATTACCAGTTGCCAGGATGGCAGAGCGGTCTAAGGCGTTGCGTTCAGGTCGCAGTCACCCCAGGAGGCGTGGGTTCGAATCCCACCTCAGACAGAGCCCATTGAAAGTACCAAGCAATAACAAAGCAAACACAGTCAAGAGAGCATTACCAGTTGCCAGGATGGCAGAGCGGTCTAAGGCGTTGCGTTCAGGTCGCAGTCACCCCAGGAGGCGTGGGTTCGAATCCCGCCTCAGACAGAGCCCATTGAAAGTACCAAGCAAGAACAAAGCAAAGACATTCAAGAGAGCATTACCAGATGCCTGGATGGCAGAGTGGTCAGAGGCGTTGCATTCAGGTCGCAGTCTCCCCAGGAGGCGTGGGTTTCGAATCCCGCCTCAGACAGTGCCCATTCAAAGTACCAAGCAAGAACAAAGCAAACACATTCAAGAGAGCATTACCAGATGCCAGGATGGCAGAGCGGTCTAAGGCGTTGCGTTCAGGTCGCAGTCTCCCCAGGAGGCGTGGGTTCGAATCCCGCCTCAGACAGAGCCCATTGAAAGTACCAAGCAAGAACAAAGCAAACACAGTCAAGAGAGAGGTACCAGTTGCCAGGATGGCAGAGCGGTCTAAGGCGTTGCGTTCAGGTCACAGTCTCCCCAGGAGGCGTGGGTTCGAATCCCGCCTCAGACAGAGCCCATTGAAAGTACCAAGCAAGAACAAAGCAAACACAGTCAAGAGAGCATTACCAGTTGCCAGGATGGCAGAGCGGTCTAAGGCGTTGCGTTCAGGTCGCAGTAACCCCAGGAGGCGTGGGTTCGAATCCCACCTCAGACAGAGCCCATTGAAAGTACCAAGCAATAACAAAGCAAACACAGTCAAGAGAGCATTACCAGGTGCCAGGATGGCAGTGTGTTCTAAGGCGTTGCGTTCAGGTCGCAGTCACCCCAGGAGGCGTGGGTTCGAATCCCACCTCAGACAGAGCCCATTGAAAGTACCAAGCAAGAACAAAGCAAACACAGTCAAGAGAGCATTACCAGTTGCCAGGATGGCAGTGTGTTCTAAGGCGTTGCGTTCAGGTCGCAGTCACCCCAGGAGGCGTGGGTTCGAATCCCACCTCAGACAGAGCCCATTGAAAGTACCAAGCAAGAACAAAGCAAACACAGTCAAGAGAGAGGTACCAGTTGCCAGGATGGCATAGCGGTCTAAGGCGTTGCGTTCAGGTCGCAGTAACCCCAGGAGGCGTGGGTTCGAATCCCACCTCAGACAGAGCCCATTGATAGTACCAAGCAAGAAAAAAGAGAACACATTCAAGAGAGCATTACCAGATGCCAGGATGGCAGAGTGGTCTAAGGCGTTGCGTTCAGGTCGCAGTCTCCCCAGGAGGCGTGGGTTCGAATCCCACCTCAGACAGAGCCCATTGAAAGTACCAAGCAAGAAAAAAGCAAACACAGTCAAGAGAGCATTACCAGTTGCCAGGATGGCAGAGCGGTCTAAGGCGTTGCGTTCAGGTCGCAGTCACCCCAGGAGGCGTGGGTTCAAATCCCACCTCAGACAGAGCCCATTGAAAGTACCAAGCAAGAAAAAAGCAAACACAGTCAAGAGAGAATTACCAGTTGCCAAGATGGCAGAGCGGTCTAAGGCGTTGCGTTCAGGTCGCAGTCTCCCCAGGAGGCGTGGGTTCGAATCCCGCCTCAGACAGAGCCCATTGAAAGTACCAAGCAAGAACAAAGCAAACACAGTCAAGAGAGTGGTACCAGTTGCCAGGATGGCAGAGCGGTCTAAGGCGTTGCGTTCAGGTCGCAGTAACCCCAGGAGGCGTGGGTTCGAATCCCACCTCAGACACAGCCCATTGATAGTACCAAGCAAGAAAAAAGAGAACACATTCAAGAAAGCATTACCAGATGCCAGGATGGCAGAGTGGTCTTAAGGCGTTGCGTTCAGGTCGCAGTCTCCCCAGGAGGCGTGGGTTCGAATCCCGCCTCAGACAGAGCCCATTGAAAGTACCAAGCAAGAACAAAGCAAACACAGTCAAGAGAGAGGTACCAGTTGCCAGGATGGCAGAGCGGTCTAAGGCGTTGCGTTCAGGTCGCAGTAACCCCAGGAGGCGTGGGTTCGAATCCCACCTCAGACAGAGCCCATTGATAGTACCAAGCAAGAAAAAAGCAAACACAGTCAAGAGAGAATTCCCAGTTGCCAAGATGGCAGAGCGGTCTAAGGCGTTGCGTTCAGGACGCAGTCTCCCCAGGAGGCGTGGGTTCGAATCCCACCTCAGACAGAGCCCATTGAAAGTACCAAGCAATAACAAAGCAAACACAGTCAAGAGAGCATTACCAGTTGCCAGGATGGGAGAGCGGTCTAAGGCGTTGCGTTCAGGTCGCAGTCTCCCCAGGAGGCGTGGGTTTGAATCCCACCTCAGACAGAGCCCATTGAAAGTACCAAGCAATAACAAAACAAACACATTCAAGAGAGCATTACCAGCTGCCAGGATGGCAGAGCGGTCTAAGGCGTTGCGTTCAGATCGCAGTCTCCCCAGGAGGCGTGGGTTCGAATCCCGCCTCAGACAGTGCCCATTGAAAGTACCAAGGAATAATAAAGCAAACACAGTCAAGAGAGCATTACCAGTTGCCAGGATGGGAGAGCGGTCTAAGGCGTTGCGTTCAGGTCGCAGTCTCCCCAGGAGGCGTGGGTTTGAATCCCACCTCAGACAGAGCCCATTGAAAGTACCAAGCAATAACAAAACAAACACATTCAAGAGAGCATTACCAGCTGCCAGGATGGCAGAGCGGTCTAAGGCGTTGCGTTCAGATCGCAGTCTCCCCAGGAGGCGTGGGTTCGAATCCCGCCTCAGACAGTGCCCATTGAAAGTACCAAGGAATAATAAAGCAAACACAGTCAAGAGAGCATTACCAGTTGCCAGGATGGCAGAGCGGTCTAAGGCGTTGCGTTCAGGTCGCAGTCTCCCCAGGAGGCGTGGGTTCGAATCCCACCTCAGACAGTGCGCATTGAAAGTACCAAGCAAGAACAAAGCAAACACAGTCAAGAGAGCATTACCAGATGCCAGGATGGCAGAGCGGTCGAAGGCGTTGCGCAACGTTCAGGTCGCAGTCTCCCCAGGAGGCGTGGGTTCGAATCCCAAGAACAAAGCAAACACATTCAAGAGAGCATTACCAGATGCCAGGATGGCAGAGCGGTCTAAGGCGTTGCGTTCAGATCGCAGTCTCCCCAGGAGGCTTGGGTTCGAATCCCACCTCAGACAGAGCCCATTGAAAGTACCAAGCAATAATAAAGCAAATAAAGTCAAGAGAGCATTACCAGTTGCCAGGATGGCAGAGCGGTCTAAGGCGTTGCGTTCAGGTCGCAGTCTCCCCAGGAGGCGTGGGTTCGAATCCCGCCTCAGACATTGCCCATTGAAAGTACCAAGCAAGAACAAAGCAAACACATTCAAGAGAGCATTACCAGCTGCCAGGATGGCAGAGCGGTCTAAGGCGTTGCGTTCAGGTCGCAGTCTCCCCAGGAGGCGTGGGTTCGAATCCCACCTCAGACAGAGCCCATTGAAAGTGCCAAGCAAGAACAAAGCAAACACAGTCAAGAGAGCATTACCAGATGCCAGGATGGCAGAGCGGTCTAAGGCGTTGCGTTCAGGTCGCAGTCTCCCCAGGAGGCGTGGGTTCGAATCCCGCCTCAGACAGTGCCCATTGAAAGTACCAAGCAAGAACAAAGCAAACACAGTCAAGAGAGAGGTACCAGTTGCCAGGATGGCAGAGCGGTCTAAGGCGTTGCGTTCAGGTCGCAGTCTCCCCAGGAGGCGTGGGTTCGAATCCCGCCTCAGACATTGCCCATTGAAAGTACCAAGCAAGAACAAAGCAAACACATTCAAGAGAGCATTACCAGCTGCCAGGATGGCAGAGCGGTCTAAGGCGTTGCGTTCAGGTCGCAGTCTCCCCAGGAGGCGTGGGTTCGAATCCCACCTCAGACAGAGCCCATTGAAAGTACCAAGCAATAACAAAGCAAACACAGTCAAGAGAGAGGTACCAGTTGCCAGGATGGCAGAGCGGTCTAAGGCGTTGCGTTCAGGTCGCAGTAACCCCAGGAGGCGTGGGTTCGAATCCCACCTCAGACAGAGCCCATTGATAGTACCAAGCAATAACAAAGCAAACACAGTCAAGAGAGCATTACCAGTTGCCAGGATGGGAGAGCGGTCTAAGGCGTTGCGTTCAGGTCGCAGTCTCCCCAGGAGGCGTGGGTTCGAATCCCACCACAGACAGAGCCCATTGAAAGTACCAAGCAATAACAAAACAAACAAAGTCAAGAGAGCATTACCAGTTGCCAGGATGGCAGAGCAGTCTAAGGCGTTGCGTTCAGATCGCAGTCTCCCCAGGAGGCGTGGGTTCGAATCCCGCCTCAGACATTGCCCATTGAAAGTACCAAGCAAGAACAAAGCAAACACATTCAAGAGAGCATTACCAGCTGCCAGGATGGCAGAGCGGTCTAAGGCGTTGCGTTCAGATCGCAGTCTCCCCAGGAGGCTTGGGTTCGAATCCCGCCTCAGACAGTGCCCATTGAAAGTACCAAGCAATAATAAAGCAAACACAGTCAAGAGAGCATTACCAGTTGCCAGGATGGCAGAGCGGTCTAAGGCGTTGCGTTCAGGTCGCAGTCTCCCCAGGAGGCGTGGGTTCGAATCCCACCTCAGACAGTGCGCATTGAAAGTACCAAGCAAGAACAAAGCAAACACAGTCAAGAGAGCATTACCAGATGCCAGGATGGCATAGCGGTCGAAGGCGTTGCGCAACGTTCAGGTCGCAGTCTCCCCAGGAGGCGTGGGTTCGAATCCCAAGAACAAAGCAAACACATTCAAGAGAGCATTACCAGTTGCCAGGATGGCAGAGCGGTCTAAGGCGTTGCGTTCAGGTCGCAGTCTCCCCAGGAGGCGTGGGTTCGAATCCCGCCTCAGACATTGCCCATTGAAAGTACCAAGCAAGAACAAAGCAAACACATTCAAGAGAGCATTACCAGCTGCCAAGGCGTTGCGTTCAGGTCGCAGTCTCCCCAGGAGGCGTGGGTTCGAATCCCACCTCAGACAGAGCCCATTGAAAGTGCCAAGCAAGAACAAAGCAAACACAGTCAAGAGAGCATTACCAGATGCCAGGATGGCAGAGCGGTCTAAGGCGTTGCGTTCAGGTCGCAGTCTCCCCAGGAGGCGTGGGTTCGAATCCCAAGAACAAAGGAAACACAGTCAAGAGAGAGGTACCAGTTGCCAGGATGGCAGAGCGGTCTAAGGCGTTGCGTTCAGGTTGCTGTAACCCCAGGAGGCGTGGGTTCGAATCCCACCTCAGACAGAGCCCATTGATAGTACCAAGCAAGAAAAAAGCAAACACAGTCAAGAGAGAATTACCAGTTGCCAGGATGGCAGAGCGGTCTAAGGCGTTGCGTTCAGGTCGCAGTCTCCCCAGGAGGCGTGGGTTCGAATCCCACCTCAGAAAGAGCCCATTGAAAGTACCAAGCAATAACAAAGCAAACACAGTCAAGAGAGCATTACCAGAAGCCAGGATGGCAGAGCGGTCTAAGGCGTTGCGTTCAGGTCGCAGTCTCCCCAGGAGGCGTGGGTTCGAATCCCACCTCAGACAGAGCCCATTGAAAGTACCAAGCAAGAACAAAGCAAACACAGTCAAGAGAGAGGTACCAGTTGCCAGGATGGCATAGCGGTCTAAGGCGTTGCGTTCAGGTCGCAGTAACCCCAGGAGGCGTGGGTTCGAATCCCACCTCAGACAGAGCCCATTGATAGTACCAAGCAAGAAAAAAGAGAACACATTCAAGAGAGCATTACCAGATGCCAGGATGGCAGAGTGGTCTAAGGCGTTGCGTTCAGGTCGCAGTCTCCCCAGGAGGCGTGGGTTCGAATCCCACCTCAGACAGAGCCCATTGAAAGTACCAAGCAAGAAAAAAGCAAACACAGTCAAGAGAGCATTACCAGTTGCCAGGATGGCAGAGCGGTCTAAGGCGTTGCGTTCAGGTCGCAGTCACCCCAGGAGGCGTGGGTTCAAATCCCACCTCAGACAGAGCCCATTGAAAGTACCAAGCAAGAAAAAAGCAAACACAGTCAAGAGAGAATTACCAGTTGCCAAGATGGCAGAGCGGTCTAAGGCGTTGCGTTCAGGTCGCAGTCTCCCCAGGAGGCGTGGGTTCGAATCCCGCCTCAGACAGAGCCCATTGAAAGTACCAAGCAAGAACAAAGCAAACACAGTCAAGAGAGTGGTACCAGTTGCCAGGATGGCAGAGCGGTCTAAGGCGTTGCGTTCAGGTCGCAGTAACCCCAGGAGGCGTGGGTTCGAATCCCACCTCAGACACAGCCCATTGATAGTACCAAGCAAGAAAAAAGAGAACACATTCAAGAAAGCATTACCAGATGCCAGGATGGCAGAGTGGTCTTAAGGCGTTGCGTTCAGGTCGCAGTCTCCCCAGGAGGCGTGGGTTCGAATCCCGCCTCAGACAGAGCCCATTGAAAGTACCAAGCAAGAACAAAGCAAACACAGTCAAGAGAGAGGTACCAGTTGCCAGGATGGCAGAGCGGTCTAAGGCGTTGCGTTCAGGTCGCAGTAACCCCAGGAGGCGTGGGTTCGAATCCCACCTCAGACAGAGCCCATTGATAGTACCAAGCAAGAAAAAAGCAAACACAGTCAAGAGAGAATTCCCAGTTGCCAAGATGGCAGAGCGGTCTAAGGCGTTGCGTTCAGGACGCAGTCTCCCCAGGAGGCGTGGGTTCGAATCCCACCTCAGACAGAGCCCATTGAAAGTACCAAGCAATAACAAAGCAAACACAGTCAAGAGAGCATTACCAGTTGCCAGGATGGGAGAGCGGTCTAAGGCGTTGCGTTCAGGTCGCAGTCTCCCCAGGAGGCGTGGGTTTGAATCCCACCTCAGACAGAGCCCATTGAAAGTACCAAGCAATAACAAAACAAACACATTCAAGAGAGCATTACCAGCTGCCAGGATGGCAGAGCGGTCTAAGGCGTTGCGTTCAGATCGCAGTCTCCCCAGGAGGCGTGGGTTCGAATCCCGCCTCAGACAGTGCCCATTGAAAGTACCAAGGAATAATAAAGCAAACACAGTCAAGAGAGCATTACCAGTTGCCAGGATGGGAGAGCGGTCTAAGGCGTTGCGTTCAGGTCGCAGTCTCCCCAGGAGGCGTGGGTTTGAATCCCACCTCAGACAGAGCCCATTGAAAGTACCAAGCAATAACAAAACAAACACATTCAAGAGAGCATTACCAGCTGCCAGGATGGCAGAGCGGTCTAAGGCGTTGCGTTCAGATCGCAGTCTCCCCAGGAGGCGTGGGTTCGAATCCCGCCTCAGACAGTGCCCATTGAAAGTACCAAGGAATAATAAAGCAAACACAGTCAAGAGAGCATTACCAGTTGCCAGGATGGCAGAGCGGTCTAAGGCGTTGCGTTCAGGTCGCAGTCTCCCCAGGAGGCGTGGGTTCGAATCCCACCTCAGACAGTGCGCATTGAAAGTACCAAGCAAGAACAAAGCAAACACAGTCAAGAGAGCATTACCAGATGCCAGGATGGCAGAGCGGTCGAAGGCGTTGCGCAACGTTCAGGTCGCAGTCTCCCCAGGAGGCGTGGGTTCGAATCCCAAGAACAAAGCAAACACATTCAAGAGAGCATTACCAGATGCCAGGATGGCAGAGCGGTCTAAGGCGTTGCGTTCAGATCGCAGTCTCCCCAGGAGGCTTGGGTTCGAATCCCACCTCAGACAGAGCCCATTGAAAGTACCAAGCAATAATAAAGCAAATAAAGTCAAGAGAGCATTACCAGTTGCCAGGATGGCAGAGCGGTCTAAGGCGTTGCGTTCAGGTCGCAGTCTCCCCAGGAGGCGTGGGTTCGAATCCCGCCTCAGACATTGCCCATTGAAAGTACCAAGCAAGAACAAAGCAAACACATTCAAGAGAGCATTACCAGCTGCCAGGATGGCAGAGCGGTCTAAGGCGTTGCGTTCAGGTCGCAGTCTCCCCAGGAGGCGTGGGTTCGAATCCCACCTCAGACAGAGCCCATTGAAAGTGCCAAGCAAGAACAAAGCAAACACAGTCAAGAGAGCATTACCAGATGCCAGGATGGCAGAGCGGTCTAAGGCGTTGCGTTCAGGTCGCAGTCTCCCCAGGAGGCGTGGGTTCGAATCCCGCCTCAGACAGTGCCCATTGAAAGTACCAAGCAAGAACAAAGCAAACACAGTCAAGAGAGAGGTACCAGTTGCCAGGATGGCAGAGCGGTCTAAGGCGTTGCGTTCAGGTCGCAGTCTCCCCAGGAGGCGTGGGTTCGAATCCCGCCTCAGACATTGCCCATTGAAAGTACCAAGCAAGAACAAAGCAAACACATTCAAGAGAGCATTACCAGCTGCCAGGATGGCAGAGCGGTCTAAGGCGTTGCGTTCAGGTCGCAGTCTCCCCAGGAGGCGTGGGTTCGAATCCCACCTCAGACAGAGCCCATTGAAAGTACCAAGCAATAACAAAGCAAACACAGTCAAGAGAGAGGTACCAGTTGCCAGGATGGCAGAGCGGTCTAAGGCGTTGCGTTCAGGTCGCAGTAACCCCAGGAGGCGTGGGTTCGAATCCCACCTCAGACAGAGCCCATTGATAGTACCAAGCAATAACAAAGCAAACACAGTCAAGAGAGCATTACCAGTTGCCAGGATGGGAGAGCGGTCTAAGGCGTTGCGTTCAGGTCGCAGTCTCCCCAGGAGGCGTGGGTTCGAATCCCACCACAGACAGAGCCCATTGAAAGTACCAAGCAATAACAAAACAAACAAAGTCAAGAGAGCATTACCAGTTGCCAGGATGGCAGAGCAGTCTAAGGCGTTGCGTTCAGATCGCAGTCTCCCCAGGAGGCGTGGGTTCGAATCCCGCCTCAGACATTGCCCATTGAAAGTACCAAGCAAGAACAAAGCAAACACATTCAAGAGAGCATTACCAGCTGCCAGGATGGCAGAGCGGTCTAAGGCGTTGCGTTCAGATCGCAGTCTCCCCAGGAGGCTTGGGTTCGAATCCCGCCTCAGACAGTGCCCATTGAAAGTACCAAGCAATAATAAAGCAAACACAGTCAAGAGAGCATTACCAGTTGCCAGGATGGCAGAGCGGTCTAAGGCGTTGCGTTCAGGTCGCAGTCTCCCCAGGAGGCGTGGGTTCGAATCCCACCTCAGACAGTGCGCATTGAAAGTACCAAGCAAGAACAAAGCAAACACAGTCAAGAGAGCATTACCAGATGCCAGGATGGCATAGCGGTCGAAGGCGTTGCGCAACGTTCAGGTCGCAGTCTCCCCAGGAGGCGTGGGTTCGAATCCCAAGAACAAAGCAAACACATTCAAGAGAGCATTACCAGTTGCCAGGATGGCAGAGCGGTCTAAGGCGTTGCGTTCAGGTCGCAGTCTCCCCAGGAGGCGTGGGTTCGAATCCCGCCTCAGACATTGCCCATTGAAAGTACCAAGCAAGAACAAAGCAAACACATTCAAGAGAGCATTACCAGCTGCCAAGGCGTTGCGTTCAGGTCGCAGTCTCCCCAGGAGGCGTGGGTTCGAATCCCACCTCAGACAGAGCCCATTGAAAGTGCCAAGCAAGAACAAAGCAAACACAGTCAAGAGAGCATTACCAGATGCCAGGATGGCAGAGCGGTCTAAGGCGTTGCGTTCAGGTCGCAGTCTCCCCAGGAGGCGTGGGTTCGAATCCCAAGAACAAAGGAAACACAGTCAAGAGAGAGGTACCAGTTGCCAGGATGGCAGAGCGGTCTAAGGCGTTGCGTTCAGGTTGCTGTAACCCCAGGAGGCGTGGGTTCGAATCCCACCTCAGACAGAGCCCATTGATAGTACCAAGCAAGAAAAAAGCAAACACAGTCAAGAGAGAATTACCAGTTGCCAGGATGGCAGAGCGGTCTAAGGCGTTGCGTTCAGGTCGCAGTCTCCCCAGGAGGCGTGGGTTCGAATCCCACCTCAGAAAGAGCCCATTGAAAGTACCAAGCAATAACAAAGCAAACACAGTCAAGAGAGCATTACCAGAAGCCAGGATGGCAGAGCGGTCTAAGGCGTTGCGTTCAGGTCGCAGTCTCCCCAGGAGGCGTGGGTTCGAATCCCACCTCAGACAGAGCCCATTGAAAGTACCAAGCAATAACAAAGCAAACAAAGTCAAGAGAGCATTACCAGTTGCCAGGATGGCAGAGCGGTCTAAGGCGTTGCGTTCAGGTCGCAGTCTCCCCAGGAGGCGTGGGTTCGAATCCCACCTCAGACAGAGCCCATTGAAAGTACCAAGCAATAACAAAGCAAACACAGTCAAGAGAGAATTACCAGTTGCCAGGATGGCAGAGCGGTCTAAGGCGTTGCGTTCAGGTCGCAGTCTCCCCAGGAGGCGTGGGTTCGAATCCCACCTCAGACAGAGCCCATTGAAAGTACCAAGCAATAACAAAGCAAACACAGTCAAGAGAGCATTACTAGGTGCCAGGATGGCAGTGTGTTCTAAGGCGTTGCGTTCAGGTCGCAGTCACCCCAGGAGGCGTGGGTTCGAAACCCACCTCAGACAGAGCCCATTGAAAGTACCAAGCAAGAAAAAAGCAAACACAGTCAAGAGAGCATTACCAGTTGCCAGGATGGCAGAGCGGTCTAAGGCGTTGCGTTCAGGTCGCAGTCACCCCAGGAGGCGTGGGTTCAAATCCCACCTCAGACAGAGCCCATTGAAAGTACCAAGCAAGAAAAAAGCAAACACAGTCAAGAGAGAATTACCAGTTGCCAAGATGGCAGAGCGGTCTAAGGCGTTGCGTTCAGGTCGCAGTCTCCCCAGGAGGCGTGGGTTCGAATCCCGCCTCAGACAGAGCCCATTGAAAGTACCAAGCAAGAACAAAGCAAACACAGTCAAGAGAGTGGTACCAGTTGCCAGGATGGCAGAGCGGTCTAAGGCGTTGCGTTCAGGTCGCAGTAACCCCAGGAGGCGTGGGTTCGAATCCCACCTCAGACACAGCCCATTGATAGTACCAAGCAAGAAAAAAGAGAACACATTCAAGAAAGCATTACCAGATGCCAGGATGGCAGAGTGGTCTTAAGGCGTTGCGTTCAGGTCGCAGTCTCCCCAGGAGGCGTGGGTTCGAATCCCGCCTCAGACAGAGCCCATTGAAAGTACCAAGCAAGAACAAAGCAAACACAGTCAAGAGAGAGGTACCAGTTGCCAGGATGGCAGAGCGGTCTAAGGCGTTGCGTTCAGGTCGCAGTAACCCCAGGAGGCGTGGGTTCGAATCCCACCTCAGACAGAGCCCATTGATAGTACCAAGCAAGAAAAAAGCAAACACAGTCAAGAGAGAATTCCCAGTTGCCAAGATGGCAGAGCGGTCTAAGGCGTTGCGTTCAGGACGCAGTCTCCCCAGGAGGCGTGGGTTCGAATCCCACCTCAGACAGAGCCCATTGAAAGTACCAAGCAATAACAAAGCAAACACAGTCAAGAGAGCATTACCAGTTGCCAGGATGGGAGAGCGGTCTAAGGCGTTGCGTTCAGGTCGCAGTCTCCCCAGGAGGCGTGGGTTTGAATCCCACCTCAGACAGAGCCCATTGAAAGTACCAAGCAATAACAAAACAAACACATTCAAGAGAGCATTACCAGCTGCCAGGATGGCAGAGCGGTCTAAGGCGTTGCGTTCAGATCGCAGTCTCCCCAGGAGGCGTGGGTTCGAATCCCGCCTCAGACAGTGCCCATTGAAAGTACCAAGGAATAATAAAGCAAACACAGTCAAGAGAGCATTACCAGTTGCCAGGATGGGAGAGCGGTCTAAGGCGTTGCGTTCAGGTCGCAGTCTCCCCAGGAGGCGTGGGTTTGAATCCCACCTCAGACAGAGCCCATTGAAAGTACCAAGCAATAACAAAACAAACACATTCAAGAGAGCATTACCAGCTGCCAGGATGGCAGAGCGGTCTAAGGCGTTGCGTTCAGATCGCAGTCTCCCCAGGAGGCGTGGGTTCGAATCCCGCCTCAGACAGTGCCCATTGAAAGTACCAAGGAATAATAAAGCAAACACAGTCAAGAGAGCATTACCAGTTGCCAGGATGGCAGAGCGGTCTAAGGCGTTGCGTTCAGGTCGCAGTCTCCCCAGGAGGCGTGGGTTCGAATCCCACCTCAGACAGTGCGCATTGAAAGTACCAAGCAAGAACAAAGCAAACACAGTCAAGAGAGCATTACCAGATGCCAGGATGGCAGAGCGGTCGAAGGCGTTGCGCAACGTTCAGGTCGCAGTCTCCCCAGGAGGCGTGGGTTCGAATCCCAAGAACAAAGCAAACACATTCAAGAGAGCATTACCAGATGCCAGGATGGCAGAGCGGTCTAAGGCGTTGCGTTCAGATCGCAGTCTCCCCAGGAGGCTTGGGTTCGAATCCCACCTCAGACAGAGCCCATTGAAAGTACCAAGCAATAATAAAGCAAATAAAGTCAAGAGAGCATTACCAGTTGCCAGGATGGCAGAGCGGTCTAAGGCGTTGCGTTCAGGTCGCAGTCTCCCCAGGAGGCGTGGGTTCGAATCCCGCCTCAGACATTGCCCATTGAAAGTACCAAGCAAGAACAAAGCAAACACATTCAAGAGAGCATTACCAGCTGCCAGGATGGCAGAGCGGTCTAAGGCGTTGCGTTCAGGTCGCAGTCTCCCCAGGAGGCGTGGGTTCGAATCCCACCTCAGACAGAGCCCATTGAAAGTGCCAAGCAAGAACAAAGCAAACACAGTCAAGAGAGCATTACCAGA
Organism: Idiotropiscis lumnitzeri; assembly: GCF_059441095.1. NCBI lineage: Eukaryota > Metazoa > Chordata > Actinopteri > Syngnathiformes > Syngnathidae > Idiotropiscis > Idiotropiscis lumnitzeri. Next base: position 9,477,394 of record NC_142412.1, read on the forward strand.
TGCCAGGATGGCAGAGCGGTCTAAGGCGTTGCGTTCAGGTCGCAGTCTCCCCAGGAGGCGTGGGTTCGAATCCCGCCTCAGACAGTGCCCATTGAAAGTACCAAGCAAGAACAAAGCAAACACAGTCAAGAGAGAGGTACCAGTTGCCAGGATGGCAGAGCGGTCTAAGGCGTTGCGTTCAGGTCGCAGTCTCCCCAGGAGGCGTGGGTTCGAATCCCGCCTCAGACATTGCCCATTGAAAGTACCAAGCAAGAACAAAGCAAACACATTCAAGAGAGCATTACCAGCTGCCAGGATGGCAGAGCGGTCTAAGGCGTTGCGTTCAGGTCGCAGTCTCCCCAGGAGGCGTGGGTTCGAATCCCACCTCAGACAGAGCCCATTGAAAGTACCAAGCAATAACAAAGCAAACACAGTCAAGAGAGAGGTACCAGTTGCCAGGATGGCAGAGCGGTCTAAGGCGTTGCGTTCAGGTCGCAGTAACCCCAGGAGGCGTGGGTTCGAATCCCACCTCAGACAGAGCCCATTGATAGTACCAAGCAATAACAAAGCAAACACAGTCAAGAGAGCATTACCAGTTGCCAGGATGGGAGAGCGGTCTAAGGCGTTGCGTTCAGGTCGCAGTCTCCCCAGGAGGCGTGGGTTCGAATCCCACCACAGACAGAGCCCATTGAAAGTACCAAGCAATAACAAAACAAACAAAGTCAAGAGAGCATTACCAGTTGCCAGGATGGCAGAGCAGTCTAAGGCGTTGCGTTCAGATCGCAGTCTCCCCAGGAGGCGTGGGTTCGAATCCCGCCTCAGACATTGCCCATTGAAAGTACCAAGCAAGAACAAAGCAAACACATTCAAGAGAGCATTACCAGCTGCCAGGATGGCAGAGCGGTCTAAGGCGTTGCGTTCAGATCGCAGTCTCCCCAGGAGGCTTGGGTTCGAATCCCGCCTCAGACAGTGCCCATTGAAAGTACCAAGCAATAATAAAGCAAACACAGTCAAGAGAGCATTACCAGTTGCCAGGATGGCAGAGCGGTCTAAGGCGTTGCGTTCAGGTCGCAGTCTCCCCAGGAGGCGTGGGTTCGAATCCCACCTCAGACAGTGCGCATTGAAAGTACCAAGCAAGAACAAAGCAAACACAGTCAAGAGAGCATTACCAGATGCCAGGATGGCATAGCGGTCGAAGGCGTTGCGCAACGTTCAGGTCGCAGTCTCCCCAGGAGGCGTGGGTTCGAATCCCAAGAACAAAGCAAACACATTCAAGAGAGCATTACCAGTTGCCAGGATGGCAGAGCGGTCTAAGGCGTTGCGTTCAGGTCGCAGTCTCCCCAGGAGGCGTGGGTTCGAATCCCGCCTCAGACATTGCCCATTGAAAGTACCAAGCAAGAACAAAGCAAACACATTCAAGAGAGCATTACCAGCTGCCAAGGCGTTGCGTTCAGGTCGCAGTCTCCCCAGGAGGCGTGGGTTCGAATCCCACCTCAGACAGAGCCCATTGAAAGTGCCAAGCAAGAACAAAGCAAACACAGTCAAGAGAGCATTACCAGATGCCAGGATGGCAGAGCGGTCTAAGGCGTTGCGTTCAGGTCGCAGTCTCCCCAGGAGGCGTGGGTTCGAATCCCAAGAACAAAGGAAACACAGTCAAGAGAGAGGTACCAGTTGCCAGGATGGCAGAGCGGTCTAAGGCGTTGCGTTCAGGTTGCTGTAACCCCAGGAGGCGTGGGTTCGAATCCCACCTCAGACAGAGCCCATTGATAGTACCAAGCAAGAAAAAAGCAAACACAGTCAAGAGAGAATTACCAGTTGCCAGGATGGCAGAGCGGTCTAAGGCGTTGCGTTCAGGTCGCAGTCTCCCCAGGAGGCGTGGGTTCGAATCCCACCTCAGAAAGAGCCCATTGAAAGTACCAAGCAATAACAAAGCAAACACAGTCAAGAGAGCATTACCAGAAGCCAGGATGGCAGAGCGGTCTAAGGCGTTGCGTTCAGGTCGCAGTCTCCCCAGGAGGCGTGGGTTCGAATCCCACCTCAGACAGAGCCCATTGAAAGTACCAAGCAATAACAAAGCAAACAAAGTCAAGAGAGCATTACCAGTTGCCAGGATGGCAGAGCGGTCTAAGGCGTTGCGTTCAGGTCGCAGTCTCCCCAGGAGGCGTGGGTTCGAATCCCACCTCAGACAGAGCCCATTGAAAGTACCAAGCAATAACAAAGCAAACACAGTCAAGAGAGAATTACCAGTTGCCAGGATGGCAGAGCGGTCTAAGGCGTTGCGTTCAGGTCGCAGTCTCCCCAGGAGGCGTGGGTTCGAATCCCACCTCAGACAGAGCCCATTGAAAGTACCAAGCAATAACAAAGCAAACACAGTCAAGAGAGCATTACTAGGTGCCAGGATGGCAGTGTGTTCTAAGGCGTTGCGTTCAGGTCGCAGTCACCCCAGGAGGCGTGGGTTCGAAACCCACCTCAGACAGAGCCCATTGAAAGTACCAAGCAAGAAAAAAGCAAACACAGTCAAGAGAGCATTACCAGTTGCCAGGATGGCAGAGCGGTCTAAGGCGTTGCGATCAGGTCGCAGTCACCCCAGGAGGCGTGGGTTCGAATCCCACCTCAGACAGAGCCCATTGAAAGTACCAAGCAAGAACAAAGCAAACACATTCAAGAGAGCATTACCAGATGCCTGGATGGCAGAGAGGTCTAAGGCGTTGCGTTCAGGTCGCAGTCTCCCCAGGAGGCGTGGGTTCGAATCCCGCCTCAGACAGTGCCCATTGAAAGTACCAAGCAAGAACAAAGCAAACACAGTCAAGAGAGAGGTACCAGTTGCCAGGATGGCAGAGCGGTCTAAGGCGTTGCGTTCAGGTCGCAGTCTCCCCAGGAGGCGTGGGTTCGAATCCCGCCTCAGACAGAGCCCATTGAAAGTACCAAGCAAGAACAAAGCAAACACAGTCAAGAGAGCATTACCAGTTGCCAGGATGGCAGAGCGGTCTAAGGCGTTGCGTTCAGGTCTCAGTAACCCCAGGAGGCGTGGGTTCGAATCCCACCTCAGACAGAGCCCATTGAAAGTACCAAGCAATAAAAAAGCAAACACAGTCAAGAGAGAATTACCAGTTGCCAGGATGGCAGAGCGGTCTAAGGCGTTGCGTTCAGGTCGCAGTAACCCCAGGAGGCGTGGGTTGGAATCCCACCTCAGACAGAGCCCATTGAAAGTACCAAGCAATAAAAAAGCAAACACAGTCAAGAGAGCATTACCAGGTGCCAGGATGGCAGAGCGGTCTAAGGCGTTGCGTTCAGGTTGCAGTAACCCCAGGAGGCGTGGGTTCGAATCCCACCTCAGACAGAGCCCATTGAAAGTACCAAGCAAGAAAAAAGCAAACACAGTCAAGAGAGCATTACCAGTTGCCAGGATGGCAGAGCGGTCTAAGGTGTTGCGTTCAGGTTGCAGTCTCCCCAGGAGGCGTGGGTTCGAATCCCACCTCAGACAGAGCCCATTGAAAGTACCAAGCAAGAACAAAGCAAACACAGTCATGAGAGCATTACCAGGTGCCAGGATGGCAGAGCGGTCTAAGGCGTTGCGTTCAGGTCGCAGTCTCCCCAGGAGGCGTGGGTTCGAATCCCACCTCAGACAGAGCCCATTGAAAGTACCAAGCATGAAAAAAGCAAACACAGTCAAGAGAGCATTACCAGTTGCTAGGATGGCAGAGCGGTCTAAGGCGTTGCGTTCAGGTCGCAGTCACCCCAGGAGGCGTGGGTTCAAATCCCACCTCAGACAGAGCCCATTGAAAGTACCAAGCAAGAACAAAGCAAACACATTCAAGAGAGCATTTCCAGATGCCAGGATGGCAGAGTGGTCTAAGGCGTTGCGTTCAGGTCGCAGTCTCCCCAGGAGGCGTGGGTTCGAATCCCACCTCAGACAGTGCCCATTGAAAGTACCAAGCAAGAACAAAGCAAACACATTCAAGAGAGCATTCCCAGATGCCAGGATGGCAGAGCGGTCTCAGGCATTGCGTTCAGGTCGCAGCCTCCCCAGGAGGCGTGGTTTCGAATCCCACCTCAGACAGAGCCCATTGAAAGTACCAAGCAAGAACAAAGCAAACACAGTCATAAGAGCATTATGAGGTGCCAGGATGGCAGAGCGGTCTAAGGCGTTGCGTTCAGGTCGCAGTCTCCCCAGGAGGCGTGGGTTGAATCCCACCTCAGACAGTGCCCATTGAAAGTACCAAGTAAGAACAAAGCAAACACATTCAAGAGTGCATTACCAGATGCCAGGATGGCAGAGCGGTCTAAGGCGTTGCGTTCAGGTTGCAGTCACCCCAGGAGGCGTGGGTTCGAATCCCACCTCAGACAGAGCCCATTGAAAGTACCAAGCGAGAAAAAAGCAAACACAGTCAAGAGAGCATTACCAGTTGCCAGGATGGCAGAGCGGTCTAAGGCGTTGCGTTCAGGTCGCAGTCTCCCCAGGAGGCGTGGGTTCGAATCCCACCTCAGACAGTGCCCATTGAAAGTACCAAGCAAGAACAAAGCAAACACATTCAAGAGAGCATTCCCAGATGCCAGGATGGCAGAGTGGTCTAAGGCGTTGCGTTCAGGTTGCAGTCTCCCCAGGAGGCGTGGGTTCGAATCCCACCTCAGACAGAGCCCATTGAAAGTACCAAGCAAGAAAAAAGCAAACACAGTCAAGAGAGCATTACCAGTTGCCAGGATGGCAGAGCGGTCTAAGGCGTTGCGTTCAGGTCGCAGTCACCCCAGGAGGCGTGGGTTCAAATCCCACCTCAGACAGAGCCCATTGAAAGTACCAAGCAAGAACAAAGCAAACACATTCAAGAGAGCATTTCCAGATGCCAGGATGGCAGAGTGGTCTAAGGCGTTGCGTTCAGGTCGCAGTCTCCCCAGGAGGCGTGGGTTCGAATCCCACCTCAGACAGTGCCCATTGAAAGTACCAAGCAAGAACAAAGCAAACACATTCAAGAGAGCATTCCCAGATGCCAGGATGGCAGAGTGGTCTAAGGCGTTGCGTTCAGGTTGCAGTCTCCCCAGGAGGCGTGGGTTCGAAATCCCACCTCAGACAGAGCCCATTGAAAGTACCAAGCAAGAACAAAGCAAACACAGTCATAAGAGCATTATGAGGTGCCAGGATGGCAGAGCGGTCTAAGGCGTTGCGTTCAGGTCGCAGTCTCCCCAGGAGGCGTGGGTTGAATCCCACCTCAGACAGTGCCCATTGAAAGTACCAAGTAAGAACAAAGCAAACACATTCAAGAGTGCATTACCAGATGCCAGGATGGCAGAGCGGTCTAAGGCGTTGCGTTCAGGTTGCAGTCACCCCAGGAGGCGTGGGTTCGAATCCCACCTCAGACAGAGCCCATTGAAAGTACCAAGCAAGAACAAAGCAAACACATTCAAGAGAGCATTACCAGATGCCAGGATGGCAGAGTGGTCTAAGGCGTTGCGTTCAGGTCGCAGTCTCCCCAGGAGGCGTGGGTTCGAATCCCACCTCAGACAGTGCCCATTGAAAGTACCAAGCAAGAACAAAGCAAACACATTCAAGAGAGCATTCCCAGATGCCAGGATGGCAGAGTGGTCTAAGGCGTTGCGTTCAGGTTGCAGTCTCCCCAGGAGGCGTGGGTTCGAATCCCACCTCAGACAGAGCCCATTGAAAGTACCTAGCAAGAAAAAAGCAAACACAGTCAAGAGAGAGGTACCAGTTGCCAGGATGGCAGAGCGGTCTAAGGCGTTGCGTTCAGGTCGCAGTCACCCCAGGAGGCGTGGGTTCGAATCCCACCTCAGACAGAGCCCATTGAAAGTACCAAGCAATAACAAAATAAACAAAGTCAAGAGAACATTACCAGTTGCCAGGATGGCAGAGCGGTCTACGGCGTTGCGTTCAGGTCGCAGTCACCCCAGGAGGCGTGGGTTCGAATCCCACCTCAGACAGAGCCCATTGAAAGTACCAAGCAATAACAACGCAAACAAAGTCAAGAGAGCATTACCATTTGCCAGGATGGCAGAGCGGTCTAAGGCGTTGCGTTCAGGTCGCAGTCTCCCCAGGAGGCGTGGGTTCGAATCCCGCCTCAGACAGAGCCCATTGAAAGTACCAAGCAAGAACAAAGCAAACACAGTCAAGAGAGAGGTACCAGTTGCCAGGATGGCAGAGCGGTCTAAGGCGTTGCGTTCAGGTCGCAGTCTCCCCAGGACGCAGGGGTTCGAATCCCACCTCAGACAGAGCCCATTGAAAGTACCAAGCAAGAACAAAGCAAACACAGTCATAAGAGCATTTCGAGGTGCCAGGATGGCAGAGCGGTCTAAGGCGTTGCGTTCAGGTCGCAGTCTCCCCAGGAGGCGTGGGTTGAATCCCACCTCAGACAGTGCCCATTGAAAGTACCAAGCAAGAACAAAGCAAACACATTCAAGAGAGCATTACCAGATGCCAGGATGGCAGAGCGGTCTAAGGCGTTGCGTTCAGGTCGCAGTCTCCCCAGGAGGCGTGGTTTCGAATCCCACCTCAGACAGTGCCCATTGAAAGTACCAAGCAAGAACAAAGCAAACACATTCAAGAGAGCATTACCAGATGCCAGGATGGCAGAGCGGTCTAAGGCGTTGCATTCAGGTCGCAGTCTCCCCAGGAGGCGTGGTTTCGAATCCCACCTCAGACAGTGCCCATTGAAAGTACCAAGCAAGAACAAAGCAAACACAGTCAAGAGAGCATTACCAGTTGCCAGGATGGCAGAGCGGTCTCAGGCGTTGCGTTCAGGTCGCAGCCTCCCCAGGAGGCGTGGTTTCGAATCCCACCTCAGACAGTGCCCATTGAAAGTACCAAGCAAGAAAAAAGCAAACACAGTCAAGAGAGCATTACCAGCTGCCAGGATGGCAGATCGGTCTAAGGCGTTGCGTTCAGGTCGCAGTCTCCCCAGGAGGCGTGGGTTCGAATCCCGCCTCAGACAGAGCCCATTGAAAGTACCGAGCAAGAACAAAGCAAACACAGTCAAGAGAGCATTACCAGCTGCCAGGATGGCAGAGCGGTCTAAGGCGTCGCGTTCAGGTCGCATTCACCCCAGGAGGCGTGGGTTCGAATCCCGCCTCAGACAGAGCCCTTTGAAAGTACCAAGCAAGAACAAAGCAAACACAGTCATGAGAGCATTAACAGGTGCCAGGATGGCAGAGCGGTCTACGGCGTCGCGTTCAGGTCGCATTCACCCCAGGAGGCGTGGGTTCGAATCCCACCTCAGACAGAGCCCATTGAAAGTACCAAGCAATAACAAAGCAAACAAAGTCAAGAGAGCATTACCAGTTGCCAGGATGGCAGAGCGGTCTAAGGCGTTGCGTTCAGGTCGCAGTCACCCCAGGAGGCGTGGGTTCGAATCCCACCTCAGACAGAGCCCATTGAAAGTACCAAGCAATAACAAAGCAAAAAAAGTCAAGAGAGCATTACCAGTTGCCAGGATGGCAGAGCGGTCTAAGGCGTTGCGTTCAGGTCGCAGTCTCCCCAGGAGGCGTGGGTTCGAATCCCACCTCAGACAGAGCCCATTGAAAGTACCAAGCAATAACAAAGCAAACAAAGTCAAGAGAGCATTACCAGTTGCCAGGATGGCAGAGCGGTCTAAGGCGTTGCGTTCAGGTCGCAGTCTCCCCAGGAGGCGTGGGTTCGAATCCCGCCTCAGACAGAGCCCATTGAAAGTACCAAGCAAGAACAAAGCAAACACAGTCAAGAGAGAATTACCAGTTGCCAGGATGGCAGAGCGGTCTAAGGCGTTGCGTTCAGGTCGCAGTCACCCCAGGAGGCGTGGGTTCGAATCCCACCTCAGACAGAGCCCATTGAAAGTACCAAGCAATAACAAAGCAAACACAGTCAAGAGAGCATTACCAGTTGCCAGGATGGCAGAGCGGTCTAAGGCGTTGCGTTCAGGTCGCAGTCACCCCAGGAGGCGTGGGTTCGAATCCCGCCTCAGACAGAGCCCATTGAAAGTACCAAGCAAGAACAAAGCAAAGACATTCAAGAGAGCATTACCAGATGCCTGGATGGCAGAGTGGTCAGAGGCGTTGCGTTCAGGTCGCAGTCTCCCCAGGAGGCGTGGGTTTCGAATCCCGCCTCAGACAGTGCCCATTCAAAGTACCAAGCAAGAACAAAGCAAACACATTCAAGAGAGCATTACCAGATGCCAGGATGGCAGAGCGGTCTAAGGCGTTGCGTTCAGGTCGCAGTCTCCCCAGGAGGCGTGGGTTCGAATCCCGCCTCAGACAGAGCCCATTGAAAGTACCAAGCAAGAACAAAGCAAACACAGTCAAGAGAGAGGTACCAGTTGCCAGGATGGCAGAGCGGTCTAAGGCGTTGCGTTCAGGTCACAGTCTCCCCAGGAGGCGTGGGTTCGAATCCCGCCTCAGACAGAGCCCATTGAAAGTACCAAGCAAGAACAAAGCAAACACAGTCAAGAGAGCATTACCAGTTGCCAGGATGGCAGAGCGGTCTAAGGCGTTGCGTTCAGGTCGCAGTAACCCCAGGAGGCGTGGGTTCGAATCCCACCTCAGACAGAGCCCATTGAAAGTACCAAGCAATAACAAAGCAAACACAGTCAAGAGAGCATTACCAGGTGCCAGGATGGCAGTGTGTTCTAAGGCGTTGCGTTCAGGTCGCAGTCACCCCAGGAGGCGTGGGTTCGAATCCCACCTCAGACAGAGCCCATTGAAAGTACCAAGCAAGAACAAAGCAAACACAGTCAAGAGAGCATTACCAGTTGCCAGGATGGCAGTGTGTTCTAAGGCGTTGCGTTCAGGTCGCAGTCACCCCAGGAGGCGTGGGTTCGAATCCCACCTCAGACAGAGCCCATTGAAAGTACCAAGCAAGAACAAAGCAAACACAGTCAAGAGAGAGGTACCAGTTGCCAGGATGGCATAGCGGTCTAAGGCGTTGCGTTCAGGTCGCAGTAACCCCAGGAGGCGTGGGTTCGAATCCCACCTCAGACAGAGCCCATTGATAGTACCAAGCAAGAAAAAAGAGAACACATTCAAGAGAGCATTACCAGATGCCAGGATGGCAGAGTGGTCTAAGGCGTTGCGTTCAGGTCGCAGTCTCCCCAGGAGGCGTGGGTTCGAATCCCACCTCAGACAGAGCCCATTGAAAGTACCAAGCAAGAAAAAAGCAAACACAGTCAAGAGAGCATTACCAGTTGCCAGGATGGCAGAGCGGTCTAAGGCGTTGCGTTCAGGTCGCAGTCACCCCAGGAGGCGTGGGTTCAAATCCCACCTCAGACAGAGCCCATTGAAAGTACCAAGCAAGAAAAAAGCAAACACAGTCAAGAGAGAATTACCAGTTGCCAAGATGGCAGAGCGGTCTAAGGCGTTGCGTTCAGGTCGCAGTCTCCCCAGGAGGCGTGGGTTCGAATCCCGCCTCAGACAGAGCCCATTGAAAGTACCAAGCAAGAACAAAGCAAACACAGTCAAGAGAGTGGTACCAGTTGCCAGGATGGCAGAGCGGTCTAAGGCGTTGCGTTCAGGTCGCAGTAACCCCAGGAGGCGTGGGTTCGAATCCCACCTCAGACACAGCCCATTGATAGTACCAAGCAAGAAAAAAGAGAACACATTCAAGAAAGCATTACCAGATGCCAGGATGGCAGAGTGGTCTTAAGGCGTTGCGTTCAGGTCGCAGTCTCCCCAGGAGGCGTGGGTTCGAATCCCGCCTCAGACAGAGCCCATTGAAAGTACCAAGCAAGAACAAAGCAAACACAGTCAAGAGAGAGGTACCAGTTGCCAGGATGGCAGAGCGGTCTAAGGCGTTGCGTTCAGGTCGCAGTAACCCCAGGAGGCGTGGGTTCGAATCCCACCTCAGACAGAGCCCATTGATAGTACCAAGCAAGAAAAAAGCAAACACAGTCAAGAGAGAATTCCCAGTTGCCAAGATGGCAGAGCGGTCTAAGGCGTTGCGTTCAGGACGCAGTCTCCCCAGGAGGCGTGGGTTCGAATCCCACCTCAGACAGAGCCCATTGAAAGTACCAAGCAATAACAAAGCAAACACAGTCAAGAGAGCATTACCAGTTGCCAGGATGGGAGAGCGGTCTAAGGCGTTGCGTTCAGGTCGCAGTCTCCCCAGGAGGCGTGGGTTTGAATCCCACCTCAGACAGAGCCCATTGAAAGTACCAAGCAATAACAAAACAAACACATTCAAGAGAGCATTACCAGCTGCCAGGATGGCAGAGCGGTCTAAGGCGTTGCGTTCAGATCGCAGTCTCCCCAGGAGGCGTGGGTTCGAATCCCGCCTCAGACAGTGCCCATTGAAAGTACCAAGGAATAATAAAGCAAACACAGTCAAGAGAGCATTACCAGTTGCCAGGATGGGAGAGCGGTCTAAGGCGTTGCGTTCAGGTCGCAGTCTCCCCAGGAGGCGTGGGTTTGAATCCCACCTCAGACAGAGCCCATTGAAAGTACCAAGCAATAACAAAACAAACACATTCAAGAGAGCATTACCAGCTGCCAGGATGGCAGAGCGGTCTAAGGCGTTGCGTTCAGATCGCAGTCTCCCCAGGAGGCGTGGGTTCGAATCCCGCCTCAGACAGTGCCCATTGAAAGTACCAAGGAATAATAAAGCAAACACAGTCAAGAGAGCATTACCAGTTGCCAGGATGGCAGAGCGGTCTAAGGCGTTGCGTTCAGGTCGCAGTCTCCCCAGGAGGCGTGGGTTCGAATCCCACCTCAGACAGTGCGCATTGAAAGTACCAAGCAAGAACAAAGCAAACACAGTCAAGAGAGCATTACCAGATGCCAGGATGGCAGAGCGGTCGAAGGCGTTGCGCAACGTTCAGGTCGCAGTCTCCCCAGGAGGCGTGGGTTCGAATCCCAAGAACAAAGCAAACACATTCAAGAGAGCATTACCAGATGCCAGGATGGCAGAGCGGTCTAAGGCGTTGCGTTCAGATCGCAGTCTCCCCAGGAGGCTTGGGTTCGAATCCCACCTCAGACAGAGCCCATTGAAAGTACCAAGCAATAATAAAGCAAATAAAGTCAAGAGAGCATTACCAGTTGCCAGGATGGCAGAGCGGTCTAAGGCGTTGCGTTCAGGTCGCAGTCTCCCCAGGAGGCGTGGGTTCGAATCCCGCCTCAGACATTGCCCATTGAAAGTACCAAGCAAGAACAAAGCAAACACATTCAAGAGAGCATTACCAGCTGCCAGGATGGCAGAGCGGTCTAAGGCGTTGCGTTCAGGTCGCAGTCTCCCCAGGAGGCGTGGGTTCGAATCCCACCTCAGACAGAGCCCATTGAAAGTGCCAAGCAAGAACAAAGCAAACACAGTCAAGAGAGCATTACCAGATGCCAGGATGGCAGAGCGGTCTAAGGCGTTGCGTTCAGGTCGCAGTCTCCCCAGGAGGCGTGGGTTCGAATCCCGCCTCAGACAGTGCCCATTGAAAGTACCAAGCAAGAACAAAGCAAACACAGTCAAGAGAGAGGTACCAGTTGCCAGGATGGCAGAGCGGTCTAAGGCGTTGCGTTCAGGTCGCAGTCTCCCCAGGAGGCGTGGGTTCGAATCCCGCCTCAGACATTGCCCATTGAAAGTACCAAGCAAGAACAAAGCAAACACATTCAAGAGAGCATTACCAGCTGCCAGGATGGCAGAGCGGTCTAAGGCGTTGCGTTCAGGTCGCAGTCTCCCCAGGAGGCGTGGGTTCGAATCCCACCTCAGACAGAGCCCATTGAAAGTACCAAGCAATAACAAAGCAAACACAGTCAAGAGAGAGGTACCAGTTGCCAGGATGGCAGAGCGGTCTAAGGCGTTGCGTTCAGGTCGCAGTAACCCCAGGAGGCGTGGGTTCGAATCCCACCTCAGACAGAGCCCATTGATAGTACCAAGCAATAACAAAGCAAACACAGTCAAGAGAGCATTACCAGTTGCCAGGATGGGAGAGCGGTCTAAGGCGTTGCGTTCAGGTCGCAGTCTCCCCAGGAGGCGTGGGTTCGAATCCCACCACAGACAGAGCCCATTGAAAGTACCAAGCAATAACAAAACAAACAAAGTCAAGAGAGCATTACCAGTTGCCAGGATGGCAGAGCAGTCTAAGGCGTTGCGTTCAGATCGCAGTCTCCCCAGGAGGCGTGGGTTCGAATCCCGCCTCAGACATTGCCCATTGAAAGTACCAAGCAAGAACAAAGCAAACACATTCAAGAGAGCATTACCAGCTGCCAGGATGGCAGAGCGGTCTAAGGCGTTGCGTTCAGATCGCAGTCTCCCCAGGAGGCTTGGGTTCGAATCCCGCCTCAGACAGTGCCCATTGAAAGTACCAAGCAATAATAAAGCAAACACAGTCAAGAGAGCATTACCAGTTGCCAGGATGGCAGAGCGGTCTAAGGCGTTGCGTTCAGGTCGCAGTCTCCCCAGGAGGCGTGGGTTCGAATCCCACCTCAGACAGTGCGCATTGAAAGTACCAAGCAAGAACAAAGCAAACACAGTCAAGAGAGCATTACCAGATGCCAGGATGGCATAGCGGTCGAAGGCGTTGCGCAACGTTCAGGTCGCAGTCTCCCCAGGAGGCGTGGGTTCGAATCCCAAGAACAAAGCAAACACATTCAAGAGAGCATTACCAGTTGCCAGGATGGCAGAGCGGTCTAAGGCGTTGCGTTCAGGTCGCAGTCTCCCCAGGAGGCGTGGGTTCGAATCCCGCCTCAGACATTGCCCATTGAAAGTACCAAGCAAGAACAAAGCAAACACATTCAAGAGAGCATTACCAGCTGCCAAGGCGTTGCGTTCAGGTCGCAGTCTCCCCAGGAGGCGTGGGTTCGAATCCCACCTCAGACAGAGCCCATTGAAAGTGCCAAGCAAGAACAAAGCAAACACAGTCAAGAGAGCATTACCAGATGCCAGGATGGCAGAGCGGTCTAAGGCGTTGCGTTCAGGTCGCAGTCTCCCCAGGAGGCGTGGGTTCGAATCCCAAGAACAAAGCAAACACAGTCAAGAGAGAATTACCAGTTGCCAGGATGGCAGAGCGGTCTAAGGCGTTGCGTTCAGGTCGCAGTCTCCCCAGGAGGCGTGGGTTCGAATCCCACCTCAGAAAGAGCCCATTGAAAGTACCAAGCAATAACAAAGCAAACACAGTCAAGAGAGCATTACCAGAAGCCAGGATGGCAGAGCGGTCTAAGGCGTTGCGTTCAGGTCGCAGTCTCCCCAGGAGGCGTGGGTTCGAATCCCACCTCAGACAGAGCCCATTGAAAGTACCAAGCAAGAACAAAGCAAACACAGTCAAGAGAGAGGTACCAGTTGCCAGGATGGCATAGCGGTCTAAGGCGTTGCGTTCAGGTCGCAGTAACCCCAGGAGGCGTGGGTTCGAATCCCACCTCAGACAGAGCCCATTGATAGTACCAAGCAAGAAAAAAGAGAACACATTCAAGAGAGCATTACCAGATGCCAGGATGGCAGAGTGGTCTAAGGCGTTGCGTTCAGGTCGCAGTCTCCCCAGGAGGCGTGGGTTCGAATCCCACCTCAGACAGAGCCCATTGAAAGTACCAAGCAAGAAAAAAGCAAACACAGTCAAGAGAGCATTACCAGTTGCCAGGATGGCAGAGCGGTCTAAGGCGTTGCGTTCAGGTCGCAGTCACCCCAGGAGGCGTGGGTTCAAATCCCACCTCAGACAGAGCCCATTGAAAGTACCAAGCAAGAAAAAAGCAAACACAGTCAAGAGAGAATTACCAGTTGCCAAGATGGCAGAGCGGTCTAAGGCGTTGCGTTCAGGTCGCAGTCTCCCCAGGAGGCGTGGGTTCGAATCCCGCCTCAGACAGAGCCCATTGAAAGTACCAAGCAAGAACAAAGCAAACACAGTCAAGAGAGTGGTACCAGTTGCCAGGATGGCAGAGCGGTCTAAGGCGTTGCGTTCAGGTCGCAGTAACCCCAGGAGGCGTGGGTTCGAATCCCACCTCAGACACAGCCCATTGATAGTACCAAGCAAGAAAAAAGAGAACACATTCAAGAAAGCATTACCAGATGCCAGGATGGCAGAGTGGTCTTAAGGCGTTGCGTTCAGGTCGCAGTCTCCCCAGGAGGCGTGGGTTCGAATCCCGCCTCAGACAGAGCCCATTGAAAGTACCAAGCAAGAACAAAGCAAACACAGTCAAGAGAGAGGTACCAGTTGCCAGGATGGCAGAGCGGTCTAAGGCGTTGCGTTCAGGTCGCAGTAACCCCAGGAGGCGTGGGTTCGAATCCCACCTCAGACAGAGCCCATTGAAAGTACCAAGCAATAACAAAGCAAACACAGTCAAGAGAGCATTACCAGTTGCCAGGATGGGAGAGCGGTCTAAGGCGTTGCGTTCAGGTCGCAGTCTCCCCAGGAGGCGTGGGTTTGAATCCCACCTCAGACAGAGCCCATTGAAAGTACCAAGCAATAACAAAACAAACACATTCAAGAGAGCATTACCAGCTGCCAGGATGGCAGAGCGGTCTAAGGCGTTGCGTTCAGATCGCAGTCTCCCCAGGAGGCGTGGGTTCGAATCCCGCCTCAGACAGTGCCCATTGAAAGTACCAAGGAATAATAAAGCAAACACAGTCAAGAGAGCATTACCAGTTGCCAGGATGGGAGAGCGGTCTAAGGCGTTGCGTTCAGGTCGCAGTCTCCCCAGGAGGCGTGGGTTTGAATCCCACCTCAGACAGAGCCCATTGAAAGTACCAAGCAATAACAAAACAAACACATTCAAGAGAGCATTACCAGCTGCCAGGATGGCAGAGCGGTCTAAGGCGTTGCGTTCAGATCGCAGTCTCCCCAGGAGGCGTGGGTTCGAATCCCGCCTCAGACAGTGCCCATTGAAAGTACCAAGGAATAATAAAGCAAACACAGTCAAGAGAGCATTACCAGTTGCCAGGATGGCAGAGCGGTCTAAGGCGTTGCGTTCAGGTCGCAGTCTCCCCAGGAGGCGTGGGTTCGAATCCCACCTCAGACAGTGCGCATTGAAAGTACCAAGCAAGAACAAAGCAAACACAGTCAAGAGAGCATTACCAGATGCCAGGATGGCAGAGCGGTCGAAGGCGTTGCGCAACGTTCAGGTCGCAGTCTCCCCAGGAGGCGTGGGTTCGAATCCCAAGAACAAAGCAAACACATTCAAGAGAGCATTACCAGATGCCAGGATGGCAGAGCGGTCTAAGGCGTTGCGTTCAGATCGCAGTCTCCCCAGGAGGCTTGGGTTCGAATCCCACCTCAGACAGAGCCCATTGAAAGTACCAAGCAATAATAAAGCAAATAAAGTCAAGAGAGCATTACCAGTTGCCAGGATGGCAGAGCGGTCTAAGGCGTTGCGTTCAGGTCGCAGTCTCCCCAGGAGGCGTGGGTTCGAATCCCGCCTCAGACATTGCCCATTGAAAGTACCAAGCAAGAACAAAGCAAACACATTCAAGAGAGCATTACCAGCTGCCAGGATGGCAGAGCGGTCTAAGGCGTTGCGTTCAGGTCGCAGTCTCCCCAGGAGGCGTGGGTTCGAATCCCACCTCAGACAGAGCCCATTGAAAGTGCCAAGCAAGAACAAAGCAAACACAGTCAAGAGAGCATTACCAGATGCCAGGATGGCAGAGCGGTCTAAGGCGTTGCGTTCAGGTCGCAGTCTCCCCAGGAGGCGTGGGTTCGAATCCCGCCTCAGACAGTGCCCATTGAAAGTACCAAGCAAGAACAAAGCAAACACAGTCAAGAGAGAGGTACC
The DNA here is from genome assembly GCF_059441095.1 of Idiotropiscis lumnitzeri. Taxonomy (NCBI): domain Eukaryota; kingdom Metazoa; phylum Chordata; class Actinopteri; order Syngnathiformes; family Syngnathidae; genus Idiotropiscis; species Idiotropiscis lumnitzeri. The sequence continues at coordinate 9,493,024 of NC_142412.1, forward strand.
AGTTGCCAGGATGGCAGAGCGGTCTAAGGCGTTGCGTTCAGGTCGCAGTCTCCCCAGGAGGCGTGGGTTCGAATCCCGCCTCAGACATTGCCCATTGAAAGTACCAAGCAAGAACAAAGCAAACACATTCAAGAGAGCATTACCAGCTGCCAGGATGGCAGAGCGGTCTAAGGCGTTGCGTTCAGGTCGCAGTCTCCCCAGGAGGCGTGGGTTCGAATCCCACCTCAGACAGAGCCCATTGAAAGTACCAAGCAATAACAAAGCAAACACAGTCAAGAGAGAGGTACCAGTTGCCAGGATGGCAGAGCGGTCTAAGGCGTTGCGTTCAGGTCGCAGTAACCCCAGGAGGCGTGGGTTCGAATCCCACCTCAGACAGAGCCCATTGATAGTACCAAGCAATAACAAAGCAAACACAGTCAAGAGAGCATTACCAGTTGCCAGGATGGGAGAGCGGTCTAAGGCGTTGCGTTCAGGTCGCAGTCTCCCCAGGAGGCGTGGGTTCGAATCCCACCACAGACAGAGCCCATTGAAAGTACCAAGCAATAACAAAACAAACAAAGTCAAGAGAGCATTACCAGTTGCCAGGATGGCAGAGCAGTCTAAGGCGTTGCGTTCAGATCGCAGTCTCCCCAGGAGGCGTGGGTTCGAATCCCGCCTCAGACATTGCCCATTGAAAGTACCAAGCAAGAACAAAGCAAACACATTCAAGAGAGCATTACCAGCTGCCAGGATGGCAGAGCGGTCTAAGGCGTTGCGTTCAGATCGCAGTCTCCCCAGGAGGCTTGGGTTCGAATCCCGCCTCAGACAGTGCCCATTGAAAGTACCAAGCAATAATAAAGCAAACACAGTCAAGAGAGCATTACCAGTTGCCAGGATGGCAGAGCGGTCTAAGGCGTTGCGTTCAGGTCGCAGTCTCCCCAGGAGGCGTGGGTTCGAATCCCACCTCAGACAGTGCGCATTGAAAGTACCAAGCAAGAACAAAGCAAACACAGTCAAGAGAGCATTACCAGATGCCAGGATGGCATAGCGGTCGAAGGCGTTGCGCAACGTTCAGGTCGCAGTCTCCCCAGGAGGCGTGGGTTCGAATCCCAAGAACAAAGCAAACACATTCAAGAGAGCATTACCAGTTGCCAGGATGGCAGAGCGGTCTAAGGCGTTGCGTTCAGGTCGCAGTCTCCCCAGGAGGCGTGGGTTCGAATCCCGCCTCAGACATTGCCCATTGAAAGTACCAAGCAAGAACAAAGCAAACACATTCAAGAGAGCATTACCAGCTGCCAAGGCGTTGCGTTCAGGTCGCAGTCTCCCCAGGAGGCGTGGGTTCGAATCCCACCTCAGACAGAGCCCATTGAAAGTGCCAAGCAAGAACAAAGCAAACACAGTCAAGAGAGCATTACCAGATGCCAGGATGGCAGAGCGGTCTAAGGCGTTGCGTTCAGGTCGCAGTCTCCCCAGGAGGCGTGGGTTCGAATCCCAAGAACAAAGGAAACACAGTCAAGAGAGAGGTACCAGTTGCCAGGATGGCAGAGCGGTCTAAGGCGTTGCGTTCAGGTTGCTGTAACCCCAGGAGGCGTGGGTTCGAATCCCACCTCAGACAGAGCCCATTGATAGTACCAAGCAAGAAAAAAGCAAACACAGTCAAGAGAGAATTACCAGTTGCCAGGATGGCAGAGCGGTCTAAGGCGTTGCGTTCAGGTCGCAGTCTCCCCAGGAGGCGTGGGTTCGAATCCCACCTCAGAAAGAGCCCATTGAAAGTACCAAGCAATAACAAAGCAAACACAGTCAAGAGAGCATTACCAGAAGCCAGGATGGCAGAGCGGTCTAAGGCGTTGCGTTCAGGTCGCAGTCTCCCCAGGAGGCGTGGGTTCGAATCCCACCTCAGACAGAGCCCATTGAAAGTACCAAGCAATAACAAAGCAAACAAAGTCAAGAGAGCATTACCAGTTGCCAGGATGGCAGAGCGGTCTAAGGCGTTGCGTTCAGGTCGCAGTCTCCCCAGGAGGCGTGGGTTCGAATCCCACCTCAGACAGAGCCCATTGAAAGTACCAAGCAATAACAAAGCAAACACAGTCAAGAGAGAATTACCAGTTGCCAGGATGGCAGAGCGGTCTAAGGCGTTGCGTTCAGGTCGCAGTCTCCCCAGGAGGCGTGGGTTCGAATCCCACCTCAGACAGAGCCCATTGAAAGTACCAAGCAATAACAAAGCAAACACAGTCAAGAGAGCATTACTAGGTGCCAGGATGGCAGTGTGTTCTAAGGCGTTGCGTTCAGGTCGCAGTCACCCCAGGAGGCGTGGGTTCGAAACCCACCTCAGACAGAGCCCATTGAAAGTACCAAGCAAGAAAAAAGCAAACACAGTCAAGAGAGCATTACCAGTTGCCAGGATGGCAGAGCGGTCTAAGGCGTTGCGTTCAGGTCGCAGTCACCCCAGGAGGCGTGGGTTCAAATCCCACCTCAGACAGAGCCCATTGAAAGTACCAAGCAAGAAAAAAGCAAACACAGTCAAGAGAGAATTACCAGTTGCCAAGATGGCAGAGCGGTCTAAGGCGTTGCGTTCAGGTCGCAGTCTCCCCAGGAGGCGTGGGTTCGAATCCCGCCTCAGACAGAGCCCATTGAAAGTACCAAGCAAGAACAAAGCAAACACAGTCAAGAGAGTGGTACCAGTTGCCAGGATGGCAGAGCGGTCTAAGGCGTTGCGTTCAGGTCGCAGTAACCCCAGGAGGCGTGGGTTCGAATCCCACCTCAGACACAGCCCATTGATAGTACCAAGCAAGAAAAAAGAGAACACATTCAAGAAAGCATTACCAGATGCCAGGATGGCAGAGTGGTCTTAAGGCGTTGCGTTCAGGTCGCAGTCTCCCCAGGAGGCGTGGGTTCGAATCCCGCCTCAGACAGAGCCCATTGAAAGTACCAAGCAAGAACAAAGCAAACACAGTCAAGAGAGAGGTACCAGTTGCCAGGATGGCAGAGCGGTCTAAGGCGTTGCGTTCAGGTCGCAGTAACCCCAGGAGGCGTGGGTTCGAATCCCACCTCAGACAGAGCCCATTGATAGTACCAAGCAAGAAAAAAGCAAACACAGTCAAGAGAGAATTCCCAGTTGCCAAGATGGCAGAGCGGTCTAAGGCGTTGCGTTCAGGACGCAGTCTCCCCAGGAGGCGTGGGTTCGAATCCCACCTCAGACAGAGCCCATTGAAAGTACCAAGCAATAACAAAGCAAACACAGTCAAGAGAGCATTACCAGTTGCCAGGATGGGAGAGCGGTCTAAGGCGTTGCGTTCAGGTCGCAGTCTCCCCAGGAGGCGTGGGTTTGAATCCCACCTCAGACAGAGCCCATTGAAAGTACCAAGCAATAACAAAACAAACACATTCAAGAGAGCATTACCAGCTGCCAGGATGGCAGAGCGGTCTAAGGCGTTGCGTTCAGATCGCAGTCTCCCCAGGAGGCGTGGGTTCGAATCCCGCCTCAGACAGTGCCCATTGAAAGTACCAAGGAATAATAAAGCAAACACAGTCAAGAGAGCATTACCAGTTGCCAGGATGGGAGAGCGGTCTAAGGCGTTGCGTTCAGGTCGCAGTCTCCCCAGGAGGCGTGGGTTTGAATCCCACCTCAGACAGAGCCCATTGAAAGTACCAAGCAATAACAAAACAAACACATTCAAGAGAGCATTACCAGCTGCCAGGATGGCAGAGCGGTCTAAGGCGTTGCGTTCAGATCGCAGTCTCCCCAGGAGGCGTGGGTTCGAATCCCGCCTCAGACAGTGCCCATTGAAAGTACCAAGGAATAATAAAGCAAACACAGTCAAGAGAGCATTACCAGTTGCCAGGATGGCAGAGCGGTCTAAGGCGTTGCGTTCAGGTCGCAGTCTCCCCAGGAGGCGTGGGTTCGAATCCCACCTCAGACAGTGCGCATTGAAAGTACCAAGCAAGAACAAAGCAAACACAGTCAAGAGAGCATTACCAGATGCCAGGATGGCAGAGCGGTCGAAGGCGTTGCGCAACGTTCAGGTCGCAGTCTCCCCAGGAGGCGTGGGTTCGAATCCCAAGAACAAAGCAAACACATTCAAGAGAGCATTACCAGATGCCAGGATGGCAGAGCGGTCTAAGGCGTTGCGTTCAGATCGCAGTCTCCCCAGGAGGCTTGGGTTCGAATCCCACCTCAGACAGAGCCCATTGAAAGTACCAAGCAATAATAAAGCAAATAAAGTCAAGAGAGCATTACCAGTTGCCAGGATGGCAGAGCGGTCTAAGGCGTTGCGTTCAGGTCGCAGTCTCCCCAGGAGGCGTGGGTTCGAATCCCGCCTCAGACATTGCCCATTGAAAGTACCAAGCAAGAACAAAGCAAACACATTCAAGAGAGCATTACCAGCTGCCAGGATGGCAGAGCGGTCTAAGGCGTTGCGTTCAGGTCGCAGTCTCCCCAGGAGGCGTGGGTTCGAATCCCACCTCAGACAGAGCCCATTGAAAGTGCCAAGCAAGAACAAAGCAAACACAGTCAAGAGAGCATTACCAGCTGCCAGGATGGCAGAGCGGTCTAAGGCGTCGCGTTCAGGTCGCATTCACCCCAGGAGGCGTGGGTTTGAATCCCGCCTCAGACAGTGCCCATTGAAAGTACCAAGCAAGAACAAAGCAAACACAGTCAAGAGAGAGGTACCAGTTGCCAGGATGGCAGAGCGGTCTAAGGCGTTGCGTTCAGGTCGCAGTCTCCCCAGGAGGCGTGGGTTCGAATCCCGCCTCAGACATTGCCCATTGAAAGTACCAAGCAAGAACAAAGCAAACACATTCAAGAGAGCATTACCAGCTGCCAGGATGGCAGAGCGGTCTAAGGCGTTGCGTTCAGGTCGCAGTCTCCCCAGGAGGCGTGGGTTCGAATCCCACCTCAGACAGAGCCCATTGAAAGTACCAAGCAATAACAAAGCAAACACAGTCAAGAGAGAGGTACCAGTTGCCAGGATGGCAGAGCGGTCTAAGGCGTTGCGTTCAGGTCGCAGTAACCCCAGGAGGCGTGGGTTCGAATCCCACCTCAGACAGAGCCCATTGATAGTACCAAGCAATAACAAAGCAAACACAGTCAAGAGAGCATTACCAGTTGCCAGGATGGGAGAGCGGTCTAAGGCGTTGCGTTCAGGTCGCAGTCTCCCCAGGAGGCGTGGGTTCGAATCCCACCACAGACAGAGCCCATTGAAAGTACCAAGCAATAACAAAACAAACAAAGTCAAGAGAGCATTACCAGTTGCCAGGATGGCAGAGCAGTCTAAGGCGTTGCGTTCAGATCGCAGTCTCCCCAGGAGGCGTGGGTTCGAATCCCGCCTCAGACATTGCCCATTGAAAGTACCAAGCAAGAACAAAGCAAACACATTCAAGAGAGCATTACCAGCTGCCAGGATGGCAGAGCGGTCTAAGGCGTTGCGTTCAGATCGCAGTCTCCCCAGGAGGCTTGGGTTCGAATCCCGCCTCAGACAGTGCCCATTGAAAGTACCAAGCAATAATAAAGCAAACACAGTCAAGAGAGCATTACCAGTTGCCAGGATGGCAGAGCGGTCTAAGGCGTTGCGTTCAGGTCGCAGTCTCCCCAGGAGGCGTGGGTTCGAATCCCACCTCAGACAGTGCGCATTGAAAGTACCAAGCAAGAACAAAGCAAACACAGTCAAGAGAGCATTACCAGATGCCAGGATGGCATAGCGGTCGAAGGCGTTGCGCAACGTTCAGGTCGCAGTCTCCCCAGGAGGCGTGGGTTCGAATCCCAAGAACAAAGCAAACACATTCAAGAGAGCATTACCAGTTGCCAGGATGGCAGAGCGGTCTAAGGCGTTGCGTTCAGGTCGCAGTCTCCCCAGGAGGCGTGGGTTCGAATCCCGCCTCAGACATTGCCCATTGAAAGTACCAAGCAAGAACAAAGCAAACACATTCAAGAGAGCATTACCAGCTGCCAAGGCGTTGCGTTCAGGTCGCAGTCTCCCCAGGAGGCGTGGGTTCGAATCCCACCTCAGACAGAGCCCATTGAAAGTGCCAAGCAAGAACAAAGCAAACACAGTCAAGAGAGCATTACCAGATGCCAGGATGGCAGAGCGGTCTAAGGCGTTGCGTTCAGGTCGCAGTCTCCCCAGGAGGCGTGGGTTCGAATCCCAAGAACAAAGGAAACACAGTCAAGAGAGAGGTACCAGTTGCCAGGATGGCAGAGCGGTCTAAGGCGTTGCGTTCAGGTTGCTGTAACCCCAGGAGGCGTGGGTTCGAATCCCACCTCAGACAGAGCCCATTGATAGTACCAAGCAAGAAAAAAGCAAACACAGTCAAGAGAGAATTACCAGTTGCCAGGATGGCAGAGCGGTCTAAGGCGTTGCGTTCAGGTCGCAGTCTCCCCAGGAGGCGTGGGTTCGAATCCCACCTCAGAAAGAGCCCATTGAAAGTACCAAGCAATAACAAAGCAAACACAGTCAAGAGAGCATTACCAGAAGCCAGGATGGCAGAGCGGTCTAAGGCGTTGCGTTCAGGTCGCAGTCTCCCCAGGAGGCGTGGGTTCGAATCCCACCTCAGACAGAGCCCATTGAAAGTACCAAGCAATAACAAAGCAAACAAAGTCAAGAGAGCATTACCAGTTGCCAGGATGGCAGAGCGGTCTAAGGCGTTGCGTTCAGGTCGCAGTCTCCCCAGGAGGCGTGGGTTCGAATCCCACCTCAGACAGAGCCCATTGAAAGTACCAAGCAATAACAAAGCAAACACAGTCAAGAGAGAATTACCAGTTGCCAGGATGGCAGAGCGGTCTAAGGCGTTGCGTTCAGGTCGCAGTCTCCCCAGGAGGCGTGGGTTCGAATCCCACCTCAGACAGAGCCCATTGAAAGTACCAAGCAATAACAAAGCAAACACAGTCAAGAGAGCATTACTAGGTGCCAGGATGGCAGTGTGTTCTAAGGCGTTGCGTTCAGGTCGCAGTCACCCCAGGAGGCGTGGGTTCGAAACCCACCTCAGACAGAGCCCATTGAAAGTACCAAGCAAGAAAAAAGCAAACACAGTCAAGAGAGCATTACCAGTTGCCAGGATGGCAGAGCGGTCTAAGGCGTTGCGATCAGGTCGCAGTCACCCCAGGAGGCGTGGGTTCGAATCCCACCTCAGACAGAGCCCATTGAAAGTACCAAGCAAGAACAAAGCAAACACATTCAAGAGAGCATTACCAGATGCCTGGATGGCAGAGAGGTCTAAGGCGTTGCGTTCAGGTCGCAGTCTCCCCAGGAGGCGTGGGTTCGAATCCCGCCTCAGACAGTGCCCATTGAAAGTACCAAGCAAGAACAAAGCAAACACAGTCAAGAGAGAGGTACCAGTTGCCAGGATGGCAGAGCGGTCTAAGGCGTTGCGTTCAGGTCGCAGTCTCCCCAGGAGGCGTGGGTTCGAATCCCGCCTCAGACAGAGCCCATTGAAAGTACCAAGCAAGAACAAAGCAAACACAGTCAAGAGAGCATTACCAGTTGCCAGGATGGCAGAGCGGTCTAAGGCGTTGCGTTCAGGTCTCAGTAACCCCAGGAGGCGTGGGTTCGAATCCCACCTCAGACAGAGCCCATTGAAAGTACCAAGCAATAAAAAAGCAAACACAGTCAAGAGAGAATTACCAGTTGCCAGGATGGCAGAGCGGTCTAAGGCGTTGCGTTCAGGTCGCAGTAACCCCAGGAGGCGTGGGTTGGAATCCCACCTCAGACAGAGCCCATTGAAAGTACCAAGCAATAAAAAAGCAAACACAGTCAAGAGAGCATTACCAGGTGCCAGGATGGCAGAGCGGTCTAAGGCGTTGCGTTCAGGTTGCAGTAACCCCAGGAGGCGTGGGTTCGAATCCCACCTCAGACAGAGCCCATTGAAAGTACCAAGCAAGAAAAAAGCAAACACAGTCAAGAGAGCATTACCAGTTGCCAGGATGGCAGAGCGGTCTAAGGTGTTGCGTTCAGGTTGCAGTCTCCCCAGGAGGCGTGGGTTCGAATCCCACCTCAGACAGAGCCCATTGAAAGTACCAAGCAAGAACAAAGCAAACACAGTCATGAGAGCATTACCAGGTGCCAGGATGGCAGAGCGGTCTAAGGCGTTGCGTTCAGGTCGCAGTCTCCCCAGGAGGCGTGGGTTCGAATCCCACCTCAGACAGAGCCCATTGAAAGTACCAAGCATGAAAAAAGCAAACACAGTCAAGAGAGCATTACCAGTTGCTAGGATGGCAGAGCGGTCTAAGGCGTTGCGTTCAGGTCGCAGTCACCCCAGGAGGCGTGGGTTCAAATCCCACCTCAGACAGAGCCCATTGAAAGTACCAAGCAAGAACAAAGCAAACACATTCAAGAGAGCATTTCCAGATGCCAGGATGGCAGAGTGGTCTAAGGCGTTGCGTTCAGGTCGCAGTCTCCCCAGGAGGCGTGGGTTCGAATCCCACCTCAGACAGTGCCCATTGAAAGTACCAAGCAAGAACAAAGCAAACACATTCAAGAGAGCATTCCCAGATGCCAGGATGGCAGAGCGGTCTCAGGCATTGCGTTCAGGTCGCAGCCTCCCCAGGAGGCGTGGTTTCGAATCCCACCTCAGACAGAGCCCATTGAAAGTACCAAGCAAGAACAAAGCAAACACAGTCATAAGAGCATTATGAGGTGCCAGGATGGCAGAGCGGTCTAAGGCGTTGCGTTCAGGTCGCAGTCTCCCCAGGAGGCGTGGGTTGAATCCCACCTCAGACAGTGCCCATTGAAAGTACCAAGTAAGAACAAAGCAAACACATTCAAGAGTGCATTACCAGATGCCAGGATGGCAGAGCGGTCTAAGGCGTTGCGTTCAGGTTGCAGTCACCCCAGGAGGCGTGGGTTCGAATCCCACCTCAGACAGAGCCCATTGAAAGTACCAAGCGAGAAAAAAGCAAACACAGTCAAGAGAGCATTACCAGTTGCCAGGATGGCAGAGCGGTCTAAGGCGTTGCGTTCAGGTCGCAGTCTCCCCAGGAGGCGTGGGTTCGAATCCCACCTCAGACAGTGCCCATTGAAAGTACCAAGCAAGAACAAAGCAAACACATTCAAGAGAGCATTCCCAGATGCCAGGATGGCAGAGTGGTCTAAGGCGTTGCGTTCAGGTTGCAGTCTCCCCAGGAGGCGTGGGTTCGAATCCCACCTCAGACAGAGCCCATTGAAAGTACCAAGCAAGAAAAAAGCAAACACAGTCAAGAGAGCATTACCAGTTGCCAGGATGGCAGAGCGGTCTAAGGCGTTGCGTTCAGGTCGCAGTCACCCCAGGAGGCGTGGGTTCAAATCCCACCTCAGACAGAGCCCATTGAAAGTACCAAGCAAGAACAAAGCAAACACATTCAAGAGAGCATTTCCAGATGCCAGGATGGCAGAGTGGTCTAAGGCGTTGCGTTCAGGTCGCAGTCTCCCCAGGAGGCGTGGGTTCGAATCCCACCTCAGACAGTGCCCATTGAAAGTACCAAGCAAGAACAAAGCAAACACATTCAAGAGAGCATTCCCAGATGCCAGGATGGCAGAGTGGTCTAAGGCGTTGCGTTCAGGTTGCAGTCTCCCCAGGAGGCGTGGGTTCGAAATCCCACCTCAGACAGAGCCCATTGAAAGTACCAAGCAAGAACAAAGCAAACACAGTCATAAGAGCATTATGAGGTGCCAGGATGGCAGAGCGGTCTAAGGCGTTGCGTTCAGGTCGCAGTCTCCCCAGGAGGCGTGGGTTGAATCCCACCTCAGACAGTGCCCATTGAAAGTACCAAGTAAGAACAAAGCAAACACATTCAAGAGTGCATTACCAGATGCCAGGATGGCAGAGCGGTCTAAGGCGTTGCGTTCAGGTTGCAGTCACCCCAGGAGGCGTGGGTTCGAATCCCACCTCAGACAGAGCCCATTGAAAGTACCAAGCAAGAACAAAGCAAACACATTCAAGAGAGCATTACCAGATGCCAGGATGGCAGAGTGGTCTAAGGCGTTGCGTTCAGGTCGCAGTCTCCCCAGGAGGCGTGGGTTCGAATCCCACCTCAGACAGTGCCCATTGAAAGTACCAAGCAAGAACAAAGCAAACACATTCAAGAGAGCATTCCCAGATGCCAGGATGGCAGAGTGGTCTAAGGCGTTGCGTTCAGGTTGCAGTCTCCCCAGGAGGCGTGGGTTCGAATCCCACCTCAGACAGAGCCCATTGAAAGTACCTAGCAAGAAAAAAGCAAACACAGTCAAGAGAGAGGTACCAGTTGCCAGGATGGCAGAGCGGTCTAAGGCGTTGCGTTCAGGTCGCAGTCTCCCCAGGAGGCGTGGGTTCGAATCCCACCTCAGACAGAGCCCATTGAAAGTACCAAGCAAGAACAAAGCAAACACATTCAAGAGAGCATTACCAGATGCCAGGATGGCAGAGCGGTCTAAGGCGTTGCGTTCAGGTCGCAGTCTCCCCAGGAGGCGTGGGTTCGAATCCCGCCTCAGACATTGCCCATTGAAAGTACCAAGCAAGAACAAAGCAAACACATTCAAGAGAGCATTACCAGCTGCCAGGATGGCAGAGCGGTCTAAGGCGTTGCGTTCAGGTCGCAGTCTCCCCAGGAGGCGTGGGTTCGAATCCCGCCTCAGACATTGCCCATTGAAAGTACCAAGCAAGAACAAAGCAAACACATTCAAGAGAGCATTACCAGCTGCCAGGATGGCAGAGCGGTCTAAGGCGTTGCGTTCAGGTCGCAGTCTCCCCAGGAGGCGTGGGTTCGAATCCCACCTCAGACAGAGCCCATTGAAAGTACCAAGCAATAACAAAGCAAACACAGTCAAGAGAGAGGTACCAGTTGCCAGGATGGCAGAGCGGTCTAAGGCGTTGCGTTCAGGTCGCAGTAACCCCAGGAGGCGTGGGTTCGAATCCCACCTCAGACAGAGCCCATTGATAGTACCAAGCAATAACAAAGCAAACACAGTCAAGAGAGCATTACCAGTTGCCAGGATGGGAGAGCGGTCTAAGGCGTTGCGTTCAGGTCGCAGTCTCCCCAGGAGGCGTGGGTTCGAATCCCACCACAGACAGAGCCCATTGAAAGTACCAAGCAATAACAAAACAAACAAAGTCAAGAGAGCATTACCAGTTGCCAGGATGGCAGAGCAGTCTAAGGCGTTGCGTTCAGATCGCAGTCTCCCCAGGAGGCGTGGGTTCGAATCCCGCCTCAGACATTGCCCATTGAAAGTACCAAGCAAGAACAAAGCAAACACATTCAAGAGAGCATTACCAGCTGCCAGGATGGCAGAGCGGTCTAAGGCGTTGCGTTCAGATCGCAGTCTCCCCAGGAGGCTTGGGTTCGAATCCCGCCTCAGACAGTGCCCATTGAAAGTACCAAGCAATAATAAAGCAAACACAGTCAAGAGAGCATTACCAGTTGCCAGGATGGCAGAGCGGTCTAAGGCGTTGCGTTCAGGTCGCAGTCTCCCCAGGAGGCGTGGGTTCGAATCCCACCTCAGACAGTGCGCATTGAAAGTACCAAGCAAGAACAAAGCAAACACAGTCAAGAGAGCATTACCAGATGCCAGGATGGCATAGCGGTCGAAGGCGTTGCGCAACGTTCAGGTCGCAGTCTCCCCAGGAGGCGTGGGTTCGAATCCCAAGAACAAAGCAAACACATTCAAGAGAGCATTACCAGTTGCCAGGATGGCAGAGCGGTCTAAGGCGTTGCGTTCAGGTCGCAGTCTCCCCAGGAGGCGTGGGTTCGAATCCCGCCTCAGACATTGCCCATTGAAAGTACCAAGCAAGAACAAAGCAAACACATTCAAGAGAGCATTACCAGCTGCCAAGGCGTTGCGTTCAGGTCGCAGTCTCCCCAGGAGGCGTGGGTTCGAATCCCACCTCAGACAGAGCCCATTGAAAGTGCCAAGCAAGAACAAAGCAAACACAGTCAAGAGAGCATTACCAGATGCCAGGATGGCAGAGCGGTCTAAGGCGTTGCGTTCAGGTCGCAGTCTCCCCAGGAGGCGTGGGTTCGAATCCCAAGAACAAAGGAAACACAGTCAAGAGAGAGGTACCAGTTGCCAGGATGGCAGAGCGGTCTAAGGCGTTGCGTTCAGGTTGCTGTAACCCCAGGAGGCGTGGGTTCGAATCCCACCTCAGACAGAGCCCATTGATAGTACCAAGCAAGAAAAAAGCAAACACAGTCAAGAGAGAATTACCAGTTGCCAGGATGGCAGAGCGGTCTAAGGCGTTGCGTTCAGGTCGCAGTCTCCCCAGGAGGCGTGGGTTCGAATCCCACCTCAGAAAGAGCCCATTGAAAGTACCAAGCAATAACAAAGCAAACACAGTCAAGAGAGCATTACCAGAAGCCAGGATGGCAGAGCGGTCTAAGGCGTTGCGTTCAGGTCGCAGTCTCCCCAGGAGGCGTGGGTTCGAATCCCACCTCAGACAGAGCCCATTGAAAGTACCAAGCAATAACAAAGCAAACAAAGTCAAGAGAGCATTACCAGTTGCCAGGATGGCAGAGCGGTCTAAGGCGTTGCGTTCAGGTCGCAGTCTCCCCAGGAGGCGTGGGTTCGAATCCCACCTCAGACAGAGCCCATTGAAAGTACCAAGCAATAACAAAGCAAACACAGTCAAGAGAGAATTACCAGTTGCCAGGATGGCAGAGCGGTCTAAGGCGTTGCGTTCAGGTCGCAGTCTCCCCAGGAGGCGTGGGTTCGAATCCCACCTCAGACAGAGCCCATTGAAAGTACCAAGCAATAACAAAGCAAACACAGTCAAGAGAGCATTACTAGGTGCCAGGATGGCAGTGTGTTCTAAGGCGTTGCGTTCAGGTCGCAGTCACCCCAGGAGGCGTGGGTTCGAAACCCACCTCAGACAGAGCCCATTGAAAGTACCAAGCAAGAAAAAAGCAAACACAGTCAAGAGAGCATTACCAGTTGCCAGGATGGCAGAGCGGTCTAAGGCGTTGCGATCAGGTCGCAGTCACCCCAGGAGGCGTGGGTTCGAATCCCACCTCAGACAGAGCCCATTGAAAGTACCAAGCAAGAACAAAGCAAACACATTCAAGAGAGCATTACCAGATGCCTGGATGGCAGAGAGGTCTAAGGCGTTGCGTTCAGGTCGCAGTCTCCCCAGGAGGCGTGGGTTCGAATCCCGCCTCAGACAGTGCCCATTGAAAGTACCAAGCAAGAACAAAGCAAACACAGTCAAGAGAGAGGTACCAGTTGCCAGGATGGCAGAGCGGTCTAAGGCGTTGCGTTCAGGTCGCAGTCTCCCCAGGAGGCGTGGGTTCGAATCCCGCCTCAGACAGAGCCCATTGAAAGTACCAAGCAAGAACAAAGCAAACACAGTCAAGAGAGCATTACCAGTTGCCAGGATGGCAGAGCGGTCTAAGGCGTTGCGTTCAGGTCTCAGTAACCCCAGGAGGCGTGGGTTCGAATCCCACCTCAGACAGAGCCCATTGAAAGTACCAAGCAATAAAAAAGCAAACACAGTCAAGAGAGAATTACCAGTTGCCAGGATGGCAGAGCGGTCTAAGGCGTTGCGTTCAGGTCGCAGTAACCCCAGGAGGCGTGGGTTGGAATCCCACCTCAGACAGAGCCCATTGAAAGTACCAAGCAATAAAAAAGCAAACACAGTCAAGAGAGCATTACCAGGTGCCAGGATGGCAGAGCGGTCTAAGGCGTTGCGTTCAGGTTGCAGTAACCCCAGGAGGCGTGGGTTCGAATCCCACCTCAGACAGAGCCCATTGAAAGTACCAAGCAAGAAAAAAGCAAACACAGTCAAGAGAGCATTACCAGTTGCCAGGATGGCAGAGCGGTCTAAGGTGTTGCGTTCAGGTTGCAGTCTCCCCAGGAGGCGTGGGTTCGAATCCCACCTCAGACAGAGCCCATTGAAAGTACCAAGCAAGAACAAAGCAAACACAGTCATGAGAGCATTACCAGGTGCCAGGATGGCAGAGCGGTCTAAGGCGTTGCGTTCAGGTCGCAGTCTCCCCAGGAGGCGTGGGTTCGAATCCCACCTCAGACAGAGCCCATTGAAAGTACCAAGCATGAAAAAAGCAAACACAGTCAAGAGAGCATTACCAGTTGCCAGGATGGCAGAGCGGTCTAAGGCGTTGCGTTCAGGTCGCAGTCACCCCAGGAGGCGTGGGTTCAAATCCCACCTCAGACAGAGCCCATTGAAAGTACCAAGCAAGAACAAAGCAAACACATTCAAGAGAGCATTTCCAGATGCCAGGATGGCAGAGTGGTCTAAGGCGTTGCGTTCAGGTCGCAGTCTCCCCAGGAGGCGTGGGTTCGAATCCCACCTCAGACAGTGCCCATTGAAAGTACCAAGCAAGAACAAAGCAAACACATTCAAGAGAGCATTCCCAGATGCCAGGATGGCAGAGCGGTCTCAGGCATTGCGTTCAGGTCGCAGCCTCCCCAGGAGGCGTGGTTTCGAATCCCACCTCAGACAGAGCCCATTGAAAGTACCAAGCAATAACAAAGCAAACAAAGTCAAGAGAGCATTACCAGTTGCCAGGATGGCAGAGCGGTCTAAGGCGTTGCGTTCAGGTCGCAGTCTCCCCAGGAGGCGTGGGTTTGAATCCCGCCTCAGACAGAGCCCATTGAACGTACCAAGCAAGAAAAAAGCAAACACATTCAAGAGAGCATTCCCAGATGCCAGGATGGCAGAGTGGTCTAAGGCGTTGCGTTCAGGTTGCAGTCTCCCCAGGAGGCGTGGGTTCGAAATCCCACCTCAGACAGAGCCCATTGAAAGTACCAAGCAAGAACAAAGCAAACACAGTCATAAGAGCATTATGAGGTGCCAGGATGGCAGAGCGGTCTAAGGCGTTGCGTTCAGGTCGCAGTCTCCCCAGGAGGCGTGGGTTGAATCCCACCTCAGACAGTGCCCATTGAAAGTACCAAGTAAGAACAAAGCAAACACATTCAAGAGTGCATTACCAGATGCCAGGATGGCAGAGCGGTCTAAGGCGTTGCGTTCAGGTTGCAGTCACCCCAGGAGGCGTGGGTTCGAATCCCACCTCAGACAGAGCCCATTGAAAGTACCAAGCGAGAAAAAAGCAAACACAGTCAAGAGAGCATTACCAGTTGCCAGGATGGCAGAGCGGTCTAAGGCGTTGCGTTCAGGTCGCAGTCTCCCCAGGAGGCGTGGGTTCGAATCCCACCTCAGACAGTGCCCATTGAAAGTACCAAGCAAGAACAAAGCAAACACATTCAAGAGAGCATTCCCAGATGCCAGGATGGCAGAGTGGTCTAAGGCGTTGCGTTCAGGTTGCAGTCTCCCCAGGAGGCGTGGGTTCGAATCCCACCTCAGACAGAGCCCATTGAAAGTACCAAGCAAGAAAAAAGCAAACACAGTCAAGAGAGCATTACCAGTTGCCAGGATGGCAGAGCGGTCTAAGGCGTTGCGTTCAGGTCGCAGTCACCCCAGGAGGCGTGGGTTCAAATCCCACCTCAGACAGAGCCCATTGAAAGTACCAAGCAAGAACAAAGCAAACACATTCAAGAGAGCATTTCCAGATGCCAGGATGGCAGAGTGGTCTAAGGCGTTGCGTTCAGGTCGCAGTCTCCCCAGGAGGCGTGGGTTCGAATCCCACCTCAGACAGTGCCCATTGAAAGTACCAAGCAAGAACAAAGCAAACACATTCAAGAGAGCATTCCCAGATGCCAGGATGGCAGAGTGGTCTAAGGCGTTGCGTTCAGGTTGCAGTCTCCCCAGGAGGCGTGGGTTCGAAATCCCACCTCAGACAGAGCCCATTGAAAGTACCAAGCAAGAACAAAGCAAACACAGTCATAAGAGCATTATGAGGTGCCAGGATGGCAGAGCGGTCTAAGGCGTTGCGTTCAGGTCGCAGTCTCCCCAGGAGGCGTGGGTTGAATCCCACCTCAGACAGTGCCCATTGAAAGTACCAAGTAAGAACAAAGCAAACACATTCAAGAGTGCATTACCAGATGCCAGGATGGCAGAGCGGTCTAAGGCGTTGCGTTCAGGTTGCAGTCACCCCAGGAGGCGTGGGTTCGAATCCCACCTCAGACAGAGCCCATTGAAAGTACCAAGCAAGAACAAAGCAAACACATTCAAGAGAGCATTACCAGATGCCAGGATGGCAGAGTGGTCTAAGGCGTTGCGTTCAGGTCGCAGTCTCCCCAGGAGGCGTGGGTTCGAATCCCACCTCAGACAGTGCCCATTGAAAGTACCAAGCAAGAACAAAGCAAACACATTCAAGAGAGCATTCCCAGATGCCAGGATGGCAGAGTGGTCTAAGGCGTTGCGTTCAGGTTGCAGTCTCCCCAGGAGGCGTGGGTTCGAATCCCACCTCAGACAGAGCCCATTGAAAGTACCTAGCAAGAAAAAAGCAAACACAGTCAAGAGAGAGGTACCAGTTGCCAGGATGGCAGAGCGGTCTAAGGCGTTGCGTTCAGGTCGCAGTCTCCCCAGGAGGCGTGGGTTCGAATCCCACCTCAGACAGAGCCCATTGAAAGTACCAAGCAAGAACAAAGCAAACACATTCAAGAGAGCATTACCAGATGCCAGGATGGCAGAGCGGTCTAAGGCGTTGCGTTCAGGTCGCAGTCTCCCCAGGAGGCGTGGGTTCGAATCCCACCTCAGACAGATCCCATTGAAAGTACCAAGCAATAACAAAGCAAACACAGTCAAGAGAGCATTACCAGTTTCCAGGATGGCAGAGCGGTCTCAGGCATTGCGTTCAGGTCGCAGCCTCCCCAGGAGGCGTGGTTTCGAATCCCACCTCAGACAGAGCCCATTGAAAGTACCAAGCAATAACAAAGCAAACAAAGTCAAGAGAGCATTACCAGTTGCCAGGATGGCAGAGCGGTCTAAGGCGTTGCGTTCAGGTCGCAGTCTCCCCAGGAGGCGTGGGTTTGAATCCCGCCTCAGACAGAGCCCATTGAACGTACCAAGCAAGAAAAAAGCAAACACAGTCAAGAGAGCATTACCAGTTGCCAGGATGGCAGAGCGGTCTAAGGCGTTGCGTTCAGGTCGCAGTCTCCCCAGGAGGCGTGGGTTCGAATCCCGCCTCTGACAGAGCCCATTGAACGTACCGAGCAAGAAAAAAGCAAACACAGTCAAGAGAGCATTACCAGCTGCCAGGATGGCAGAGCGGTCTAAGGCGTTGCGTTCAGGTCGCAGTCTCCCCAGGAGGCGTGGGTTCGAATCCCGCCTCAGACAGAGCCCATTGAAAGTACCGAGCAAGAACAAAGCAAACACAGTCAAGAGAGCATTACCAGCTGCCAGGATGGCAGAGCGGTCTAAGGCGTCGCGTTCAGGTTGCAGTCTCCCCAGGAGGCGTGGGTTCGAATCCCACCTCAGACAGAGCCCATTGAAAGTACCTAGCAAGAAAAAAGCAAACACAGTCAAGAGAGAGGTACCAGTTGCCAGGATGGCAGAGCGGTCTAAGGCGTTGCGTTCAGGTCGCAGTCTCCCCAGGAGGCGTGGGTTCGAATCCCACCTCAGACAGAGCCCATTGAAAGTACCAAGCAAGAACAAAGCAAACACATTCAAGAGAGCATTACCAGATGCCAGGATGGCAGAGCGGTCTAAGGCGTTGCGTTCAGGTCGCAGTCTCCCCAGGAGGCGTGGGTTCGAATCCCACCTCAGACAGATCCCATTGAAAGTACCAAGCAATAACAAAGCAAACACAGTCAAGAGAGCATTACCAGTTTCCAGGATGGCAGAGCGGTCTCAGGCATTGCGTTCAGGTCGCAGCCTCCCCAGGAGGCGTGGTTTCGAATCCCACCTCAGACAGAGCCCATTGAAAGTACCAAGCAATAACAAAGCAAACAAAGTCAAGAGAGCATTACCAGTTGCCAGGATGGCAGAGCGGTCTAAGGCGTTGCGTTCAGGTCGCAGTCTCCCCAGGAGGCGTGGGTTTGAATCCCGCCTCAGACAGAGCCCATTGAACGTACCAAGCAAGAAAAAAGCAAACACAGTCAAGAGAGCATTACCAGTTGCCAGGATGGCAGAGCGGTCTAAGGCGTTGCGTTCAGGTCGCAGTCTCCCCAGGAGGCGTGGGTTCGAATCCCGCCTCTGACAGAGCCCATTGAACGTACCGAGCAAGAAAAAAGCAAACACAGTCAAGAGAGCATTACCAGCTGCCAGGATGGCAGAGCGGTCTAAGGCGTTGCGTTCAGGTCGCAGTCTCCCCAGGAGGCGTGGGTTCGAATCCCGCCTCAGACAGAGCCCATTGAAAGTACCGAGCAAGAACAAAGCAAACACAGTCAAGAGAGCATTACCAGCTGCCAGGATGGCAGAGCGGTCTAAGGCGTCGCGTTCAGGTCGCATTCACCCCAGGAGGCGTGGGTTCGAATCCCGCCTCAGACAGAGCCCTTTGAAAGTACCAAGCAAGAACAAAGCAAACACAGTCATGAGAGCATTAACAGGTGCCAGGATGGCAGAGCGGTCTACGGCGTCGCGTTCAGGTCGCATTCACCCCAGGAGGCGTGGGTTCGAATCCCACCTCAGAGAGAGCCCATTGAAAGTACCAAGCAATAACAAAGCAAACGAAGTCAAGAGAGCATTACCAGTTGCCAGGATGGCAGAGCGGTCTAAGGCGTTGCGTTCAGGTCGCAGTCACCCCAGGAGGCGTGGGTTCGAATCCCACCTCAGACAGAGCCCATTGAAAGTACCAAGCAATAACAAAATAAACAAAGTCAAGAGAACATTACCAGTTGCCAGGATGGCAGAGCGGTCTACGGCGTTGCGTTCAGGTCGCAGTCACCCCAGGAGGCGTGGGTTCGAATCCCACCTCAGACAGAGCCCATTGAAAGTACCAAGCAATAACAACGCAAACAAAGTCAAGAGAGCATTACCATTTGCCAGGATGGCAGAGCGGTCTAAGGCGTTGCGTTCAGGTCGCAGTCTCCCCAGGAGGCGTGGGTTCGAATCCCGCCTCAGACAGAGCCCATTGAAAGTACCAAGCAAGAACAAAGCAAACACAGTCAAGAGAGAGGTACCAGTTGCCAGGATGGCAGAGCGGTCTAAGGCGTTGCGTTCAGGTCGCAGTCTCCCCAGGACGCAGGGGTTCGAATCCCACCTCAGACAGAGCCCATTGAAAGTACCAAGCAAGAACAAAGCAAACACAGTCATAAGAGCATTTCGAGGTGCCAGGATGGCAGAGCGGTCTAAGGCGTTGCGTTCAGGTCGCAGTCTCCCCAGGAGGCGTGGGTTGAATCCCACCTCAGACAGTGCCCATTGAAAGTACCAAGCAAGAACAAAGCAAACACATTCAAGAGAGCATTACCAGATGCCAGGATGGCAGAGCGGTCTAAGGCGTTGCGTTCAGGTCGCAGTCTCCCCAGGAGGCGTGGTTTCGAATCCCACCTCAGACAGTGCCCATTGAAAGTACCAAGCAAGAACAAAGCAAACACATTCAAGAGAGCATTACCAGATGCCAGGATGGCAGAGCGGTCTAAGGCGTTGCATTCAGGTCGCAGTCTCCCCAGGAGGCGTGGTTTCGAATCCCACCTCAGACAGTGCCCATTGAAAGTACCAAGCAAGAACAAAGCAAACACAGTCAAGAGAGCATTACCAGTTGCCAGGATGGCAGAGCGGTCTCAGGCGTTGCGTTCAGGTCGCAGCCTCCCCAGGAGGCGTGGTTTCGAATCCCACCTCAGACAGAGCCCATTGAAAGTACCAAGCAAGAACAAAGCAAACAAAGTCAAGAGAGCATTACCAGTTGCCAGGATGGCAGAGCGGTCTAAGGCGTTGCGTTCAGGTCGCAGTCTCCCCAGGAGGCGTGGGTTTGAAACCCGCCTCAGACAGAGCCCATTGAACGTACCAAGCAAGAAAAAAGCAAACACAGTCAAGAGAGCATTACCAGCTGCCAGGATGGCAGATCGGTCTAAGGCGTCGCGTTCAGGTCGCATTCACCCCAGGAGGCGTGGGTTCGAATCCCGCCTCAGACAGAGCCCTTTGAAAGTACCAAGCAAGAACAAAGCAAACACAGTCATGAGAGCATTAACAGGTGCCAGGATGGCAGAGCGGTCTACGGCGTCGCGTTCAGGTCGCATTCACCCCAGGAGGCGTGGGTTCGAATCCCACCTCAGACAGAGCCCATTGAAAGTACCAAGCAATAACAAAGCAAACAAAGTCAAGAGAGCATTACCAGTTGCCAGGATGGCAGAGCGGTCTAAGGCGTTGCGTTCAGGTCGCAGTCACCCCAGGAGGCGTGGGTTCGAATCCCACCTCAGACAGAGCCCATTGAAAGTACCAAGCAATAACAAAGCAAAAAAAGTCAAGAGAGCATTACCAGTTGCCAGGATGGCAGAGCGGTCTAAGGCGTTGCGTTCAGGTCGCAGTCTCCCCAGGAGGCGTGGGTTCGAATCCCACCTCAGACAGAGCCCATTGAAAGTACCAAGCAATAACAAAGCAAACAAAGTCAAGAGAGCATTACCAGTTGCCAGGATGGCAGAGCGGTCTAAGGCGTTGCGTTCAGGTCGCAGTCTCCCCAGGAGGCGTGGGTTCGAATCCCGCCTCAGACAGAGCCCATTGAAAGTACCAAGCAAGAACAAAGCAAACACAGTCAAGAGAGAATTACCAGTTGCCAGGATGGCAGAGCGGTCTAAGGCGTTGCGTTCAGGTCGCAGTCACCCCAGGAGGCGTGGGTTCGAATCCCACCTCAGACAGAGCCCATTGAAAGTACCAAGCAATAACAAAGCAAACACAGTCAAGAGAGCATTACCAGTTGCCAGGATGGCAGAGCGGTCTAAGGCGTTGCGTTCAGGTCGCAGTCACCCCAGGAGGCGTGGGTTCGAATCCCGCCTCAGACAGAGCCCATTGAAAGTACCAAGCAAGAACAAAGCAAAGACATTCAAGAAAGCATTACCAGATGCCTGGATGGCAGAGTGGTCAGAGGCGTTGCGTTCAGGTCGCAGTCTCCCCAGGAGGCGTGGGTTTCGAATCCCGCCTCAGACAGTGCCCATTCAAAGTACCAAGCAAGAACAAAGCAAACACATTCAAGAGAGCATTACCAGATGCCAGGATGGCAGAGCGGTCTAAGGCGTTGCGTTCAGGTCGCAGTCTCCCCAGGAGGCGTGGGTTCGAATCCCGCCTCAGACAGAGCCCATTGAAAGTACCAAGCAAGAACAAAGCAAACACAGTCAAGAGAGAGGTACCAGTTGCCAGGATGGCAGAGCGGTCTAAGGCGTTGCGTTCAGGTCGCAGTCTCCCCAGGAGGCGTGGGTTCGAATCCCGCCTCAGACAGAACCCATTGAAAGTACCAAGCAAGAACAAAGCAAACACAGTCAAGAGAGCATTACCAGTTGCCAGGATGGCAGAGCGGTCTAAGGCGTTGCGTTCAGGTCGCAGTAACCCCAGGAGGCGTGGGTTCGAATCCCACCTCAGACAGAGCCCATTGAAAGTACCAAGCAATAACAAAGCAAACACAGTCAAGAGAGCATTACCAGGTGCCAGGATGGCAGTGTGTTCTAAGGCGTTGCGTTCAGGTCGCAGTCACCCCAGGAGGCGTGGGTTCGAATCCCACCTCAGACAGAGCCCATTGAAAGTACCAAGCAAGAACAAAGCAAACACAGTCAAGAGAGCATTACCAGTTGCCAGGATGGCAGTGTGTTCTAAGGCGTTGCGTTCAGGTCGCAGTCACCCCAGGAGGCGTGGGTTCGAATCCCACCTCAGACAGAGCCCATTGAAAGTACCAAGCAAGAACAAAGCAAACACAGTCAAGAGAGAGGTACCAGTTGCCAGGATGGCATAGCGGTCTAAGGCGTTGCGTTCAGGTCGCAGTAACCCCAGGAGGCGTGGGTTCGAATCCCACCTCAGACAGAGCCCATTGATAGTACCAAGCAAGAAAAAAGAGAACACATTCAAGAGAGCATTACCAGATGCCAGGATGGCAGAGTGGTCTAAGGCGTTGCGTTCAGGTCGCAGTCTCCCCAGGAGGCGTGGGTTCGAATCCCACCTCAGACAGAGCCCATTGAAAGTACCAAGCAAGAAAAAAGCAAACACAGTCAAGAGAGCATTACCAGTTGCCAGGATGGCAGAGCGGTCTAAGGCGTTGCGTTCAGGTCGCAGTCACCCCAGGAGGCGTGGGTTCAAATCCCACCTCAGACAGAGCCCATTGAAAGTACCAAGCAAGAAAAAAGCAAACACAGTCAAGAGAGAATTACCAGTTGCCAAGATGGCAGAGCGGTCTAAGGCGTTGCGTTCAGGTCGCAGTCTCCCCAGGAGGCGTGGGTTCGAATCCCGCCTCAGACAGAGCCCATTGAAAGTACCAAGCAAGAACAAAGCAAACACAGTCAAGAGAGTGGTACCAGTTGCCAGGATGGCAGAGCGGTCTAAGGCGTTGCGTTCAGGTCGCAGTAACCCCAGGAGGCGTGGGTTCGAATCCCACCTCAGACACAGCCCATTGATAGTACCAAGCAAGAAAAAAGAGAACACATTCAAGAAAGCATTACCAGATGCCAGGATGGCAGAGTGGTCTTAAGGCGTTGCGTTCAGGTCGCAGTCTCCCCAGGAGGCGTGGGTTCGAATCCCGCCTCAGACAGAGCCCATTGAAAGTACCAAGCAAGAACAAAGCAAACACAGTCAAGAGAGAGGTACCAGTTGCCAGGATGGCAGAGCGGTCTAAGGCGTTGCGTTCAGGTCGCAGTAACCCCAGGAGGCGTGGGTTCGAATCCCACCTCAGACAGAGCCCATTGATAGTACCAAGCAAGAAAAAAGCAAACACAGTCAAGAGAGAATTCCCAGTTGCCAAGATGGCAGAGCGGTCTAAGGCGTTGCGTTCAGGACGCAGTCTCCCCAGGAGGCGTGGGTTCGAATCCCACCTCAGACAGAGCCCATTGATAGTACCAAGCAAGAAAAAAGAGAACACATTCAAGAGAGCATTACCAGATGCCAGGATGGCAGAGTGGTCTAAGGCGTTGCGTTCAGGTCGCAGCCTCCCCAGGAGGCGTGGTTTCGAATCCCACCTCAGACAGAGCCCATTGAAAGTACCAAGCAAGAACAAAGCAAACAAAGTCAAGAGAGCATTACCAGTTGCCAGGATGGCAGAGCGGTCTAAGGCGTTGCGTTCAGGTCGCAGTCTCCCCAGGAGGCGTGGGTTTGAAACCCGCCTCAGACAGAGCCCATTGAACGTACCAAGCAAGAAAAAAGCAAACACAGTCAAGAGAGCATTACCAGCTGCCAGGATGGCAGATCGGTCTAAGGCGTCGCGTTCAGGTCGCATTCACCCCAGGAGGCGTGGGTTCGAATCCCGCCTCAGACAGAGCCCTTTGAAAGTACCAAGCAAGAACAAAGCAAACACAGTCATGAGAGCATTAACAGGTGCCAGGATGGCAGAGCGGTCTACGGCGTCGCGTTCAGGTCGCATTCACCCCAGGAGGCGTGGGTTCGAATCCCACCTCAGACAGAGCCCATTGAAAGTACCAAGCAATAACAAAGCAAACAAAGTCAAGAGAGCATTACCAGTTGCCAGGATGGCAGAGCGGTCTAAGGCGTTGCGTTCAGGTCGCAGTCACCCCAGGAGGCGTGGGTTCGAATCCCACCTCAGACAGAGCCCATTGAAAGTACCAAGCAATAACAAAGCAAAAAAAGTCAAGAGAGCATTACCAGTTGCCAGGATGGCAGAGCGGTCTAAGGCGTTGCGTTCAGGTCGCAGTCTCCCCAGGAGGCGTGGGTTCGAATCCCACCTCAGACAGAGCCCATTGAAAGTACCAAGCAATAACAAAGCAAACAAAGTCAAGAGAGCATTACCAGTTGCCAGGATGGCAGAGCGGTCTAAGGCGTTGCGTTCAGGTCGCAGTCTCCCCAGGAGGCGTGGGTTCGAATCCCGCCTCAGACAGAGCCCATTGAAAGTACCAAGCAAGAACAAAGCAAACACAGTCAAGAGAGAATTACCAGTTGCCAGGATGGCAGAGCGGTCTAAGGCGTTGCGTTCAGGTCGCAGTCACCCCAGGAGGCGTGGGTTCGAATCCCACCTCAGACAGAGCCCATTGAAAGTACCAAGCAATAACAAAGCAAACACAGTCAAGAGAGCATTACCAGTTGCCAGGATGGCAGAGCGGTCTAAGGCGTTGCGTTCAGGTCGCAGTCACCCCAGGAGGCGTGGGTTCGAATCCCGCCTCAGACAGAGCCCATTGAAAGTACCAAGCAAGAACAAAGCAAAGACATTCAAGAAAGCATTACCAGATGCCTGGATGGCAGAGTGGTCAGAGGCGTTGCGTTCAGGTCGCAGTCTCCCCAGGAGGCGTGGGTTTCGAATCCCGCCTCAGACAGTGCCCATTCAAAGTACCAAGCAAGAACAAAGCAAACACATTCAAGAGAGCATTACCAGATGCCAGGATGGCAGAGCGGTCTAAGGCGTTGCGTTCAGGTCGCAGTCTCCCCAGGAGGCGTGGGTTCGAATCCCGCCTCAGACAGAGCCCATTGAAAGTACCAAGCAAGAACAAAGCAAACACAGTCAAGAGAGAGGTACCAGTTGCCAGGATGGCAGAGCGGTCTAAGGCGTTGCGTTCAGGTCGCAGTCTCCCCAGGAGGCGTGGGTTCGAATCCCGCCTCAGACAGAACCCATTGAAAGTACCAAGCAAGAACAAAGCAAACACAGTCAAGAGAGCATTACCAGTTGCCAGGATGGCAGAGCGGTCTAAGGCGTTGCGTTCAGGTCGCAGTAACCCCAGGAGGCGTGGGTTCGAATCCCACCTCAGACAGAGCCCATTGAAAGTACCAAGCAATAACAAAGCAAACACAGTCAAGAGAGCATTACCAGGTGCCAGGATGGCAGTGTGTTCTAAGGCGTTGCGTTCAGGTCGCAGTCACCCCAGGAGGCGTGGGTTCGAATCCCACCTCAGACAGAGCCCATTGAAAGTACCAAGCAAGAACAAAGCAAACACAGTCAAGAGAGCATTACCAGTTGCCAGGATGGCAGTGTGTTCTAAGGCGTTGCGTTCAGGTCGCAGTCACCCCAGGAGGCGTGGGTTCGAATCCCACCTCAGACAGAGCCCATTGAAAGTACCAAGCAAGAACAAAGCAAACACAGTCAAGAGAGAGGTACCAGTTGCCAGGATGGCATAGCGGTCTAAGGCGTTGCGTTCAGGTCGCAGTAACCCCAGGAGGCGTGGGTTCGAATCCCACCTCAGACAGAGCCCATTGATAGTACCAAGCAAGAAAAAAGAGAACACATTCAAGAGAGCATTACCAGATGCCAGGATGGCAGAGTGGTCTAAGGCGTTGCGTTCAGGTCGCAGTCTCCCCAGGAGGCGTGGGTTCGAATCCCACCTCAGACAGAGCCCATTGAAAGTACCAAGCAAGAAAAAAGCAAACACAGTCAAGAGAGCATTACCAGTTGCCAGGATGGCAGAGCGGTCTAAGGCGTTGCGTTCAGGTCGCAGTCACCCCAGGAGGCGTGGGTTCAAATCCCACCTCAGACAGAGCCCATTGAAAGTACCAAGCAAGAAAAAAGCAAACACAGTCAAGAGAGAATTACCAGTTGCCAAGATGGCAGAGCGGTCTAAGGCGTTGCGTTCAGGTCGCAGTCTCCCCAGGAGGCGTGGGTTCGAATCCCGCCTCAGACAGAGCCCATTGAAAGTACCAAGCAAGAACAAAGCAAACACAGTCAAGAGAGTGGTACCAGTTGCCAGGATGGCAGAGCGGTCTAAGGCGTTGCGTTCAGGTCGCAGTAACCCCAGGAGGCGTGGGTTCGAATCCCACCTCAGACACAGCCCATTGATAGTACCAAGCAAGAAAAAAGAGAACACATTCAAGAAAGCATTACCAGATGCCAGGATGGCAGAGTGGTCTTAAGGCGTTGCGTTCAGGTCGCAGTCTCCCCAGGAGGCGTGGGTTCGAATCCCGCCTCAGACAGAGCCCATTGAAAGTACCAAGCAAGAACAAAGCAAACACAGTCAAGAGAGAGGTACCAGTTGCCAGGATGGCAGAGCGGTCTAAGGCGTTGCGTTCAGGTCGCAGTAACCCCAGGAGGCGTGGGTTCGAATCCCACCTCAGACAGAGCCCATTGATAGTACCAAGCAAGAAAAAAGCAAACACAGTCAAGAGAGAATTCCCAGTTGCCAAGATGGCAGAGCGGTCTAAGGCGTTGCGTTCAGGACGCAGTCTCCCCAGGAGGCGTGGGTTCGAATCCCACCTCAGACAGAGCCCATTGAAAGTACCAAGCAATAACAAAGCAAACACAGTCAAGAGAGCATTACCAGTTGCCAGGATGGGAGAGCGGTCTAAGGCGTTGCGTTCAGGTCGCAGTCTCCCCAGGAGTCGTGGGTTTGAATCCCACCTCAGACAGAGCCCATTGAAAGTACCAAGCAATAACAAAACAAACACATTCAAGAGAGCATTACCAGCTGCCAGGATGGCAGAGCGGTCTAAGGCGTTGCGTTCAGATCGCAGTCTCCCCAGGAGGCGTGGGTTCGAATCCCGCCTCAGACAGTGCCCATTGAAAGTACCAAGGAATAATAAAGCAAACACAGTCAAGAGAGCATTACCAGTTGCCAGGATGGGAGAGCGGTCTAAGGCGTTGCGTTCAGGTCGCAGTCTCCCCAGGAGGCGTGGGTTTGAATCCCACCTCAGACAGAGCCCATTGAAAGTACCAAGCAATAACAAAACAAACACATTCAAGAGAGCATTACCAGCTGCCAGGATGGCAGAGCGGTCTAAGGCGTTGCGTTCAGATCGCAGTCTCCCCAGGAGGCGTGGGTTCGAATCCCGCCTCAGACAGTGCCCATTGAAAGTACCAAGGAATAATAAAGCAAACACAGTCAAGAGAGCATTACCAGTTGCCAGGATGGCAGAGCGGTCTAAGGCGTTGCGTTCAGGTCGCAGTCTCCCCAGGAGGCGTGGGTTCGAATCCCACCTCAGACAGTGCGCATTGAAAGTACCAAGCAAGAACAAAGCAAACACAGTCAAGAGAGCATTACCAGATGCCAGGATGGCAGAGCGGTCGAAGGCGTTGCGCAACGTTCAGGTCGCAGTCTCCCCAGGAGGCGTGGGTTCGAATCCCAAGAACAAAGCAAACACATTCAAGAGAGCATTACCAGATGCCAGGATGGCAGAGCGGTCTAAGGCGTTGCGTTCAGATCGCAGTCTCCCCAGGAGGCTTGGGTTCGAATCCCACCTCAGACAGAGCCCATTGAAAGTACCAAGCAATAATAAAGCAAATAAAGTCAAGAGAGCATTACCAGTTGCCAGGATGGCAGAGCGGTCTAAGGCGTTGCGTTCAGGTCGCAGTCTCCCCAGGAGGCGTGGGTTCGAATCCCGCCTCAGACATTGCCCATTGAAAGTACCAAGCAAGAACAAAGCAAACACATTCAAGAGAGCATTACCAGCTGCCAGGATGGCAGAGCGGTCTAAGGCGTTGCGTTCAGGTCGCAGTCTCCCCAGGAGGCGTGGGTTCGAATCCCACCTCAGACAGAGCCCATTGAAAGTACCAAGCAATAACAAAGCAAACAAAGTCAAGAGAGCATTACCAGTTGCCAGGATGGCAGAGCGGTCTAAGGCGTTGCGTTCAGGTCGCAGTCTCCCCAGGAGGCGTGGGTTCGAATCCCGCCTCAGACAGAGCCCATTGAAAGTACCAAGCAAGAACAAAGCAAACACAGTCAAGAGAGAATTACCAGTTGCCAGGATGGCAGAGCGGTCTAAGGCGTTGCGTTCAGGTCGCAGTCACCCCAGGAGGCGTGGGTTCGAATCCCACCTCAGACAGAGCCCATTGAAAGTACCAAGCAATAACAAAGCAAACACAGTCAAGAGAGCATTACCAGTTGCCAGGATGGCAGAGCGGTCTAAGGCGTTGCGTTCAGGTCGCAGTCACCCCAGGAGGCGTGGGTTCGAATCCCGCCTCAGACAGAGCCCATTGAAAGTACCAAGCAAGAACAAAGCAAAGACATTCAAGAGAGCATTACCAGATGCCTGGATGGCAGAGTGGTCAGAGGCGTTGCGTTCAGGTCGCAGTCTCCCCAGGAGGCGTGGGTTTCGAATCCCGCCTCAGACAGTGCCCATTCAAAGTACCAAGCAAGAACAAAGCAAACACATTCAAGAGAGCATTACCAGATGCCAGGATGGCAGAGCGGTCTAAGGCGTTGCGTTCAGGTCGCAGTCTCCCCAGGAGGCGTGGGTTCGAATCCCGCCTCAGACAGAGCCCATTGAAAGTACCAAGCAAGAACAAAGCAAACACAGTCAAGAGAGAGGTACCAGTTGCCAGGATGGCAGAGCGGTCTAAGGCGTTGCGTTCAGGTCGCAGTCTCCCCAGGAGGCGTGGGTTCGAATCCCGCCTCAGACAGAACCCATTGAAAGTACCAAGCAAGAACAAAGCAAACACAGTCAAGAGAGCATTACCAGTTGCCAGGATGGCAGTGTGTTCTAAGGCGTTGCGTTCAGGTCGCAGTCACCCCAGGAGGCGTGGGTTCGAATCCCACCTCAGACAGAGCCCATTGAAAGTACCAAGCAAGAACAAAGCAAACACAGTCAAGAGAGAGGTACCAGTTGCCAGGATGGCATAGCGGTCTAAGGCGTTGCGTTCAGGTCGCAGTAACCCCAGGAGGCGTGGGTTCGAATCCCACCTCAGACAGAGCCCATTGATAGTACCAAGCAAGAAAAAAGAGAACACATTCAAGAGAGCATTACCAGATGCCAGGATGGCAGAGTGGTCTAAGGCGTTGCGTTCAGGTCGCAGTCTCCCCAGGAGGCGTGGGTTCGAATCCCACCTCAGACAGAGCCCATTGAAAGTACCAAGCAAGAAAAAAGCAAACACAGTCAAGAGAGCATTACCAGTTGCCAGGATGGCAGAGCGGTCTAAGGCGTTGCGTTCAGGTCGCAGTCACCCCAGGAGGCGTGGGTTCAAATCCCACCTCAGACAGAGCCCATTGAAAGTACCAAGCAAGAAAAAAGCAAACACAGTCAAGAGAGAATTACCAGTTGCCAAGATGGCAGAGCGGTCTAAGGCGTTGCGTTCAGGTCGCAGTCTCCCCAGGAGGCGTGGGTTCGAATCCCGCCTCAGACAGAGCCCATTGAAAGTACCAAGCAAGAACAAAGCAAACACAGTCAAGAGAGTGGTACCAGTTGCCAGGATGGCAGAGCGGTCTAAGGCGTTGCGTTCAGGTCGCAGTAACCCCAGGAGGCGTGGGTTCGAATCCCACCTCAGACACAGCCCATTGATAGTACCAAGCAAGAAAAAAGAGAACACATTCAAGAAAGCATTACCAGATGCCAGGATGGCAGAGTGGTCTTAAGGCGTTGCGTTCAGGTCGCAGTCTCCCCAGGAGGCGTGGGTTCGAATCCCGCCTCAGACAGAGCCCATTGAAAGTACCAAGCAAGAACAAAGCAAACACAGTCAAGAGAGAGGTACCAGTTGCCAGGATGGCAGAGCGGTCTAAGGCGTTGCGTTCAGGTCGCAGTAACCCCAGGAGGCGTGGGTTCGAATCCCACCTCAGACAGAGCCCATTGATAGTACCAAGCAAGAAAAAAGCAAACACAGTCAAGAGAGAATTCCCAGTTGCCAAGATGGCAGAGCGGTCTAAGGCGTTGCGTTCAGGACGCAGTCTCCCCAGGAGGCGTGGGTTCGAATCCCACCTCAGACAGAGCCCATTGAAAGTACCAAGCAATAACAAAGCAAACACAGTCAAGAGAGCATTACCAGTTGCCAGGATGGGAGAGCGGTCTAAGGCGTTGCGTTCAGGTCGCAGTCTCCCCAGGAGGCGTGGGTTTGAATCCCACCTCAGACAGAGCCCATTGAAAGTACCAAGCAATAACAAAACAAACACATTCAAGAGAGCATTACCAGCTGCCAGGATGGCAGAGCGGTCTAAGGCGTTGCGTTCAGATCGCAGTCTCCCCAGGAGGCGTGGGTTCGAATCCCGCCTCAGACAGTGCCCATTGAAAGTACCAAGGAATAATAAAGCAAACACAGTCAAGAGAGCATTACCAGTTGCCAGGATGGGAGAGCGGTCTAAGGCGTTGCGTTCAGGTCGCAGTCTCCCCAGGAGGCGTGGGTTTGAATCCCACCTCAGACAGAGCCCATTGAAAGTACCAAGCAATAACAAAACAAACACATTCAAGAGAGCATTACCAGCTGCCAGGATGGCAGAGCGGTCTAAGGCGTTGCGTTCAGATCGCAGTCTCCCCAGGAGGCGTGGGTTCGAATCCCGCCTCAGACAGTGCCCATTGAAAGTACCAAGGAATAATAAAGCAAACACAGTCAAGAGAGCATTACCAGTTGCCAGGATGGCAGAGCGGTCTAAGGCGTTGCGTTCAGGTCGCAGTCTCCCCAGGAGGCGTGGGTTCGAATCCCACCTCAGACAGTGCGCATTTAAAGTACCAAGCAAGAACAAAGCAAACACAGTCAAGAGAGCATTACCAGATGCCAGGATGGCAGAGCGGTCGAAGGCGTTGCGGAACGTTCAGGTCGCAGTCTCCCCAGGAGGCGTGGGTTCGAATCCCAAGAACAAAGCAAACACATTCAAGAGAGCATTACCAGATGCCAGGATGGCAGAGCGGTCTAAGGCGTTGCGTTCAGATCGCAGTCTCCCCAGGAGGCTTGGGTTCGAATCCCACCTCAGACAGAGCCCATTGAAAGTACCAAGCAATAATAAAGCAAATAAAGTCAAGAGAGCATTACCAGTTGCCAGGATGGCAGAGCGGTCTAAGGCGTTGCGTTCAGGTCGCAGTCTCCCCAGGAGGCGTGGGTTCGAATCCCGCCTCAGACATTGCCCATTGAAAGTACCAAGCAAGAACAAAGCAAACACATTCAAGAGAGCATTACCAGCTGCCAGGATGGCAGAGCGGTCTAAGGCGTTGCGTTCAGGTCGCAGTCTCCCCAGGAGGCGTGGGTTCGAATCCCACCTCAGACAGAGCCCATTGAAAGTACCAAGCAATAACAAAGCAAACAAAGTCAAGAGAGCATTACCAGTTGCCAGGATGGCAGAGCGGTCTAAGGCGTTGCGTTCAGGTCGCAGTCTCCCCAGGAGGCGTGGGTTCGAATCCCGCCTCAGACAGAGCCCATTGAAAGTACCAAGCAAGAACAAAGCAAACACAGTCAAGAGAGAATTACCAGTTGCCAGGATGGCAGAGCGGTCTAAGGCGTTGCGTTCAGGTCGCAGTCACCCCAGGAGGCGTGGGTTCGAATCCCACCTCAGACAGAGCCCATTGAAAGTACCAAGCAATAACAAAGCAAACACAGTCAAGAGAGCATTACCAGTTGCCAGGATGGCAGAGCGGTCTAAGGCGTTGCGTTCAGGTCGCAGTCACCCCAGGAGGCGTGGGTTCGAATCCCGCCTCAGACAGAGCCCATTGAAAGTACCAAGCAAGAACAAAGCAAAGACATTCAAGAGAGCATTACCAGATGCCTGGATGGCAGAGTGGTCAGAGGCGTTGCGTTCAGGTCGCAGTCTCCCCAGGAGGCGTGGGTTTCGAATCCCGCCTCAGACAGTGCCCATTCAAAGTACCAAGCAAGAACAAAGCAAACACATTCAAGAGAGCATTACCAGATGCCAGGATGGCAGAGCGGTCTAAGGCGTTGCGTTCAGGTCGCAGTCTCCCCAGGAGGCGTGGGTTCGAATCCCGCCTCAGACAGAGCCCATTGAAAGTACCAAGCAAGAACAAAGCAAACACAGTCAAGAGAGAGGTACCAGTTGCCAGGATGGCAGAGCGGTCTAAGGCGTTGCGTTCAGGTCGCAGTCTCCCCAGGAGGCGTGGGTTCGAATCCCGCCTCAGACAGAACCCATTGAAAGTACCAAGCAAGAACAAAGCAAACACAGTCAAGAGAGCATTACCAGTTGCCAGGATGGCAGAGCGGTCTAAGGCGTTGCGTTCAGGTCGCAGTAACCCCAGGAGGCGTGGGTTCGAATCCCACCTCAGACAGAGCCCATTGAAAGTACCAAGCAATAACAAAGCAAACACAGTCAAGAGAGAATTACCAGTTGCCAAGATGGCAGAGCGGTCTAAGGCGTTGCGTTCAGGTCGCAGTCTCCCCAGGAGGCGTGGGTTCGAATCCCGCCTCAGACAGAGCCCATTGAAAGTACCAAGCAAGAACAAAGCAAACACAGTCAAGAGAGTGGTACCAGTTGCCAGGATGGCAGAGCGGTCTAAGGCGTTGCGTTCAGGTCGCAGTAACCCCAGGAGGCGTGGGTTCGAATCCCACCTCAGAAAGAGCCCATTGATAGTACCAAGCAAGAAAAAAGAGAACACATTCAAGAAAGCATTACCAGATGCCAGGATGGCAGAGTGGTCTTAAGGCGTTGCGTTCAGGTCGCAGTCTCCCCAGGAGGCGTGGGTTCGAATCCCGCCTCAGACAGAGCCCATTGAAAGTACCAAGCAAGAACAAAGCAAACACAGTCAAGAGAGAGGTACCAGTTGCCAGGATGGCAGAGCGGTCTAAGGCGTTGCGTTCAGGTCGCAGTAACCCCAGGAGGCGTGGGTTCGAATCCCACCTCAGACAGAGCCCATTGATAGTACCAAGCAATAACAAAGCAAACACAGTCAAGAGAGAATTCCCAGTTGCCAAGATGGCAGAGCGGTCTAAGGCGTTGCGTTCAGGTCGCAGTCTCCCCAGGAGGCGTGGGTTCGAATCCCACCTCAGACAGAGCCCATTGAAAGTACCAAGCAATAACAAAGCAAACACAGTCAAGAGAGCATTACTAGGTGCCAGGATGGCAGTGTGTTCTAAGGCGTTGCGTTCAGGTCGCAGTCACCCCAGGAGGCGTGGGTTCGAAACCCACCTCAGACAGAGCCCATTGAAAGTACCAAGCAAGAAAAAAGCAAACACAGTCAAGAGAGCATTACCAGTTGCCAGGATGGCAGAGCGGTCTAAGGCGTTGCGATCAGGTCGCAGTCACCCCAGGAGGCGTGGGTTCGAATCCCACCTCAGACAGAGCCCATTGAAAGTACCAAGCAAGAACAAAGCAAACACATTCAAGAGAGCATTACCAGATGCCTGGATGGCAGAGAGGTCTAAGGCGTTGCGTTCAGGTCGCAGTCTCCCCAGGAGGCGTGGGTTCGAATCCCGCCTCAGACAGTGCCCATTGAAAGTACCAAGCAAGAACAAAGCAAACACAGTCAAGAGAGAGGTACCAGTTGCCAGGATGGCAGAGCGGTCTAAGGCGTTGCGTTCAGGTCGCAGTCTCCCCAGGAGGCGTGGGTTCGAATCCCGCCTCAGACATTGCCCATTGAAAGTACCAAGCAAGAACAAAGCAAACACATTCAAGAGAGCATTACCAGCTGCCAGGATGGCAGAGCGGTCTAAGGCGTTGCGTTCAGGTCGCAGTCTCCCCAGGAGGCGTGGGTTCGAATCCCACCTCAGACAGAGCCCATTGAAAGTACCAAGCAATAACAAAGCAAACAAAGTCAAGAGAGCATTACCAGTTGCCAGGATGGCAGAGCGGTCTAAGGCGTTGCGTTCAGGTCGCAGTCTCCCCAGGAGGCGTGGGTTCGAATCCCGCCTCAGACAGAGCCCATTGAAAGTACCAAGCAAGAACAAAGCAAACACAGTCAAGAGAGAATTACCAGTTGCCAGGATGGCAGAGCGGTCTAAGGCGTTGCGTTCAGGTCGCAGTCACCCCAGGAGGCGTGGGTTCGAATCCCACCTCAGACAGAGCCCATTGAAAGTACCAAGCAATAACAAAGCAAACACAGTCAAGAGAGCATTACCAGTTGCCAGGATGGCAGAGCGGTCTAAGGCGTTGCGTTCAGGTCGCAGTCACCCCAGGAGGCGTGGGTTCGAATCCCGCCTCAGACAGAGCCCATTGAAAGTACCAAGCAAGAACAAAGCAAAGACATTCAAGAGAGCATTACCAGATGCCTGGATGGCAGAGTGGTCAGAGGCGTTGCGTTCAGGTCGCAGTCTCCCCAGGAGGCGTGGGTTTCGAATCCCGCCTCAGACAGTGCCCATTCAAAGTACCAAGCAAGAACAAAGCAAACACATTCAAGAGAGCATTACCAGATGCCAGGATGGCAGAGCGGTCTAAGGCGTTGCGTTCAGGTCGCAGTCTCCCCAGGAGGCGTGGGTTCGAATCCCGCCTCAGACAGAGCCCATTGAAAGTACCAAGCAAGAACAAAGCAAACACAGTCAAGAGAGAGGTACCAGTTGCCAGGATGGCAGAGCGGTCTAAGGCGTTGCGTTCAGGTCGCAGTCTCCCCAGGAGGCGTGGGTTCGAATCCCGCCTCAGACAGAACCCATTGAAAGTACCAAGCAAGAACAAAGCAAACACAGTCAAGAGAGCATTACCAGTTGCCAGGATGGCAGAGCGGTCTAAGGCGTTGCGTTCAGGTCGCAGTAACCCCAGGAGGCGTGGGTTCGAATCCCACCTCAGACAGAGCCCATTGAAAGTACCAAGCAATAACAAAGCAAACACAGTCAAGAGAGAATTACCAGTTGCCAAGATGGCAGAGCGGTCTAAGGCGTTGCGTTCAGGTCGCAGTCTCCCCAGGAGGCGTGGGTTCGAATCCCGCCTCAGACAGAGCCCATTGAAAGTACCAAGCAAGAACAAAGCAAACACAGTCAAGAGAGTGGTACCAGTTGCCAGGATGGCAGAGCGGTCTAAGGCGTTGCGTTCAGGTCGCAGTAACCCCAGGAGGCGTGGGTTCGAATCCCACCTCAGACACAGCCCATTGATAGTACCAAGCAAGAAAAAAGAGAACACATTCAAGAAAGCATTACCAGATGCCAGGATGGCAGAGTGGTCTTAAGGCGTTGCGTTCAGGTCGCAGTCTCCCCAGGAGGCGTGGGTTCGAATCCCGCCTCAGACAGAGCCCATTGAAAGTACCAAGCAAGAACAAAGCAAACACAGTCAAGAGAGAGGTACCAGTTGCCAGGATGGCAGAGCGGTCTAAGGCGTTGCGTTCAGGTCGCAGTAACCCCAGGAGGCGTGGGTTCGAATCCCACCTCAGACAGAGCCCATTGATAGTACCAAGCAAGAAAAAAGCAAACACAGTCAAGAGAGAATTCCCAGTTGCCAAGATGGCAGAGCGGTCTAAGGCGTTGCGTTCAGGACGCAGTCTCCCCAGGAGGCGTGGGTTCGAATCCCACCTCAGACAGAGCCCATTGAAAGTACCAAGCAATAACAAAGCAAACACAGTCAAGAGAGCATTACCAGTTGCCAGGATGGGAGAGCGGTCTAAGGCGTTGCGTTCAGGTCGCAGTCTCCCCAGGAGGCGTGGGTTTGAATCCCACCTCAGACAGAGCCCATTGAAAGTACCAAGCAATAACAAAACAAACACATTCAAGAGAGCATTACCAGCTGCCAGGATGGCAGAGCGGTCTAAGGCGTTGCGTTCAGATCGCAGTCTCCCCAGGAGGCGTGGGTTCGAATCCCGCCTCAGACAGTGCCCATTGAAAGTACCAAGGAATAATAAAGCAAACACAGTCAAGAGAGCATTACCAGTTGCCAGGATGGGAGAGCGGTCTAAGGCGTTGCGTTCAGGTCGCAGTCTCCCCAGGAGGCGTGGGTTTGAATCCCACCTCAGACAGAGCCCATTGAAAGTACCAAGCAATAACAAAACAAACACATTCAAGAGAGCATTACCAGCTGCCAGGATGGCAGAGCGGTCTAAGGCGTTGCGTTCAGATCGCAGTCTCCCCAGGAGGCGTGGGTTCGAATCCCGCCTCAGACAGTGCCCATTGAAAGTACCAAGGAATAATAAAGCAAACACAGTCAAGAGAGCATTACCAGTTGCCAGGATGGCAGAGCGGTCTAAGGCGTTGCGTTCAGGTCGCAGTCTCCCCAGGAGGCGTGGGTTCGAATCCCACCTCAGACAGTGCGCATTGAAAGTACCAAGCAAGAACAAAGCAAACACAGTCAAGAGAGCATTACCAGATGCCAGGATGGCAGAGCGGTCGAAGGCGTTGCGCAACGTTCAGGTCGCAGTCTCCCCAGGAGGCGTGGGTTCGAATCCCAAGAACAAAGCAAACACATTCAAGAGAGCATTACCAGATGCCAGGATGGCAGAGCGGTCTAAGGCGTTGCGTTCAGATCGCAGTCTCCCCAGGCGGCTTGGGTTCGAATCCCACCTCAGACAGAGCCCATTGAAAGTACCAAGCAATAATAAAGCAAATAAAGTCAAGAGAGCATTACCAGTTGCCAGGATGGCAGAGCGGTCTAAGGCGTTGCGTTCAGGTCGCAGTCTCCCCAGGAGGCGTGGGTTCGAATCCCGCCTCAGACATTGCCCATTGAAAGTACCAAGCAAGAACAAAGCAAACACATTCAAGAGAGCATTACCAGCTGCCAGGATGGCAGAGCGGTCTAAGGCGTTGCGTTCAGGTCGCAGTCTCCCCAGGAGGCGTGGGTTCGAATCCCACCTCAGACAGAGCCCATTGATAGTACCAAGCAAGAAAAAAGCAAACACAGTCAAGAGAGAATTCCCAGTTGCCAAGATGGCAGAGCGGTCTAAGGCGTTGCGTTCAGGACGCAGTCTCCCCAGGAGGCGTGGGTTCGAATCCCACCTCAGACAGAGCCCATTGAAAGTACCAAGCAATAACAAAGCAAACACAGTCAAGAGAGCATTACCAGTTGCCAGGATGGGAGAGCGGTCTAAGGCGTTGCGTTCAGGTCGCAGTCTCCCCAGGAGGCGTGGGTTTGAATCCCACCTCAGACAGAGCCCATTGAAAGTACCAAGCAATAACAAAACAAACACATTCAAGAGAGCATTACCAGCTGCCAGGATGGCAGAGCGGTCTAAGGCGTTGCGTTCAGATCGCAGTCTCCCCAGGAGGCGTGGGTTCGAATCCCGCCTCAGACAGTGCCCATTGAAAGTACCAAGGAATAATAAAGCAAACACAGTCAAGAGAGCATTACCAGTTGCCAGGATGGGAGAGCGGTCTAAGGCGTTGCGTTCAGGTCGCAGTCTCCCCAGGAGGCGTGGGTTTGAATCCCACCTCAGACAGAGCCCATTGAAAGTACCAAGCAATAACAAAACAAACACATTCAAGAGAGCATTACCAGCTGCCAGGATGGCAGAGCGGTCTAAGGCGTTGCGTTCAGATCGCAGTCTCCCCAGGAGGCGTGGGTTCGAATCCCGCCTCAGACAGTGCCCATTGAAAGTACCAAGGAATAATAAAGCAAACACAGTCAAGAGAGCATTACCAGTTGCCAGGATGGCAGAGCGGTCTAAGGCGTTGCGTTCAGGTCGCAGTCTCCCCAGGAGGCGTGGGTTCGAATCCCACCTCAGACAGTGCGCATTGAAAGTACCAAGCAAGAACAAAGCAAACACAGTCAAGAGAGCATTACCAGATGCCAGGATGGCAGAGCGGTCGAAGGCGTTGCGCAACGTTCAGGTCGCAGTCTCCCCAGGAGGCGTGGGTTCGAATCCCAAGAACAAAGCAAACACATTCAAGAGAGCATTACCAGATGCCAGGATGGCAGAGCGGTCTAAGGCGTTGCGTTCAGATCGCAGTCTCCCCAGGCGGCTTGGGTTCGAATCCCACCTCAGACAGAGCCCATTGAAAGTACCAAGCAATAATAAAGCAAATAAAGTCAAGAGAGCATTACCAGTTGCCAGGATGGCAGAGCGGTCTAAGGCGTTGCGTTCAGGTCGCAGTCTCCCCAGGAGGCGTGGGTTCGAATCCCGCCTCAGACATTGCCCATTGAAAGTACCAAGCAAGAACAAAGCAAACACATTCAAGAGAGCATTACCAGCTGCCAGGATGGCAGAGCGGTCTAAGGCGTTGCGTTCAGGTCGCAGTCTCCCCAGGAGGCGTGGGTTCGAATCCCACCTCAGACAGAGCCCATTGAAAGTGCCAAGCAAGAACAAAGCAAACACAGTCAAGAGAGCATTACCAGATGCCAGGATGGCAGAGCGGTCTAAGGCGTTGCGTTCAGGTCGCAGTCTCCCCAGGAGGCGTGGGTTCGAATCCCGCCTCAGACAGTGCCCATTGAAAGTACCAAGCAAGAACAAAGCAAACACAGTCAAGAGAGAGGTACCAGTTGCCAGGATGGCAGAGCGGTCTAAGGCGTTGCGTTCAGGTCGCAGTCTCCCCAGGAGGCGTGGGTTCGAATCCCGCCTCAGACATTGCCCATTGAAAGTACCAAGCAAGAACAAAGCAAACACATTCAAGAGAGCATTACCAGCTGCCAGGATGGCAGAGCGGTCTAAGGCGTTGCGTTCAGGTCGCAGTCTCCCCAGGAGGCGTGGGTTCGAATCCCACCTCAGACAGAGCCCATTGAAAGTACCAAGCAATAACAAAGCAAACACAGTCAAGAGAGAGGTACCAGTTGCCAGGATGGCAGAGCGGTCTAAGGCGTTGCGTTCAGGTCGCAGTAACCCCAGGAGGCGTGGGTTCGAATCCCACCTCAGACAGAGCCCATTGATAGTACCAAGCAATAACAAAGCAAACACAGTCAAGAGAGCATTACCAGTTGCCAGGATGGGAGAGCGGTCTAAGGCGTTGCGTTCAGGTCGCAGTCTCCCCAGGAGGCGTGGGTTCGAATCCCACCACAGACAGAGCCCATTGAAAGTACCAAGCAATAACAAAACAAACAAAGTCAAGAGAGCATTACCAGTTGCCAGGATGGCAGAGCAGTCTAAGGCGTTGCGTTCAGATCGCAGTCTCCCCAGGAGGCGTGGGTTCGAATCCCGCCTCAGACATTGCCCATTGAAAGTACCAAGCAAGAACAAAGCAAACACATTCAAGAGAGCATTACCAGCTGCCAGGATGGCAGAGCGGTCTAAGGCGTTGCGTTCAGATCGCAGTCTCCCCAGGAGGCTTGGGTTCGAATCCCGCCTCAGACAGAGCCCATTGAAAGTACCAAGCAAGAACAAAGCAAACACAGTCAAGAGAGTGGTACCAGTTGCCAGGATGGCAGAGCGGTCTAAGGCGTTGCGTTCAGGTCGCAGTAACCCCAGGAGGCGTGGGTTCGAATCCCACCTCAGACACAGCCCATTGATAGTACCAAGCAAGAAAAAAGAGAACACATTCAAGAAAGCATTACCAGATGCCAGGATGGCAGAGTGGTCTTAAGGCGTTGCGTTCAGGTCGCAGTCTCCCCAGGAGGCGTGGGTTCGAATCCCGCCTCAGACAGAGCCCATTGAAAGTACCAAGCAAGAACAAAGCAAACACAGTCAAGAGAGAGGTACCAGTTGCCAGGATGGCAGAGCGGTCTAAGGCGTTGCGTTCAGGTCGCAGTAACCCCAGGAGGCGTGGGTTCGAATCCCACCTCAGACAGAGCCCATTGATAGTACCAAGCAAGAAAAAAGCAAACACAGTCAAGAGAGAATTCCCAGTTGCCAAGATGGCAGAGCGGTCTAAGGCGTTGCGTTCAGGACGCAGTCTCCCCAGGAGGCGTGGGTTCGAATCCCACCTCAGACAGAGCCCATTGAAAGTACCAAGCAATAACAAAGCAAACACAGTCAAGAGAGCATTACCAGTTGCCAGGATGGGAGAGCGGTCTAAGGCGTTGCGTTCAGGTCGCAGTCTCCCCAGGAGGCGTGGGTTTGAATCCCACCTCAGACAGAGCCCATTGAAAGTACCAAGCAATAACAAAACAAACACATTCAAGAGAGCATTACCAGCTGCCAGGATGGCAGAGCGGTCTAAGGCGTTGCGTTCAGATCGCAGTCTCCCCAGGAGGCGTGGGTTCGAATCCCGCCTCAGACAGTGCCCATTGAAAGTACCAAGGAATAATAAAGCAAACACAGTCAAGAGAGCATTACCAGTTGCCAGGATGGGAGAGCGGTCTAAGGCGTTGCGTTCAGGTCGCAGTCTCCCCAGGAGGCGTGGGTTTGAATCCCACCTCAGACAGAGCCCATTGAAAGTACCAAGCAATAACAAAACAAACACATTCAAGAGAGCATTACCAGCTGCCAGGATGGCAGAGCGGTCTAAGGCGTTGCGTTCA
Source organism: Idiotropiscis lumnitzeri (assembly GCF_059441095.1). Classification (NCBI taxonomy): domain Eukaryota; kingdom Metazoa; phylum Chordata; class Actinopteri; order Syngnathiformes; family Syngnathidae; genus Idiotropiscis; species Idiotropiscis lumnitzeri. Next base: position 9,532,740 of record NC_142412.1, read on the forward strand.
GATCGCAGTCTCCCCAGGAGGCGTGGGTTCGAATCCCGCCTCAGACAGTGCCCATTGAAAGTACCAAGGAATAATAAAGCAAACACAGTCAAGAGAGCATTACCAGTTGCCAGGATGGCAGAGCGGTCTAAGGCGTTGCGTTCAGGTCGCAGTCTCCCCAGGAGGCGTGGGTTCGAATCCCACCTCAGACAGTGCGCATTGAAAGTACCAAGCAAGAACAAAGCAAACACAGTCAAGAGAGCATTACCAGATGCCAGGATGGCAGAGCGGTCGAAGGCGTTGCGCAACGTTCAGGTCGCAGTCTCCCCAGGAGGCGTGGGTTCGAATCCCAAGAACAAAGCAAACACATTCAAGAGAGCATTACCAGATGCCAGGATGGCAGAGCGGTCTAAGGCGTTGCGTTCAGATCGCAGTCTCCCCAGGCGGCTTGGGTTCGAATCCCACCTCAGACAGAGCCCATTGAAAGTACCAAGCAATAATAAAGCAAATAAAGTCAAGAGAGCATTACCAGTTGCCAGGATGGCAGAGCGGTCTAAGGCGTTGCGTTCAGGTCGCAGTCTCCCCAGGAGGCGTGGGTTCGAATCCCGCCTCAGACATTGCCCATTGAAAGTACCAAGCAAGAACAAAGCAAACACATTCAAGAGAGCATTACCAGCTGCCAGGATGGCAGAGCGGTCTAAGGCGTTGCGTTCAGGTCGCAGTCTCCCCAGGAGGCGTGGGTTCGAATCCCACCTCAGACAGAGCCCATTGAAAGTGCCAAGCAAGAACAAAGCAAACACAGTCAAGAGAGCATTACCAGATGCCAGGATGGCAGAGCGGTCTAAGGCGTTGCGTTCAGGTCGCAGTCTCCCCAGGAGGCGTGGGTTCGAATCCCGCCTCAGACAGTGCCCATTGAAAGTACCAAGCAAGAACAAAGCAAACACAGTCAAGAGAGAGGTACCAGTTGCCAGGATGGCAGAGCGGTCTAAGGCGTTGCGTTCAGGTCGCAGTCTCCCCAGGAGGCGTGGGTTCGAATCCCGCCTCAGACATTGCCCATTGAAAGTACCAAGCAAGAACAAAGCAAACACATTCAAGAGAGCATTACCAGCTGCCAGGATGGCAGAGCGGTCTAAGGCGTTGCGTTCAGGTCGCAGTCTCCCCAGGAGGCGTGGGTTCGAATCCCACCTCAGACAGAGCCCATTGAAAGTACCAAGCAATAACAAAGCAAACACAGTCAAGAGAGAGGTACCAGTTGCCAGGATGGCAGAGCGGTCTAAGGCGTTGCGTTCAGGTCGCAGTAACCCCAGGAGGCGTGGGTTCGAATCCCACCTCAGACAGAGCCCATTGATAGTACCAAGCAATAACAAAGCAAACACAGTCAAGAGAGCATTACCAGTTGCCAGGATGGGAGAGCGGTCTAAGGCGTTGCGTTCAGGTCGCAGTCTCCCCAGGAGGCGTGGGTTCGAATCCCACCACAGACAGAGCCCATTGAAAGTACCAAGCAATAACAAAACAAACAAAGTCAAGAGAGCATTACCAGTTGCCAGGATGGCAGAGCAGTCTAAGGCGTTGCGTTCAGATCGCAGTCTCCCCAGGAGGCGTGGGTTCGAATCCCGCCTCAGACATTGCCCATTGAAAGTACCAAGCAAGAACAAAGCAAACACATTCAAGAGAGCATTACCAGCTGCCAGGATGGCAGAGCGGTCTAAGGCGTTGCGTTCAGATCGCAGTCTCCCCAGGAGGCTTGGGTTCGAATCCCGCCTCAGACAGTGCCCATTGAAAGTACCAAGCAATAATAAAGCAAACACAGTCAAGAGAGCATTACCAGTTGCCAGGATGGCAGAGCGGTCTAAGGCGTTGCGTTCAGGTCGCAGTCTCCCCAGGAGGCGTGGGTTCGAATCCCACCTCAGACAGTGCGCATTGAAAGTACCAAGCAAGAACAAAGCAAACACAGTCAAGAGAGCATTACCAGATGCCAGGATGGCATAGCGGTCGAAGGCGTTGCGCAACGTTCAGGTCGCAGTCTCCCCAGGAGGCGTGGGTTCGAATCCCAAGAACAAAGCAAACACATTCAAGAGAGCATTACCAGTTGCCAGGATGGCAGAGCGGTCTAAGGCGTTGCGTTCAGGTCGCAGTCTCCCCAGGAGGCGTGGGTTCGAATCCCGCCTCAGACATTGCCCATTGAAAGTACCAAGCAAGAACAAAGCAAACACATTCAAGAGAGCATTACCAGCTGCCAAGGCGTTGCGTTCAGGTCGCAGTCTCCCCAGGAGGCGTGGGTTCGAATCCCACCTCAGACAGAGCCCATTGAAAGTGCCAAGCAAGAACAAAGCAAACACAGTCAAGAGAGCATTACCAGATGCCAGGATGGCAGAGCGGTCTAAGGCGTTGCGTTCAGGTCGCAGTCTCCCCAGGAGGCGTGGGTTCGAATCCCAAGAACAAAGGAAACACAGTCAAGAGAGAGGTACCAGTTGCCAGGATGGCAGAGCGGTCTAAGGCGTTGCGTTCAGGTTGCTGTAACCCCAGGAGGCGTGGGTTCGAATCCCACCTCAGACAGAGCCCATTGATAGTACCAAGCAAGAAAAAAGCAAACACAGTCAAGAGAGAATTACCAGTTGCCAGGATGGCAGAGCGGTCTAAGGCGTTGCGTTCAGGTCGCAGTCTCCCCAGGAGGCGTGGGTTCGAATCCCACCTCAGAAAGAGCCCATTGAAAGTACCAAGCAATAACAAAGCAAACACAGTCAAGAGAGCATTACCAGAAGCCAGGATGGCAGAGCGGTCTAAGGCGTTGCGTTCAGGTCGCAGTCTCCCCAGGAGGCGTGGGTTCGAATCCCACCTCAGACAGAGCCCATTGAAAGTACCAAGCAATAACAAAGCAAACAAAGTCAAGAGAGCATTACCAGTTGCCAGGATGGCAGAGCGGTCTAAGGCGTTGCGTTCAGGTCGCAGTCTCCCCAGGAGGCGTGGGTTCGAATCCCACCTCAGACAGAGCCCATTGAAAGTACCAAGCAATAACAAAGCAAACACAGTCAAGAGAGAATTACCAGTTGCCAGGATGGCAGAGCGGTCTAAGGCGTTGCGTTCAGGTCGCAGTCTCCCCAGGAGGCGTGGGTTCGAATCCCACCTCAGACAGAGCCCATTGAAAGTACCAAGCAATAACAAAGCAAACACAGTCAAGAGAGCATTACTAGGTGCCAGGATGGCAGTGTGTTCTAAGGCGTTGCGTTCAGGTCGCAGTCACCCCAGGAGGCGTGGGTTCGAAACCCACCTCAGACAGAGCCCATTGAAAGTACCAAGCAAGAAAAAAGCAAACACAGTCAAGAGAGCATTACCAGTTGCCAGGATGGCAGAGCGGTCTAAGGCGTTGCGATCAGGTCGCAGTCACCCCAGGAGGCGTGGGTTCGAATCCCACCTCAGACAGAGCCCATTGAAAGTACCAAGCAAGAACAAAGCAAACACATTCAAGAGAGCATTACCAGATGCCTGGATGGCAGAGAGGTCTAAGGCGTTGCGTTCAGGTCGCAGTCTCCCCAGGAGGCGTGGGTTCGAATCCCGCCTCAGACAGTGCCCATTGAAAGTACCAAGCAAGAACAAAGCAAACACAGTCAAGAGAGAGGTACCAGTTGCCAGGATGGCAGAGCGGTCTAAGGCGTTGCGTTCAGGTCGCAGTCTCCCCAGGAGGCGTGGGTTCGAATCCCGCCTCAGACAGAGCCCATTGAAAGTACCAAGCAAGAACAAAGCAAACACAGTCAAGAGAGCATTACCAGTTGCCAGGATGGCAGAGCGGTCTAAGGCGTTGCGTTCAGGTCTCAGTAACCCCAGGAGGCGTGGGTTCGAATCCCACCTCAGACAGAGCCCATTGAAAGTACCAAGCAATAAAAAAGCAAACACAGTCAAGAGAGAATTACCAATTGCCAGGATGGCAGAGCGGTCTAAGGCGTTGCGTTCAGGTCGCAGTAACCCCAGGAGGCGTGGGTTGGAATCCCACCTCAGACAGAGCCCATTGAAAGTACCAAGCAATAAAAAAGCAAACACAGTCAAGAGAGCATTACCAGGTGCCAGGATGGCAGAGCGGTCTAAGGCGTTGCGTTCAGGTTGCAGTAACCCCAGGAGGCGTGGGTTCGAATCCCACCTCAGACAGAGCCCATTGAAAGTACCAAGCAAGAAAAAAGCAAACACAGTCAAGAGAGCATTACCAGTTGCCAGGATGGCAGAGCGGTCTAAGGTGTTGCGTTCAGGTTGCAGTCTCCCCAGGAGGCGTGGGTTCGAATCCCACCTCAGACAGAGCCCATTGAAAGTACCAAGCAAGAACAAAGCAAACACAGTCATGAGAGCATTACCAGGTGCCAGGATGGCAGAGCGGTCTAAGGCGTTGCGTTCAGGTCGCAGTCTCCCCAGGAGGCGTGGGTTCGAATCCCACCTCAGACAGAGCCCATTGAAAGTACCAAGCATGAAAAAAGCAAACACAGTCAAGAGAGCATTACCAGTTGCCAGGATGGCAGAGCGGTCTAAGGCGTTGCGTTCAGGTCGCAGTCACCCCAGGAGGCGTGGGTTCAAATCCCACCTCAGACAGAGCCCATTGAAAGTACCAAGCAAGAACAAAGCAAACACATTCAAGAGAGCATTTCCAGATGCCAGGATGGCAGAGTGGTCTAAGGCGTTGCGTTCAGGTTGCAGTCTCCCCAGGAGGCGTGGGTTCGAATCCCACCTCAGACAGAGCCCATTGAAAGTACCAAGCAAGAACAAAGCAAACACAGTCATGAGAGCATTACCAGGTGCCAGGATGGCAGAGCGGTCTAAGGCGTTGCGTTCAGGTCGCAGTCTCCCCAGGAGGCGTGGGTTCGAATCCCACCTCAGACAGAGCCCATTGAAAGTACCAAGCATGAAAAAAGCAAACACAGTCAAGAGAGCATTACCAGTTGCCAGGATGGCAGAGCGGTCTAAGGCGTTGCGTTCAGGTCGCAGTCACCCCAGGAGGCGTGGGTTCAAATCCCACCTCAGACAGAGCCCATTGAAAGTACCAAGCAAGAACAAAGCAAACACATTCAAGAGAGCATTTCCAGATGCCAGGATGGCAGAGTGGTCTAAGGCGTTGCGTTCAGGTCGCAGTCTCCCCAGGAGGCGTGGGTTCGAATCCCACCTCAGACAGTGCCCATTGAAAGTACCAAGCAAGAACAAAGCAAACACATTCAAGAGAGCATTCCCAGATGCCAGGATGGCAGAGTGGTCTAAGGCGTTGCGTTCAGGTTGCAGTCTCCCCAGGAGGCGTGGGTTCGAAATCCCACCTCAGACAGAGCCCATTGAAAGTACCAAGCAAGAACAAAGCAAACACAGTCATAAGAGCATTATGAGGTGCCAGGATGGCAGAGCGGTCTAAGGCGTTGCGTTCAGGTCGCAGTCTCCCCAGGAGGCGTGGGTTGAATCCCACCTCAGACAGTGCCCATTGAAAGTACCAAGTGAGAACAAAGCAAACACATTCAAGAGTGCATTACCAGATGCCAGGATGGCAGAGCGGTCTAAGGCGTTGCGTTCAGGTTGCAGTCACCCCAGGAGGCGTGGGTTCGAATCCCACCTCAGACAGAGCCCATTGAAAGTACCAAGCGAGAAAAAAGCAAACACAGTCAAGAGAGCATTACCAGTTGCCAGGATGGCAGAGCGGTCTAAGGCGTTGCGTTCAGGTCGCAGTCACCCCAGGAGGCGTGGGTTCGAATCCCACCTCAGACAGAGCCCATTGAAAGTACCAAGCAAGAACAAAGCAAACACATTCAAGAGAGCATTACCAGATGCCAGGATGGCAGAGTGGTCTAAGGCGTTGCGTTCAGGTCGCAGTCTCCCCAGGAGGCGTGGGTTCGAATCCCACCTCAGACAGTGCCCATTGAAAGTACCAAGCAAGAACAAAGCAAACACATTCAAGAGAGCATTCCCAGATGCCAGGATGGCAGAGTGGTCTAAGGCGTTGCGTTCAGGTTGCAGTCTCCCCAGGAGGCGTGGGTTCGAATCCCACCTCAGACAGAGCCCATTGAAAGTACCTAGCAAGAAAAAAGCAAACACAGTCAAGAGAGAGGTACCAGTTGCCAGGATGGCAGAGCGGTCTAAGGCGTTGCGTTCAGGTCGCAGTCTCCCCAGGAGGCGTGGGTTCGAATCCCACCTCAGACAGAGCCCATTGAAAGTACCAAGCAAGAACAAAGCAAACACATTCAAGAGAGCATTACCAGATGCCAGGATGGCAGAGCGGTCTAAGGCGTTGCGTTCAGGTCGCAGTCTCCCCAGGAGGCGTGGGTTCGAATCCCACCTCAGACAGATCCCATTGAAAGTACCAAGCAATAACAAAGCAAACACAGTCAAGAGAGCATTACCAGTTTCCAGGATGGCAGAGCGGTCTCAGGCGTTGCGTTCAGGTCGCAGCCTCCCCAGGAGGCGTGGTTTCGAATCCCGCCTCAGACAGAGCCCATTGAAAGTACCAAGCAATAACAAAGCAAACAAAGTCAAGAGAGCATTACCAGTTGCCAGGATGGCAGAGCGGTCTAAGGCGTTGCGTTCAGGTCGCAGTCTCCCCAGGAGGCGTGGGTTTGAATCCCGCCTCAGACAGAGCCCATTGAACGTACCGAGCAAGAAAAAAGCAAACACAGTCAAGAGAGCATTACCAGTTGCCAGGATGGCAGAGCGGTCTAAGGCGTTGCGTTCAGGTCGCAGTCTCCCCAGGAGGCGTGGGTTCGAATCCCGCCTCTGACAGAGCCCATTGAACGTACCGAGCAAGAAAAAAGCAAACACAGTCAAGAGAGCATTACCAGCTGCCAGGATGGCAGAGCGGTCTAAGGCGTTGCGTTCAGGTCGCAGTCTCCCCAGGAGGCGTGGGTTCGAATCCCGCCTCAGACAGAGCCCATTGAAAGTACCGAGCAAGAACAAAGCAAACACAGTCAAGAGAGCATTACCAGCTGCCAGGATGGCAGAGCGGTCTAAGGCGTCGCGTTCAGGTCGCATTCACCCCAGGAGGCGTGGGTTCGAATCCCGCCTCAGAGAGAGCCCATTGAAAGTACCAAGCAAGAACAAAGCAAACGAAGTCATGAGAGCATTACCAGTTGCCAGGATGGCAGAGCGGTCTAAGGCGTCGCGTTCAGGTCGCAGTCACCCCAGGAGGCGTGGGTTCGAATCCCACCTCAGACAGAGCCCATTGAAAGTACCAAGCAATAACAAAATAAACAAAGTCAAGAGAACATTACCAGTTGCCAGGATGGCAGAGCGGTCTACGGCGTTGCGTTCAGGTCGCAGTCACCCCAGGAGGCGTGGGTTCGAATCCCACCTCAGACAGAGCCCATTGAAAGTACCAAGCAATAACAAAATAAACAAAGTCAAGAGAACATTACCAGTTGCCAGGATGGCAGAGCGGTCTACGGCGTTGCGTTCAGGTCGCAGTCACCCCAGGAGGCGTGGGTTCGAATCCCACCTCAGACAGAGCCCATTGAAAGTACCAAGCAATAACAAAGCAAACAAAGTCAAGAGAGCATTACCAGTTGCCAGGATGGCAGAGCGGTCTAAGGCGTTGCGTTCAGGTCGCAGTCTCCCCAGGAGGCGTGGGTTCGAATCCCGCCTCAGACAGAGCCCATTGAAAGTACCAAGCAAGAACAAAGCAAACACAGTCAAGAGAGAGGTACCAGTTGCCAGGATGGCAGAGCGGTCTAAGGCGTTGCGTTCAGGTCGCAGTCTCCCCAGGACGCAGGGGTTCGAATCCCACCTCAGACAGAGCCCATTGAAAGTACCAAGCAAGAACAAAGCAAACACAGTCATAAGAGCATTTCGAGGTGCCAGGATGGCAGAGCGGTCTAAGGCGTTGCGTTCAGGTCGCAGTCTCCCCAGGAGGCGTGGGTTGAATCCCACCTCAGACAGTGCCCATTGAAAGTACCAAGCAAGAACAAAGCAAACACATTCAAGAGAGCATTACCAGATGCCAGGATGGCAGAGCGGTCTAAGGCGTTGCGTTCAGGTCGCAGTCTCCCCAGGAGGCGTGGTTATGAATCCCACCTCAGACAGTGCCCATTGAAAGTACCAAGCAAGAACAAAGCAAACACATTCAAGAGAGCATTACCAGATGCCAGGATGGCAGAGCGGTCTAAGGCGTTGCATTCAGGTCGCAGTCTCCCCAGGAGGCGTGGTTTCGAATCCCACCTCAGACAGTGCCCATTGAAAGTACCAAGCAAGAACAAAGCAAACACAGTCAAGAGAGCATTACCAGTTGCCAGGATGGCAGAGCGGTCTCAGGCGTTGCGTTCAGGTCGCAGCCTCCCCAGGAGGCGTGGTTTCGAATCCCACCTCAGACAGAGCCCATTGAAAGTACCAAGCAATAACAAAGCAAACACAGTCAAGAGAGCATTACCAGTTGCCAGGATGGCAGAGCGGTCTAAGGCGTTGCGTTCAGGTCGCAGTCTCCCCAGGAGGCGTGGGTTCGAATCCCACCTCAGACAGAGCCCATTGAAAGTACCAAGCATGAAAAAAGCAAACACAGTCAAGAGAGCATTACCAGTTGCCAGGATGGCAGAGCGGTCTAAGGCGTTGCGTTCAGGTCGCAGTCACCCCAGGAGGCGTGGGTTCAAATCCCACCTCAGACAGAGCCCATTGAAAGTACCAAGCAAGAACAAAGCAAACACATTCAAGAGAGCATTTCCAGATGCCAGGATGGCAGAGTGGTCTAAGGCGTTGCGTTCAGGTTGCAGTCTCCCCAGGAGGCGTGGGTTCGAATCCCACCTCAGACAGAGCCCATTGAAAGTACCAAGCAAGAACAAAGCAAACACAGTCATGAGAGCATTACCAGGTGCCAGGATGGCAGAGCGGTCTAAGGCGTTGCGTTCAGGTCGCAGTCTCCCCAGGAGGCGTGGGTTCGAATCCCACCTCAGACAGAGCCCATTGAAAGTACCAAGCATGAAAAAAGCAAACACAGTCAAGAGAGCATTACCAGTTGCCAGGATGGCAGAGCGGTCTAAGGCGTTGCGTTCAGGTCGCAGTCACCCCAGGAGGCGTGGGTTCAAATCCCACCTCAGACAGAGCCCATTGAAAGTACCAAGCAAGAACAAAGCAAACACATTCAAGAGAGCATTTCCAGATGCCAGGATGGCAGAGTGGTCTAAGGCGTTGCGTTCAGGTCGCAGTCTCCCCAGGAGGCGTGGGTTCGAATCCCACCTCAGACAGTGCCCATTGAAAGTACCAAGCAAGAACAAAGCAAACACATTCAAGAGAGCATTCCCAGATGCCAGGATGGCAGAGTGGTCTAAGGCGTTGCGTTCAGGTTGCAGTCTCCCCAGGAGGCGTGGGTTCGAAATCCCACCTCAGACAGAGCCCATTGAAAGTACCAAGCAAGAACAAAGCAAACACAGTCATAAGAGCATTATGAGGTGCCAGGATGGCAGAGCGGTCTAAGGCGTTGCGTTCAGGTCGCAGTCTCCCCAGGAGGCGTGGGTTGAATCCCACCTCAGACAGTGCCCATTGAAAGTACCAAGTGAGAACAAAGCAAACACATTCAAGAGTGCATTACCAGATGCCAGGATGGCAGAGCGGTCTAAGGCGTTGCGTTCAGGTTGCAGTCACCCCAGGAGGCGTGGGTTCGAATCCCACCTCAGACAGAGCCCATTGAAAGTACCAAGCGAGAAAAAAGCAAACACAGTCAAGAGAGCATTACCAGTTGCCAGGATGGCAGAGCGGTCTAAGGCGTTGCGTTCAGGTCGCAGTCACCCCAGGAGGCGTGGGTTCGAATCCCACCTCAGACAGAGCCCATTGAAAGTACCAAGCAAGAACAAAGCAAACACATTCAAGAGAGCATTACCAGATGCCAGGATGGCAGAGTGGTCTAAGGCGTTGCGTTCAGGTCGCAGTCTCCCCAGGAGGCGTGGGTTCGAATCCCACCTCAGACAGTGCCCATTGAAAGTACCAAGCAAGAACAAAGCAAACACATTCAAGAGAGCATTCCCAGATGCCAGGATGGCAGAGTGGTCTAAGGCGTTGCGTTCAGGTTGCAGTCTCCCCAGGAGGCGTGGGTTCGAATCCCACCTCAGACAGAGCCCATTGAAAGTACCTAGCAAGAAAAAAGCAAACACAGTCAAGAGAGAGGTACCAGTTGCCAGGATGGCAGAGCGGTCTAAGGCGTTGCGTTCAGGTCGCAGTCTCCCCAGGAGGCGTGGGTTCGAATCCCACCTCAGACAGAGCCCATTGAAAGTACCAAGCAAGAACAAAGCAAACACATTCAAGAGAGCATTACCAGATGCCAGGATGGCAGAGCGGTCTAAGGCGTTGCGTTCAGGTCGCAGTCTCCCCAGGAGGCGTGGGTTCGAATCCCACCTCAGACAGATCCCATTGAAAGTACCAAGCAATAACAAAGCAAACACAGTCAAGAGAGCATTACCAGTTTCCAGGATGGCAGAGCGGTCTCAGGCGTTGCGTTCAGGTCGCAGCCTCCCCAGGAGGCGTGGTTTCGAATCCCGCCTCAGACAGAGCCCATTGAAAGTACCAAGCAATAACAAAGCAAACAAAGTCAAGAGAGCATTACCAGTTGCCAGGATGGCAGAGCGGTCTAAGGCGTTGCGTTCAGGTCGCAGTCTCCCCAGGAGGCGTGGGTTTGAATCCCGCCTCAGACAGAGCCCATTGAACGTACCGAGCAAGAAAAAAGCAAACACAGTCAAGAGAGCATTACCAGTTGCCAGGATGGCAGAGCGGTCTAAGGCGTTGCGTTCAGGTCGCAGTCTCCCCAGGAGGCGTGGGTTCGAATCCCGCCTCTGACAGAGCCCATTGAACGTACCGAGCAAGAAAAAAGCAAACACAGTCAAGAGAGCATTACCAGCTGCCAGGATGGCAGAGCGGTCTAAGGCGTTGCGTTCAGGTCGCAGTCTCCCCAGGAGGCGTGGGTTCGAATCCCGCCTCAGACAGAGCCCATTGAAAGTACCGAGCAAGAACAAAGCAAACACAGTCAAGAGAGCATTACCAGCTGCCAGGATGGCAGAGCGGTCTAAGGCGTCGCGTTCAGGTCGCATTCACCCCAGGAGGCGTGGGTTCGAATCCCGCCTCAGAGAGAGCCCATTGAAAGTACCAAGCAAGAACAAAGCAAACGAAGTCATGAGAGCATTACCAGTTGCCAGGATGGCAGAGCGGTCTAAGGCGTCGCGTTCAGGTCGCAGTCACCCCAGGAGGCGTGGGTTCGAATCCCACCTCAGACAGAGCCCATTGAAAGTACCAAGCAATAACAAAATAAACAAAGTCAAGAGAACATTACCAGTTGCCAGGATGGCAGAGCGGTCTACGGCGTTGCGTTCAGGTCGCAGTCACCCCAGGAGGCGTGGGTTCGAATCCCACCTCAGACAGAGCCCATTGAAAGTACCAAGCAATAACAAAATAAACAAAGTCAAGAGAACATTACCAGTTGCCAGGATGGCAGAGCGGTCTACGGCGTTGCGTTCAGGTCGCAGTCACCCCAGGAGGCGTGGGTTCGAATCCCACCTCAGACAGAGCCCATTGAAAGTACCAAGCAATAACAAAGCAAACAAAGTCAAGAGAGCATTACCAGTTGCCAGGATGGCAGAGCGGTCTAAGGCGTTGCGTTCAGGTCGCAGTCTCCCCAGGAGGCGTGGGTTCGAATCCCGCCTCAGACAGAGCCCATTGAAAGTACCAAGCAAGAACAAAGCAAACACAGTCATAAGAGCATTTCGAGGTGCCAGGATGGCAGAGCGGTCTAAGGCGTTGCGTTCAGGTCGCAGTCTCCCCAGGAGGCGTGGGTTGAATCCCACCTCAGACAGTGCCCATTGAAAGTACCAAGCAAGAACAAAGCAAACACATTCAAGAGAGCATTACCAGATGCCAGGATGGCAGAGCGGTCTAAGGCGTTGCGTTCAGGTCGCAGTCTCCCCAGGAGGCGTGGTTATGAATCCCACCTCAGACAGTGCCCATTGAAAGTACCAAGCAAGAACAAAGCAAACACATTCAAGAGAGCATTACCAGATGCCAGGATGGCAGAGCGGTCTAAGGCGTTGCATTCAGGTCGCAGTCTCCCCAGGAGGCGTGGTTTCGAATCCCACCTCAGACAGTGCCCATTGAAAGTACCAAGCAAGAACAAAGCAAACACAGTCAAGAGAGCATTACCAGTTGCCAGGATGGCAGAGCGGTCTCAGGCGTTGCGTTCAGGTCGCAGCCTCCCCAGGAGGCGTGGTTTCGAATCCCACCTCAGACAGAGCCCATTGAAAGTACCAAGCAAGAACAAAGCAAACAAAGTCAAGAGAGCATTACCAGTTGCCAGGATGGCAGAGCGGTCTAAGGCGTTGCGTTCAGGTCGCAGTCTCCCCAGGAGGCGTGGGTTTGAATCCCGCCTCAGACAGAGCCCATTGAACGTACCAAGCAAGAAAAAAGCAAACACAGTCAAGAGAGCATTACCAGCTGCCAGGATGGCAGATCGGTCTAAGGCGTTGCGTTCAGGTCGCAGTCTCCCCAGGAGGCGTGGGTTCGAATCCCGCCTCAGACAGAGCCCATTGAAAGTACCGAGCAAGAACAAAGCAAACACAGTCAAGAGAGCATTACCAGCTGCCAGGATGGAGGGCGGTCTAAGGCGTTGCGTTCAGGTCGCATTCACCCCAGGAGGCGTGGGTTCGAATCCCGCCTCAGACAGAGCCCTTTGAAAGTACCAAGCAAGAACAAAGCAAACACAGTCATGAGAGCATTAACAGGTGCCAGGATGGCAGAGCGGTCTACGGCGTCGCGTTCAGGTCGCATTCACCCCAGGAGGCGTGGGTTCGAATCCCACCTCAGACAGAGCCCATTGAAAGTACCAAGCAATAACAAAGCAAACAAAGTCAAGAGAGCATTACCAGTTGCCAGGATGGCAGAGCGGTCTAAGGCGTTGCGTTCAGGTCGCAGTCACCCCAGGAGGCGTGGGTTCGAATCCCACCTCAGACAGAGCCCATTGAAAGTACCAAGCAATAACAAAGCAAAAAAAGTCAAGAGAGCATTACCAGTTGCCAGGATGGCAGAGCGGTCTAAGGCGTTGCGTTCAGGTCGCAGTCTCCCCAGGAGGCGTGGGTTCGAATCCCACCTCAGACAGAGCCCATTGAAAGTACCAAGCAATAACAAAGCAAACAAAGTCAAGAGAGCATTACCAGTTGCCAGGATGGCAGAGCGGTCTAAGGCGTTGCGTTCAGGTCGCAGTCTCCCCAGGAGGTGTGGGTTCGAATCCCGCCTCAGACAGAGCCCATTGAAAGTACCAAGCAAGAACAAAGCAAACACAGTCAAGAGAGAGGTACCAGTTGCCAGGATGGCAGAGCGGTCTAAGGCGTTGCGTTCAGGTCGCAGTAACCCCAGGGGGCGTGGGTTCGAATCCCACCTCAGACACAGCCCATTGATAGTACCAAGCAAGAAAAAAGAGAACGCATTCAAGAAAGCATTACCAGATGCCAGGATGGCAGAGTGGTCTAAAGGCGTTGCGTTCAGGTCGCAGTCTCCCCAGGAGGCGTGGGTTCGAATCCCGCCTCAGACAGAGCCCATTGAAAGTACCAAGCAAGAACAAAGCAAACACAGTCAAGAGAGAGGTACCAGTTGCCAGGATGGCAGAGCGGTCTAAGGCGTTGCGTTCAGGTCGCAGTAACCCCAGGAGGCGTGGGTTCGAATCCCACCTCAGACAGAGCCCATTGATAGTACCAAGCAAGAAAAAAGCAAACACAGTCAAGAGAGAATTACCAGTTGCCAAGATGGCAGAGCGGTCTAAGGCGTTGCGTTCAGGTCGCAGTCTCCCCAGGAGGCGTGGGTTCGAATCCCACCTCAGACAGAGCCCATTGAAAGTCCCAAGCAATAACAAAGCAAACACAGTCAAGAGAGCATTACCAGTTGCCAGGATGGGAGAGCGGTCTAAGGCGTTGCGTTCAGGTCGCAGTCTCCCCAGGAGGCGTGGGTTTGAATCCCACCTCAGACAGAGCCCATTGAAAGTACCAAGCAATAACAAAACAAACACATTCAAGAGAGCATTACCAGCTGCCAGGATGGCAGAGCGGTCTAAGGCGTTGCGTTCAGATCGCAGTCTCCCCAGGAGGCGTGGGTTCGAATCCCGCCTCAGACAGTGCCCATTGAAAGTACCAAGGAATAATAAAGCAAACACAGTCAAGAGAGCATTACCAGTTGCCAGGATGGCAGAGCGGTCTAAGGCGTTGCGTTCAGGTCGCAGTCTCCCCAGGAGGCGTGGGTTCGAATCCCACCTCAGACAGTGCGCATTGAAAGTACCAAGCAAGAACAAAGCAAACACAGTCAAGAGAGCATTACCAGATGCCAGGATGGCAGAGCGGTCGAAGGCGTTGCGCAACGTTCAGGTCGCAGTTTCCCCAAGAGGCGTGGGTTCGAATCCCAAGAACAAAGCAAACACATTCAAGAGAGCATTACCAGATGCCAGGATGGCAGAGCGGTCTAAGGCGTTGCGTTCAGATCGCAGTCTCCCCAGGAGGCTTGGGTTCGAATCCCACCTCAGACAGAGCCCATTGAAAGTACCAAGCAATAACAAAGCAAATAAAGTCAAGAGAGCATTACCAGTTGCCAGGATGGCAGAGCGGTCTAAGGCGTTGCGTTCAGGTCGCAGTCTCCCCAGGAGGCGTGGGTTCGAATCCCGCCTCAGACATTGCCCATTGAAAGTACCAAGCAAGAACAAAGCAAACACATTCAAGAGAGCATTACCAGCTGCCAGGATGGCAGAGCGGTCTAAGGCGTTGCGTTCAGGTCGCAGTCTCCCCAGGAGGCGTGGGTTCGAATCCCACCTCAGACAGAGCCCATTGAAAGTGCCAAGCAAGAACAAAGCAAACACAGTCAAGAGAGCATTACCAGATGCCAGGATGGCAGAGCGGTCTAAGGCGTTGCGTTCAGGTCGCAGTCTCCCCAGGAGGCGTGGGTTCGAATCCCGCCTCAGACAGTGCCCATTGAAAGTACCAAGCAAGAACAAAGCAAACACATTCAAGAGAGCATTACCAGATGCCAGGATGGCAGAGCGGTCTAAGGCGTTGCGTTCAGGTCGCAGTCTCCCCAGGAGGCGTGGGTTCAAATCCCGCCTCAGACAGAGCCCATTGAAAGTACCAAGCAATAACAAAGCAAACACAGTCAAGAGAGAATTACCAGTTGCCAGGATGGAGGGCGGTCTAAGGCGTTGCGTTCAGGTCGCATTCACCCCAGGAGGCGTGGGTTCGAATCCCGCCTCAGACAGAGCCCTTTGAAAGTACCAAGCAAGAACAAAGCAAACACAGTCATGAGAGCATTAACAGGTGCCAGGATGGCAGAGCGGTCTACGGCGTCGCGTTCAGGTCGCATTCACCCCAGGAGGCGTGGGTTCGAATCCCACCTCAGACAGAGCCCATTGAAAGTACCAAGCAATAACAAAGCAAACAAAGTCAAGAGAGCATTACCAGTTGCCAGGATGGCAGAGCGGTCTAAGGCGTTGCGTTCAGGTCGCAGTCACCCCAGGAGGCGTGGGTTCGAATCCCACCTCAGACAGAGCCCATTGAAAGTACCAAGCAATAACAAAGCAAAAAAAGTCAAGAGAGCATTACCAGTTGCCAGGATGGCAGAGCGGTCTAAGGCGTTGCGTTCAGGTCGCAGTCTCCCCAGGAGGCGTGGGTTCGAATCCCACCTCAGACAGAGCCCATTGAAAGTACCAAGCAATAACAAAGCAAACAAAGTCAAGAGAGCATTACCAGTTGCCAGGATGGCAGAGCGGTCTAAGGCGTTGCGTTCAGGTCGCAGTCTCCCCAGGAGGCGTGGGTTCGAATCCCGCCTCAGACAGAGCCCATTGAAAGTACCAAGCAAGAACAAAGCAAACACAGTCAAGAGAGAGGTACCAGTTGCCAGGATGGCAGAGCGGTCTAAGGCGTTGCGTTCAGGTCGCAGTAACCCCAGGGGGCGTGGGTTCGAATCCCACCTCAGACACAGCCCATTGATAGTACCAAGCAAGAAAAAAGAGAACGCATTCAAGAAAGCATTACCAGATGCCAGGATGGCAGAGTGGTCTAAAGGCGTTGCGTTCAGGTCGCAGTCTCCCCAGGAGGCGTGGGTTCGAATCCCGCCTCAGACAGAGCCCATTGAAAGTACCAAGCAAGAACAAAGCAAACACAGTCAAGAGAGAGGTACCAGTTGCCAGGATGGCAGAGCGGTCTAAGGCGTTGCGTTCAGGTCGCAGTAACCCCAGGAGGCGTGGGTTCGAATCCCACCTCAGACAGAGCCCATTGATAGTACCAAGCAAGAAAAAAGCAAACACAGTCAAGAGAGAATTACCAGCTGCCAGGATGGCAGAGCGGTCTAAGGCGTTGCGTTCAGGTCGCAGTCTCCCCAGGAGGCGTGGGTTCGAATCCCACCTCAGACAGAGCCCATTGAAAGTGCCAAGCAAGAACAAAGCAAACACAGTCAAGAGAGCATTACCAGATGCCAGGATGGCAGAGCGGTCTAAGGCGTTGCGTTCAGGTCGCAGTCTCCCCAGGAGGCGTGGGTTTGAATCCCGCCTCAGACAGAGCCCATTGAACGTACCAAGCAAGAAAAAAGCAAACACAGTCAAGAGAGCATTACCAGCTGCCAGGATGGCAGATCGGTCTAAGGCGTTGCGTTCAGATCGCAGTCTCCCCAGGAGGCGTGGGTTCGAATCCCGCCTCAGACAGTGCCCATTGAAAGTACCAAGGAATAATAAAGCAAACACAGTCAAGAGAGCATTACCAGTTGCCAGGATGGCAGAGCGGTCTAAGGCGTTGCGTTCAGGTCGCAGTCTCCCCATGAGGCGTGGGTTCGAATCCCACCTCAGACAGTGCGCATTGAAAGTACCAAGCAAGAACAAAGCAAACACAGTCAAGAGAGCATTACCAGATGCCAGGATGGCAGAGCGGTCGAAGGCGTTGCGCAACGTTCAGGTCGCAGTTTCCCCAAGAGGCGTGGGTTCGAATCCCAAGAACAAAGCAAACACATTCAAGAGAGCATTACCAGATGCCAGGATGGCAGAGCGGTCTAAGGCGTTGCGTTCAGATCGCAGTCTCCCCAGGAGGCTTGGGTTCGAATCCCACCTCAGACAGAGCCCATTGAAAGTACCAAGCAATAACAAAGCAAATAAAGTCAAGAGAGCATTACCAGTTGCCAGGATGGCAGAGCGGTCTAAGGCGTTGCGTTCAGGTCGCAGTCTCCCCAGGAGGCGTGGGTTCGAATCCCGCCTCAGACATTGCCCATTGAAAGTACCAAGCAAGAACAAAGCAAACACATTCAAGAGAGCATTACCAGCTGCCAGGATGGCAGAGCGGTCTAAGGCGTTGCGTTCAGGTCGCAGTCTCCCCAGGAGGCGTGGGTTCGAATCCCACCTCAGACAGAGCCCATTGAAAGTGCCAAGCAAGAACAAAGCAAACACAGTCAAGAGAGCATTACCAGATGCCAGGATGGCAGAGCGGTCTAAGGCGTTGCGTTCAGGTCGCAGTCTCCCCAGGAGGCGTGGGTTCGAATCCCGCCTCAGACAGTGCCCATTGAAAGTACCAAGCAAGAACAAAGCAAACACATTCAAGAGAGCATTACCAGATGCCAGGATGGCAGAGCGGTCTAAGGCGTTGCGTTCAGGTCGCAGTCTCCCCAGGAGGCGTGGGTTCAAATCCCGCCTCAGACAGAGCCCATTGAAAGTACCAAGCAATAACAAAGCAAACACAGTCAAGAGAGAATTACCAGTTGCCAGGATGGCAGAGCGGTCTAAAGCGTTGCGTTCAGGTCGCAGTCTCCCCAGGAGGCGTGGGTTCGAATCCCACCTCAGACAGAGCCCATTGAAAGTACCAAGCAATAACAAAGCAAACACAGTCAAGAGAGAATTACCAGTTGCCAGGATGGCAGAGCGGTCTAAGGCGTTGCGTTCAGGTCGCAGTAACCCCAGGAGGCGTGGGTTCGAATCCCACCTCAGACAGAGCCCATTGAAAGTACCAAGCAATAACAAAGCAAACACAGTCAAGAGAGCATTACCAGGTGCCAGGATGGCAGAGCGGTCTAAGGCGTTGCGTTCAGGTCGCAGTCACCCCAGGAGGCGTGGGTTCGAATCCCACCTCAGACAGAGCCCATTGAAAGTACCAAGCAATAACAAAGCAAACACAGTCAAGAGAGCATTACTAGGTGCCAGGATGGCAGAGCGGTCTAAGGCGTTGCGTTCAGGTCGCAGTCACCCCAGGAGGCGTGGGTTCGAATCCCACCTCAGACAGAGCCCATTGAAAGTACCAAGCAATAACAAAGCAAACACAGTCAAGAGAGCATTACCAGTTGCCAGGATGGCAGAGCGGTCTAAGGCGTTGCGTTCAGGTCGCAGTCACCCCAGGAGGCGTGGGTTCGAATCCCGCCTCAGACAGAGCCCATTGAAAGTACCAAGCAAGAACAAAGCAAACACATTCAAGAGAGCATTACCAGATGCCTGGATGGCAGAGTGGTCAGAGGCGTTGCGTTCAGGTCGCAGTCTCCCCAGGAGGCGTGGGTTTCGAATCCCGCCTCAGACAGTGCCCATTCAAAGTACCAAGCAAGAACAAAGCAAACACATTCAAGAGAGCATTACCAGATGCCAGGATGGCAGAGCGTTCTAAGGCGTTGCGTTCAGGTCGCAGTAACCCCAGGAGGCGTGGGTTCGAATCCCACCTCAGACAGAGCCCATTGAAAGTACCAAGCAATAACAAAGCAAACACAGTCAAGAGAGCATTACCAGGTGCCAGGATGGCAGTGTGTTCTAAGGCGTTGCGTTCAGGTCGCAGTCACCCCAGGAGGCGTGGGTTCGAATCCCACCTCAGACAGAGCCCATTGAAAGTACCAAGCAAGAAAAAAGCAAACACAGTCAAGAGAGCATTACCAGTTGCCAGGATGGCAGAGCGGTCTAAGGCGTTGCGTTCAGGTCGCAGTCACCCCAGGAGGCGTGGGTTCGAATCCCGCCTCAGACAGAGCCCATTGAAAGTACCAAGCAAGAACAAAGCAAACACAGTCAAGAGAGCATTACCAGTTGCCAGGATGGCAGAGCGGTCTAAGGCGTTGCGTTCAGGTCGCAGTCTCCCCAGGAGGCGTGGGTTCGAATCCCGCCTCAGACAGAGCCCATTGAAAGTACCAAGCAAGAACAAAGCAAACACAGTCAAGAGAGCATTACCAGTTGCCAGGATGGCAGAGCGGTCTAAGGCGTTGCGTTCAGGTCGCAGTAACCCCAGGAGGCGTGGGTTCGAATCCCACCTCAGACAGAGCCCATTGAAAGTACCAAGCAATAACAAAGCAAACACAGTCAAGAGAGCATTACCAGGTGCCAGGATGGCAGTGTGTTCTAAGGCGTTGCGTTCAGGTCGCAGTCACCCCAGGAGGCGTGGGTTCGAATCCCACCTCAGACAGAGCCCATTGAAAGTACCAAGCAAGAACAAAGCAAACACAGTCAAGAGAGCATTACCAGTTGCCAGGATGGCAGTGTGTTCTAAGGCGTTGCGTTCAGGTCGCAGTCACCCCAGGAGGCGTGGGTTCGAATCCCACCTCAGACAGAGCCCATTGAAAGTACCAAGCAAGAACAAAGCAAACACAGTCAAGAGAGAGGTACCAGTTGCCAGGATGGCATAGCGGTCTAAGGCGTTGCGTTCAGGTCGCAGTAACCCCAGGAGGCGTGGGTTTGAATCCCACCTCAGACAGAGCCCATTGATAGTACCAAGCAAGAAAAAAGAGAACACATTCAAGAGAGCATTACCAGATGCCAGGATGGCAGAGTGGTCTAAGGCGTTGCGTTCAGGTCGCAGTCTCCCCAGGAGGCGTGGGTTCGAATCCCACCTCAGACAGAGCCCATTGAAAGTACCAAGCAAGAAAAAAGCAAACACAGTCAAGAGAGCATTACCAGTTGCCAGGATGGCAGAGCGGTCTAAGGCGTTGCGTTCAGGTCGCAGTCACCCCAGGAGGCGTGGGTTCAAATCCCACCTCAGACAGAGCCCATTGAAAGTACCAAGCAAGAAAAAAGCAAACACAGTCAAGAGAGAATTACCAGTTGCCAAGATGGCAGAGCGGTCTAAGGCGTTGCGTTCAGGTCGCAGTCTCCCCAGGAGGCGTGGGTTCGAATCCCGCCTCAGACAGAGCCCATTGAAAGTACCAAGCAAGAACAAAGCAAACACAGTCAAGAGAGTGGTACCAGTTGCCAGGATGGCAGAGCGGTCTAAGGCGTTGCGTTCAGGTCGCAGTAACCCCAGGAGGCGTGGGTTCGAATCCCACCTCAGACACAGCCCATTGATAGTACCAAGCAAGAAAAAAGAGAACACATTCAAGAAAGCATTACCAGATGCCAGGATGGCAGAGTGGTCTTAAGGCGTTGCGTTCAGGTCGCAGTCTCCCCAGGAGGCGTGGGTTCGAATCCCGCCTCAGACAGAGCCCATTGAAAGTACCAAGCAAGAACAAAGCAAACACAGTCAAGAGAGAGGTACCAGTTGCCAGGATGGCAGAGCGGTCTAAGGCGTTGCGTTCAGGTCGCAGTAACCCCAGGAGGCGTGGGTTCGAATCCCGCCTCAGACAGAGCCCATTGAAAGTACCAAGCAAGAACAAAGCAAACACAGTCAAGAGAGCATTACCAGTTGCCAGGATGGCAGAGCGGTCTAAGGCGTTGCGTTCAGGTCTCAGTAACCCCAGGAGGCGTGGGTTCGAATCCCACCTCAGACAGAGCCCATTGAAAGTACCAAGCAATAAAAAAGCAAACACAGTCAAGAGAGAATTACCAGTTGCCAGGATGGCAGAGCGGTCTAAGGCGTTGCGTTCAGGTCGCAGTAACCCCAGGAGGCGTGGGTTGGAATCCCACCTCAGACAGAGCCCATTGAAAGTACCAAGCAATAAAAAAGCAAACACAGTCAAGAGAGCATTACCAGGTGCCAGGATGGCAGAGCGGTCTAAGGCGTTGCGTTCAGGTTGCAGTAACCCCAGGAGGCGTGGGTTCGAATCCCACCTCAGACAGAGCCCATTGAAAGTACCAAGCAAGAAAAAAGCAAACACAGTCAAGAGTGCATTACCAGTTGCCAGGATGGCAGAGCGGTCTAAGGTGTTGCGTTCAGGTTGCAGTCTCCCCAGGAGGCGTGGGTTCGAATCCCACCTCAGACAGAGCCCATTGAAAGTACCAAGCAAGAACAAAGCAAACACAGTCATGAGAGCATTACCAGGTGCCAGGATGGCAGAGCGGTCTAAGGCGTTGCGTTCAGGTCGCAGTCTCCCCAGGAGGCGTGGGTTCGAATCCCACCTGAGACAGAGCCCATTGAAAGTACCAAGCATGAAAAAAGCAAACACAGTCAAGAGAGCATTACCAGTTGCCAGGATGGCAGAGCGGTCTAAGGCGTTGCGTTCAGGTCGCAGTCACCCCAGGAGGCGTGGGTTCAAATCCCACCTCAGACAGAGCCCATTGAAAGTACCAAGCAAGAACAAAGCAAACACATTCAAGAGAGCATTTCCAGATGCCAGGATGGCAGAGTGGTCTAAGGCGTTGCGTTCAGGTCGCAGTCTCCCCAGGAGGCGTGGGTTCGAATCCCACCTCAGACAGTGCCCATTGAAAGTACCAAGCAAGAACAAAGCAAACACATTCAAGAGAGCATTCCCAGATGCCAGGATGGCAGAGTGGTCTAAGGCGTTGCGTTCAGGTCGCAGTCACCCCAGGAGGCGTGGGTTCGAATCCCACCTCAGACAGAGCCCATTGAAAGTACCAAGCAAGAACAAAGCAAACACAGTCAAGAGAGAGGTACCAGTTGCCAGGATGGCATAGCGGTCTAAGGCGTTGCGTTCAGGTCGCAGTAACCCCAGGAGGCGTGGGTTCGAATCCCACCTCAGACAGAGCCCATTGATAGTACCAAGCAAGAAAAAAGAGAACACATTCAAGAGAGCATTACCAGATGCCAGGATGGCAGAGTGGTCTAAGGCGTTGCGTTCAGGTCGCAGTCTCCCCAGGAGGCGTGGGTTCGAATCCCACCTCAGACAGAGCCCATTGAAAGTACCAAGCAAGAAAAAAGCAAACACAGTCAAGAGAGCATTACCAGTTGCCAGGATGGCAGAGCGGTCTAAGGCGTTGCGTTCAGGTCGCAGTCACCCCAGGAGGCGTGGGTTCAAATCCCACCTCAGACAGAGCCCATTGAAAGTACCAAGCAAGAAAAAAGCAAACACAGTCAAGAGAGAATTACCAGTTGCCAAGATGGCAGAGCGGTCTAAGGCGTTGCGTTCAGGTCGCAGTCTCCCCAGGAGGCGTGGGTTCGAATCCCGCCTCAGACAGAGCCCATTGAAAGTACCAAGCAAGAACAAAGCAAACACAGTCAAGAGAGTGGTACCAGTTGCCAGGATGGCAGAGCGGTCTAAGGCGTTGCGTTCAGGTCGCAGTAACCCCAGGAGGCGTGGGTTCGAATCCCACCTCAGACACAGCCCATTGATAGTACCAAGCAAGAAAAAAGAGAACACATTCAAGAAAGCATTACCAGATGCCAGGATGGCAGAGTGGTCTTAAGGCGTTGCGTTCAGGTCGCAGTCTCCCCAGGAGGCGTGGGTTCGAATCCCGCCTCAGACAGAGCCCATTGAAAGTACCAAGCAAGAACAAAGCAAACACAGTCAAGAGAGAGGTACCAGTTGCCAGGATGGCAGAGCGGTCTAAGGCGTTGCGTTCAGGTCGCAGTAACCCCAGGAGGCGTGGGTTCGAATCCCGCCTCAGACAGAGCCCATTGAAAGTACCAAGCAAGAACAAAGCAAACACAGTCAAGAGAGCATTACCAGTTGCCAGGATGGCAGAGCGGTCTAAGGCGTTGCGTTCAGGTCTCAGTAACCCCAGGAGGCGTGGGTTCGAATCCCACCTCAGACAGAGCCCATTGAAAGTACCAAGCAATAAAAAAGCAAACACAGTCAAGAGAGAATTACCAGTTGCCAGGATGGCAGAGCGGTCTAAGGCGTTGCGTTCAGGTCGCAGTAACCCCAGGAGGCGTGGGTTGGAATCCCACCTCAGACAGAGCCCATTGAAAGTACCAAGCAATAAAAAAGCAAACACAGTCAAGAGAGCATTACCAGGTGCCAGGATGGCAGAGCGGTCTAAGGCGTTGCGTTCAGGTTGCAGTAACCCCAGGAGGCGTGGGTTCGAATCCCACCTCAGACAGAGCCCATTGAAAGTACCAAGCAAGAAAAAAGCAAACACAGTCAAGAGTGCATTACCAGTTGCCAGGATGGCAGAGCGGTCTAAGGTGTTGCGTTCAGGTTGCAGTCTCCCCAGGAGGCGTGGGTTCGAATCCCACCTCAGACAGTGCGCATTGAAAGTACCAAGCAAGAACAAAGCAAACACAGTCAAGAGAGCATTACCAGATGCCAGGATGGCAGAGCGGTCGAAGGCGTTGCGCAACGTTCAGGTCGCAGTCTCCCCAAGAGGCGTGGGTTCGAATCCCAAGAACAAAGCAAACACATTCAAGAGAGCATTACCAGATGCCAGGATGGCAGAGCGGTCTAAGGCGTTGCGTACAGATCGCAGTCTCCCCAGGAGGCTTGGGTTCGAATCCCACCTCAGACAGAGCCCATTGAAAGTACCAAGCAATAACAAAGCAAATAAAGTCAAGAGAGCATTACCAGTTGCCAGGATGGCAGAGCGGTCTAAGGCGTTGCGTTCAGGTCGCAGTCTCCCCAGGAGGCGTGGGTTCGAATCCCGCCTCAGACATTGCCCATTGAAAGTACCAAGCAAGAACAAAGCAAACACATTCAAGAGAGCATTACCAGCTGCCAGGATGGCAGAGCGGTCTAAGGCGTTGCGTTCAGGTCGCAGTCACCCCAGGAGGCGTGGGTTCAAATCCCACCTCAGACAGAGCCCATTGAAAGTACCAAGCAAGAACAAAGCAAACACATTCAAGAGAGCATTTCCAGATGCCAGGATGGCAGAGTGGTCTAAGGCGTTGCGTTCAGGTCGCAGTCTCCCCAGGAGGCGTGGGTTCGAATCCCACCTCAGACAGTGCCCATTGAAAGTACCAAGCAAGAACAAAGCAAACACATTCAAGAGAGCATTCCCAGATGCCAGGATGGCAGAGTGGTCTAAGGCGTTGCGTTCAGGTTGCAGTCTCCCCAGGAGGCGTGGGTTCGAAATCCCACCTCAGACAGAGCCCATTGAAAGTACCAAGCAAGAACAAAGCAAACACAGTCATAAGAGCATTATGAGGTGCCAGGATGGCAGAGCGGTCTAAGGCGTTGCGTTCAGGTCGCAGTCTCCCCAGGAGGCGTGGGTTGAATCCCACCTCAGACAGTGCCCATTGAAAGTACCAAGTGAGAACAAAGCAAACACATTCAAGAGTGCATTACCAGATGCCAGGATGGCAGAGCGGTCTAAGGCGTTGCGTTCAGGTTGCAGTCACCCCAGGAGGCGTGGGTTCGAATCCCACCTCAGACAGAGCCCATTGAAAGTACCAAGCGAGAAAAAAGCAAACACAGTCAAGAGAGCATTACCAGTTGCCAGGATGGCAGAGCGGTCTAAGGCGTTGCGTTCAGGTCGCAGTCACCCCAGGAGGCGTGGGTTCGAATCCCACCTCAGACAGAGCCCATTGAAAGTACCAAGCAAGAACAAAGCAAACACATTCAAGAGAGCATTACCAGATGCCAGGATGGCAGAGTGGTCTAAGGCGTTGCGTTCAGGTCGCAGTCTCCCCAGGAGGCGTGGGTTCGAATCCCACCTCAGACAGTGCCCATTGAAAGTACCAAGCAAGAACAAAGCAAACACATTCAAGAGAGCATTCCCAGATGCCAGGATGGCAGAGTGGTCTAAGGCGTTGCGTTCAGGTTGCAGTCTCCCCAGGAGGCGTGGGTTCGAATCCCACCTCAGACAGAGCCCATTGAAAGTACCTAGCAAGAAAAAAGCAAACACAGTCAAGAGAGAGGTACCAGTTGCCAGGATGGCAGAGCGGTCTAAGGCGTTGCGTTCAGGTCGCAGTCTCCCCAGGAGGCGTGGGTTCGAATCCCACCTCAGACAGAGCCCATTGAAAGTACCAAGCAAGAACAAAGCAAACACATTCAAGAGAGCATTACCAGATGCCAGGATGGCAGAGCGGTCTAAGGCGTTGCGTTCAGGTCGCAGTCTCCCCAGGAGGCGTGGGTTCGAATCCCACCTCAGACAGATCCCATTGAAAGTACCAAGCAATAACAAAGCAAACACAGTCAAGAGAGCATTACCAGTTTCCAGGATGGCAGAGCGGTCTCAGGCGTTGCGTTCAGGTCGCAGCCTCCCCAGGAGGCGTGGTTTCGAATCCCGCCTCAGACAGAGCCCATTGAAAGTACCAAGCAATAACAAAGCAAACACAGTCAAGAGAGCATTACCAGTTGCCAGGATGGCAGAGCGGTCTAAGGCGTTGCGTTCAGGTCGCAGTCTCCCCAGGAGGCGTTGGTTCGAATCCCGCCTCTGACAGAGCCCATTGAACGTACCGAGCAAGAAAAAAGCAAACACAGTCAAGAGAGCATTACCAGCTGCCAGGATGGCAGAGCGGTCTAAGGCGTTGCGTTCAGGTCGCAGTCTCCCCAGGAGGCGTGGGTTCGAATCTCGCCTCAGACAGAGCCCATTGAAAGTACCGAGCAAGAACAAAGCAAACACAGTCAAGAGAGCATTACCAGCTGCCAGGATGGCAGAGCGGTCTAAGGCGTCGCGTTCAGGTCGCATTCACCCCAGGAGGCGTGGGTTCGAATCCCGCCTCAGAGAGAGCCCATTGAAAGTACCAAGCAAGAACAAAGCAAACGAAGTCATGAGAGCATTACCAGTTGCCAGGATGGCAGAGCGGTCTAAGGCGTCGCGTTCAGGTCGCAGTCACCCCAGGAGGCGTGGGTTCGAATCCCACCTCAGACAGAGCCCATTGAAAGTACCAAGCAATAACAAAATAAACAAAGTCAAGAGAACATTACCAGTTGCCAGGATGGCAGAGCGGTCTACGGCGTTGCGTTCAGGTCGCAGTCACCCCAGGAGGCGTGGGTTCGAATCCCACCTCAGACAGAGCCCATTGAAAGTACCAAGCAATAACAAAATAAACAAAGTCAAGAGAACATTACCAGTTGCCAGGATGGCAGAGCGGTCTACGGCGTTGCGTTCAGGTCGCAGTCACCCCAGGAGGCGTGGGTTCGAATCCCACCTCAGACAGAGCCCATTGAAAGTACCAAGCAATAACAAAGCAAACAAAGTCAAGAGAGCATTACCAGTTGCCAGGATGGCAGAGCGGTCTAAGGCGTTGCGTTCAGGTCGCAGTCTCCCCAGGAGGCGTGGGTTCGAATCCCGCCTCAGACAGAGCCCATTGAAAGTACCAAGCAAGAACAAAGCAAACACAGTCAAGAGAGAGGTACCAGTTGCCAGGATGGCAGAGCGGTCTAAGGCGTTGCGTTCAGGTCGCAGTCTCCCCAGGACGCAGGGGTTCGAATCCCACCTCAGACAGAGCCCATTGAAAGTACCAAGCAAGAACAAAGCAAACACAGTCATAAGAGCATTTCGAGGTGCCAGGATGGCAGAGCGGTCTAAGGCGTTGCGTTCAGGTCGCAGTCTCCCCAGGAGGCGTGGGTTGAATCCCACCTCAGACAGTGCCCATTGAAAGTACCAAGCAAGAACAAAGCAAACACATTCAAGAGAGCATTACCAGATGCCAGGATGGCAGAGCGGTCTAAGGCGTTGCGTTCAGGTCGCAGTCTCCCCAGGAGGCGTGGTTTCGAATCCCACCTCAGACAGTGCCCATTGAAAGTACCAAGCAAGAACAAAGCAAACACATTCAAGAGAGCATTACCAGATGCCAGGATGGCAGAGCGGTCTAAGGCGTTGCATTCAGGTCGCAGTCTCCCCAGGAGGCGTGGTTTCGAATCCCACCTCAGACAGTGCCCATTGAAAGTACCAAGCAAGAACAAAGCAAACACAGTCAAGAGAGCATTACCAGTTGCCAGGATGGCAGAGCGGTCTCAGGCGTTGCGTTCAGGTCGCAGCCTCCCCAGGAGGCGTGGTTTCGAATCCCACCTCAGACAGAGCCCATTGAAAGTACCAAGCAAGAACAAAGCAAACAAAGTCAAGAGAGCATTACCAGTTGCCAGGATGGCAGAGCGGTCTAAGGCGTTGCGTTCAGGTCGCAGTCTCCCCAGGAGGCGTGGGTTTGAATCCCGCCTCAGACAGAGCCCATTGAACGTACCAAGCAAGAAAAAAGCAAACACAGTCAAGAGAGCATTACCAGCTGCCAGGATGGCAGATCGGTCTAAGGCGTTGCGTTCAGGTCGCAGTCTCCCCAGGAGGCGTGGGTTCGAATCCCGCCTCAGACAGAGCCCATTGAAAGTACCGAGCAAGAACAAAGCAAACACAGTCAAGAGAGCATTACCAGCTGCCAGGATGGCAGAGCGGTCTAAGGCGTCGCGTTCAGGTCGCATTCACCCCAGGAGGCGTGGGTTCGAATCCCGCCTCAGACAGAGCCCTTTGAAAGTACCAAGCAAGAACAAAGCAAACACAGTCATGAGAGCATTAACAGGTGCCAGGATGGCAGAGCGGTCTACGGCGTCGCGTTCAGGTCGCATTCACCCCAGGAGGCGTGGGTTCGAATCCCACCTCAGACAGAGCCCATTGAAAGTACCAAGCAATAACAAAGCAAACAAAGTCAAGAGAGCATTACCAGTTGCCAGGATGGCAGAGCGGTCTAAGGCGTTGCGTTCAGGTCGCAGTCACCCCAGGAGGCGTGGGTTCGAATCCCACCTCAGACAGAGCCCATTGAAAGTACCAAGCAATAACAAAGCAAAAAAAGTCAAGAGAGCATTACCAGTTGCCAGGATGGCAGAGCGGTCTAAGGCGTTGCGTTCAGGTCGCAGTCTCCCCAGGAGGCGTGGGTTCGAATCCCACCTCAGACAGAGCCCATTGAAAGTACCAAGCAATAACAAAGCAAACAAAGTCAAGAGAGCATTACCAGTTGCCAGGATGGCAGAGCGGTCTAAGGCGTTGCGTTCAGGTCGCAGTCTCCCCAGGAGGCGTGGGTTCGAATCCCGCCTCAGACAGAGCCCATTGAAAGTACCAAGCAAGAACAAAGCAAACACAGTCAAGAGAGAGGTACCAGTTGCCAGGATGGCAGAGCGGTCTAAGGCGTTGCGTTCAGGTCGCAGTAACCCCAGGGGGCGTGGGTTCGAATCCCACCTCAGACACAGCCCATTGATAGTACCAAGCAAGAAAAAAGAGAACACATTCAAGAAAGCATTACCAGATGCCAGGATGGCAGAGTGGTCTAAAGGCGTTGCGTTCAGGTCGCAGTCTCCCCAGGAGGCGTGGGTTCGAATCCCGCCTCAGACAGAGCCCATTGAAAGTACCAAGCAAGAACAAAGCAAACACAGTCAAGAGAGAGGTACCAGTTGCCAGGATGGCAGAGCGGTCTAAGGCGTTGCGTTCAGGTCGCAGTAACCCCAGGAGGCGTGGGTTCGAATCCCACCTCAGACAGAGCCCATTGATAGTACCAAGCAAGAAAAAAGCAAACACAGTCAAGAGAGAATTACCAGTTGCCAAGATGGCAGAGCGGTCTAAGGCGTTGCGTTCAGGTCGCAGTCTCCCCAGGAGGCGTGGGTTCGAATCCCACCTCAGACAGAGCCCATTGAAAGTCCCAAGCAATAACAAAGCAAACACAGTCAAGAGAGCATTACCAGTTGCCAGGATGGGAGAGCGGTCTAAGGCGTTGCGTTCAGGTCGCAGTCTCCCCAGGAGGCGTGGGTTTGAATCCCACCTCAGACAGAGCCCATTGAAAGTACCAAGCAATAACAAAACAAACACATTCAAGAGAGCATTACCAGCTGCCAGGATGGCAGAGCGGTCTAAGGCGTTGCGTTCAGATCGCAGTCTCCCCAGGAGGCGTGGGTTCGAATCCCGCCTCAGACAGTGCCCATTGAAAGTACCAAGGAATAATAAAGCAAACACAGTCAAGAGAGCATTACCAGTTGCCAGGATGGCAGAGCGGTCTAAGGCGTTGCGTTCAGGTCGCAGTCTCCCCAGGAGGCGTGGGTTCGAATCCCACCTCAGACAGTGCGCATTGAAAGTACCAAGCAAGAACAAAGCAAACACAGTCAAGAGAGCATTACCAGATGCCAGGATGGCAGAGCGGTCGAAGGCGTTGCGCAACGTTCAGGTCGCAGTCTCCCCAAGAGGCGTGGGTTCGAATCCCAAGAACAAAGCAAACACATTCAAGAGAGCATTACCAGATGCCAGGATGGCAGAGCGGTCTAAGGCGTTGCGTTCAGATCGCAGTCTCCCCAGGAGGCTTGGGTTCGAATCCCACCTCAGACAGAGCCCATTGAAAGTACCAAGCAATAACAAAGCAAATAAAGTCAAGAGAGCATTACCAGTTGCCAGGATGGCAGAGCGGTCTAAGGCGTTGCGTTCAGGTTACAGTCTCCCCAGGAGGCGTGGGTTCGAAATCCCACCTCAGACAGAGCCCATTGAAAGTACCAAGCAAGAACAAAGCAAACACAGTCATAAGAGCATTATGAGGTGCCAGGATGGCAGAGCGGTCTAAGGCGTTGCGTTCAGGTCGCAGTCTCCCCAGGAGGCGTGGGTTGAATCCCACCTCAGACAGTGCCCATTGAAAGTACCAAGTGAGAACAAAGCAAACACATTCAAGAGTGCATTACCAGATGCCAGGATGGCAGAGCGGTCTAAGGCGTTGCGTTCAGGTTGCAGTCACCCCAGGAGGCGTGGGTTCGAATCCCACCTCAGACAGAGCCCATTGAAAGTACCAAGCGAGAAAAAAGCAAACACAGTCAAGAGAGCATTACCAGTTGCCAGGATGGCAGAGCGGTCTAAGGCGTTGCGTTCAGGTCGCAGTCACCCCAGGAGGCGTGGGTTCGAATCCCACCTCAGACAGAGCCCATTGAAAGTACCAAGCAATAACAAAACAAACACATTCAAGAGAGCATTACCAGCTGCCAGGATGGCAGAGCGGTCTAAGGCGTTGCGTTCAGATCGCAGTCTCCCCAGGAGGCGTGGGTTCGAATCCCGCCTCAGACAGTGCCCATTGAAAGTACCAAGGAATAATAAAGCAAACACAGTCAAGAGAGCATTACCAGTTGCCAGGATGGCAGAGCGGTCTAAGGGGTTGCGTTCAGGTCGCAGTCTCCCCAGGAGGCGTGGGTTCGAATCCCACCTCAGACAGTGCGCATTGAAAGTACCAAGCAAGAACAAAGCAAACACAGTCAAGAGAGCATTACCAGATGCCAGGATGGCAGAGCGGTCGAAGGCGTTGCGCAACGTTCAGGTCGCAGTCTCCCCAAGAGGCGTGGGTTCGAATCCCAAGAACAAAGCAAACACATTCAAGAGAGCATTACCAGATGCCAGGATGGCAGAGCGGTCTAAGGCGTTGCGTACAGATCGCAGTCTCCCCAGGAGGCTTGGGTTCGAATCCCACCTCAGACAGAGCCCATTGAAAGTACCAAGCAATAACAAAGCAAATAAAGTCAAGAGAGCATTACCAGTTGCCAGGATGGCAGAGCGGTCTAAGGCGTTGCGTTCAGGTCGCAGTCTCCCCAGGAGGCGTGGGTTCGAATCCCGCCTCAGACATTGCCCATTGAAAGTACCAAGCAAGAACAAAGCAAACACATTCAAGAGAGCATTACCAGCTGCCAGGATGGCAGAGCGGTCTAAGGCGTTGCGTTCAGGTCGCAGTCACCCCAGGAGGCGTGGGTTCAAATCCCACCTCAGACAGAGCCCATTGAAAGTACCAAGCAAGAAAAAAGCAAACACAGTCAAGAGAGAATTACCAGTTGCCAAGATGGCAGAGCGGTCTAAGGCGTTGCGTTCAGGTCGCAGTCTCCCCAGGAGGCGTGGGTTCGAATCCCGCCTCAGACAGAGCCCATTGAAAGTACAAAGCAAGAACAAAGCAAACACAGTCAAGAGAGTGGTACCAGTTGCCAGGATGGCAGAGCGGTCTAAGGCGTTGCGTTCAGGTCGCAGTAACCCCAGGAGGCGTGGGTTCGAATCCCACCTCAGACACAGCCCATTGATAGTACCAAGCAAGAAAAAAGAGAACACATTCAAGAAAGCATTACCAGATGCCAGGATGGCAGAGCGGTCTAAGGCGTTGCGTTCAGGTCGCAGTCTCCCCAGGAGGCGTGGTTTCGAATCCCACCTCAGACAGTGCCCATTGAAAGTACCAAGCAAGAACAAAGCAAACACATTCAAGAGAGCATTACCAGATGCCAGGATGGCAGAGCGGTCTAAGGCGTTGCATTCAGGTCGCAGTCTCCCCAGGAGGCGTGGTTTCGAATCCCACCTCAGACAGTGCCCATTGAAAGTACCAAGCAAGAACAAAGCAAACACAGTCAAGAGAGCATTACCAGTTGCCAGGATGGCAGAGCGGTCTCAGGCGTTGCGTTCAGGTCGCAGCCTCCCCAGGAGGCGTGGTTTCGAATCCCACCTCAGACAGAGCCCATTGAAAGTACCAAGCAAGAACAAAGCAAACAAAGTCAAGAGAGCATTACCAGTTGCCAGGATGGCAGAGCGGTCTAAGGCGTTGCGTTCAGGTCGCAGTCTCCCCAGGAGGCGTGGGTTTGAATCCCGCCTCAGACAGAGCCCATTGAACGTACCAAGCAAGAAAAAAGCAAACACAGTCAAGAGAGCATTACCAGCTGCCAGGATGGCAGATCGGTCTAAGGCGTTGCGTTCAGGTCGCAGTCTCCCCAGGAGGCGTGGGTTCGAATCCCGCCTCAGACAGAGCCCATTGAAAGTACCGAGCAAGAACAAAGCAAACACAGTCAAGAGAGCATTACCAGCTGCCAGGATGGCAGAGCGGTCTAAGGCGTCGCGTTCAGGTCGCATTCACCCCAGGAGGCGTGGGTTCGAATCCCGCCTCAGACAGAGCCCTTTGAAAGTACCAAGCAAGAACAAAGCAAACACAGTCATGAGAGCATTAACAGGTGCCAGGATGGCAGAGCGGTCTACGGCGTCGCGTTCAGGTCGCATTCACCCCAGGAGGCGTGGGTTCGAATCCCACCTCAGACAGAGCCCATTGAAAGTACCAAGCAATAACAAAGCAAACAAAGTCAAGAGAGCATTACCAGTTGCCAGGATGGCAGAGCGGTCTAAGGCGTTGCGTTCAGGTCGCAGTCACCCCAGGAGGCGTGGGTTCGAATCCCACCTCAGACAGAGCCCATTGAAAGTACCAAGCAATAACAAAGCAAAAAAAGTCAAGAGAGCATTACCAGTTGCCAGGATGGCAGAGCGGTCTAAGGCGTTGCGTTCAGGTCGCAGTCTCCCCAGGAGGCGTGGGTTCGAATCCCACCTCAGACAGAGCCCATTGAAAGTACCAAGCAATAACAAAGCAAACAAAGTCAAGAGAGCATTACCAGTTGCCAGGATGGCAGAGCGGTCTAAGGCGTTGCGTTCAGGTCGCAGTCTCCCCAGGAGGCGTGGGTTCGAATCCCGCCTCAGACAGAGCCCATTGAAAGTACCAAGCAAGAACAAAGCAAACACAGTCAAGAGAGAGGTACCAGTTGCCAGGATGGCAGAGCGGTCTAAGGCGTTGCGTTCAGGTCGCAGTAACCCCAGGGGGCGTGGGTTCGAATCCCACCTCAGACACAGCCCATTGATAGTACCAAGCAAGAAAAAAGAGAACACATTCAAGAAAGCATTACCAGATGCCAGGATGGCAGAGTGGTCTAAAGGCGTTGCGTTCAGGTCGCAGTCTCCCCAGGAGGCGTGGGTTCGAATCCCGCCTCAGACAGAGCCCATTGAAAGTACCAAGCAAGAACAAAGCAAACACAGTCAAGAGAGAGGTACCAGTTGCCAGGATGGCAGAGCGGTCTAAGGCGTTGCGTTCAGGTCGCAGTAACCCCAGGAGGCGTGGGTTCGAATCCCACCTCAGACAGAGCCCATTGATAGTACCAAGCAAGAAAAAAGCAAACACAGTCAAGAGAGAATTACCAGTTGCCAAGATGGCAGAGCGGTCTAAGGCGTTGCGTTCAGGTCGCAGTCTCCCCAGGAGGCGTGGGTTCGAATCCCACCTCAGACAGAGCCCATTGAAAGTCCCAAGCAATAACAAAGCAAACACAGTCAAGAGAGCATTACCAGTTGCCAGGATGGGAGAGCGGTCTAAGGCGTTGCGTTCAGGTCGCAGTCTCCCCAGGAGGCGTGGGTTTGAATCCCACCTCAGACAGAGCCCATTGAAAGTACCAAGCAATAACAAAACAAACACATTCAAGAGAGCATTACCAGCTGCCAGGATGGCAGAGCGGTCTAAGGCGTTGCGTTCAGATCGCAGTCTCCCCAGGAGGCGTGGGTTCGAATCCCGCCTCAGACAGTGCCCATTGAAAGTACCAAGGAATAATAAAGCAAACACAGTCAAGAGAGCATTACCAGTTGCCAGGATGGCAGAGCGGTCTAAGGCGTTGCGTTCAGGTCGCAGTCTCCCCAGGAGGCGTGGGTTCGAATCCCACCTCAGACAGTGCGCATTGAAAGTACCAAGCAAGAACAAAGCAAACACAGTCAAGAGAGCATTACCAGATGCCAGGATGGCAGAGCGGTCGAAGGCGTTGCGCAACGTTCAGGTCGCAGTCTCCCCAAGAGGCGTGGGTTCGAATCCCAAGAACAAAGCAAACACATTCAAGAGAGCATTACCAGATGCCAGGATGGCAGAGCGGTCTAAGGCGTTGCGTTCAGATCGCAGTCTCCCCAGGAGGCTTGGGTTCGAATCCCACCTCAGACAGAGCCCATTGAAAGTACCAAGCAATAACAAAGCAAATAAAGTCAAGAGAGCATTACCAGTTGCCAGGATGGCAGAGCGGTCTAAGGCGTTGCGTTCAGGTCGCAGTCTCCCCAGGAGGCGTGGGTTCGAATCCCGCCTCAGACATTGCCCATTGAAAGTACCAAGCAAGAACAAAGCAAACACATTCAAGAGAGCATTACCAGCTGCCAGGATGGCAGAGCGGTCTAAGGCGTTGCGTTCAGGTCGCAGTCACCCCAGGAGGCGTGGGTTCAAATCCCACCTCAGACAGAGCCCATTGAAAGTACCAAGCAAGAAAAAAGCAAACACAGTCAAGAGAGAATTACCAGTTGCCAAGATGGCAGAGCGGTCTAAGGCGTTGCGTTCAGGTCGCAGTCTCCCCAGGAGGCGTGGGTTCGAATCCCGCCTCAGACAGAGCCCATTGAAAGTACCAAGCAAGAACAAAGCAAACACAGTCAAGAGAGTGGTACCAGTTGCCAGGATGGCAGAGCGGTCTAAGGCGTTGCGTTCAGGTCGCAGTAACCCCAGGAGGCGTGGGTTCGAATCCCACCTCAGACACAGCCCATTGATAGTACCAAGCAAGAAAAAAGAGAACACATTCAAGAAAGCATTACCAGATGCCAGGATGGCAGAGTGGTCTTAAGGCGTTGCGTTCAGGTCGCAGTCTCCCCAGGAGGCGTGGGTTCGAATCCCGCCTCAGACAGAGCCCATTGAAAGTACCAAGCAAGAACAAAGCAAACACAGTCAAGAGAGAGGTACCAGTTGCCAGGATGGCAGAGCGGTCTAAGGCGTTGCGTTCAGGTCGCAGTAACCCCAGGAGGCGTGGGTTCGAATCCCGCCTCAGACAGAGCCCATTGAAAGTACCAAGCAAGAACAAAGCAAACACAGTCAAGAGAGCATTACCAGTTGCCAGGATGGCAGAGCGGTCTAAGGCGTTGCGTTCAGGTCTCAGTAACCCCAGGAGGCGTGGGTTCGAATCCCACCTGAGACAGAGCCCATTGAAAGTACCAAGCATGAAAAAAGCAAACACAGTCAAGAGAGCATTACCAGTTGCCAGGATGGCAGAGCGGTCTAAGGCGTTGCGTTCAGGTCGCAGTCACCCCAGGAGGCGTGGGTTCAAATCCCACCTCAGACAGAGCCCATTGAAAGTACCAAGCAAGAACAAAGCAAACACATTCAAGAGAGCATTTCCAGATGCCAGGATGGCAGAGTGGTCTAAGGCGTTGCGTTCAGGTCGCAGTCTCCCCAGGAGGCGTGGGTTCGAATCCCACCTCAGACAGTGCCCATTGAAAGTACCAAGCAAGAACAAAGCAAACACATTCAAGAGAGCATTCCCAGATGCCAGGATGGCAGAGTGGTCTAAGGCGTTGCGTTCAGGTTACAGTCTCCCCAGGAGGCGTGGGTTCGAAATCCCACCTCAGACAGAGCCCATTGAAAGTACCAAGCAAGAACAAAGCAAACACAGTCATAAGAGCATTATGAGGTGCCAGGATGGCAGAGCGGTCTAAGGCGTTGCGTTCAGGTCGCAGTCTCCCCAGGAGGCGTGGGTTGAATCCCACCTCAGACAGTGCCCATTGAAAGTACCAAGTGAGAACAAAGCAAACACATTCAAGAGTGCATTACCAGATGCCAGGATGGCAGAGCGGTCTAAGGCGTTGCGTTCAGGTTGCAGTCACCCCAGGAGGCGTGGGTTCGAATCCCACCTCAGACAGAGCCCATTGAAAGTACCAAGCGAGAAAAAAGCAAACACAGTCAAGAGAGCATTACCAGTTGCCAGGATGGCAGAGCGGTCTAAGGCGTTGCGTTCAGGTCGCAGTCACCCCAGGAGGCGTGGGTTCGAATCCCACCTCAGACAGAGCCCATTGAAAGTACCAAGCAATAACAAAACAAACACATTCAAGAGAGCATTACCAGCTGCCAGGATGGCAGAGCGGTCTAAGGCGTTGCGTTCAGATCGCAGTCTCCCCAGGAGGCGTGGGTTCGAATCCCGCCTCAGACAGTGCCCATTGAAAGTACCAAGGAATAATAAAGCAAACACAGTCAAGAGAGCATTACCAGTTGCCAGGATGGCAGAGCGGTCTAAGGCGTTGCGTTCAGGTCGCAGTCTCCCCAGGAGGCGTGGGTTCGAATCCCACCTCAGACAGTGCGCATTGAAAGTACCAAGCAAGAACAAAGCAAACACAGTCAAGAGAGCATTACCAGATGCCAGGATGGCAGAGCGGTCGAAGGCGTTGCGCAACGTTCAGGTCGCAGTCTCCCCAAGAGGCGTGGGTTCGAATCCCAAGAACAAAGCAAACACATTCAAGAGAGCATTACCAGATGCCAGGATGGCAGAGCGGTCTAAGGCGTTGCGTTCAGATCGCAGTCTCCCCAGGAGGCTTGGGTTCGAATCCCACCTCAGACAGAGCCCATTGAAAGTACCAAGCAATAACAAAGCAAATAAAGTCAAGAGAGCATTACCAGTTGCCAGGATGGCAGAGCGGTCTAAGGCGTTGCGTTCAGGTCGCAGTCTCCCCAGGAGGCGTGGGTTCGAATCCCGCCTCAGACATTGCCCATTGAAAGTACCAAGCAAGAACAAAGCAAACACATTCAAGAGAGCATTACCAGCTGCCAGGATGGCAGAGCGGTCTAAGGCGTTGCGTTCAGGTCGCAGTCACCCCAGGAGGCGTGGGTTCAAATCCCACCTCAGACAGAGCCCATTGAAAGTACCAAGCAAGAACAAAGCAAACAAAGTCAAGAAAGCATTACCAGATGCCAGGATGGCAGAGCGGTCTAAGGCGTTGCGTTCAGGTCGCAGTCTCCCCAGGAGGCGTGGTTTCGAATCCCACCTCAGACAGTGCCCATTGAAAGTACCAAGCAAGAACAAAGCAAACACATTCAAGAGAGCATTACCAGATGCCAGGATGGCAGAGCGGTCTAAGGCGTTGCATTCAGGTCGCAGTCTCCCCAGGAGGCGTGGTTTCGAATCCCACCTCAGACAGTGCCCATTGAAAGTACCAAGCAAGAACAAAGCAAACACAGTCAAGAGAGCATTACCAGTTGCCAGGATGGCAGAGCGGTCTCAGGCGTTGCGTTCAGGTCGCAGCCTCCCCAGGAGGCGTGGTTTCGAATCCCACCTCAGACAGAGCCCATTGAAAGTACCAAGCAAGAACAAAGCAAACAAAGTCAAGAGAGCATTACCAGTTGCCAGGATGGCAGAGCGGTCTAAGGCGTTGCGTTCAGGTCGCAGTCTCCCCAGGAGGCGTGGGTTTGAATCCCGCCTCAGACAGAGCCCATTGAACGTACCAAGCAAGAAAAAAGCAAACACAGTCAAGAGAGCATTACCAGCTGCCAGGATGGCAGATCGGTCTAAGGCGTTGCGTTCAGGTCGCAGTCTCCCCAGGAGGCGTGGGTTCGAATCCCGCCTCAGACAGAGCCCATTGAAAGTACCGAGCAAGAACAAAGCAAACACAGTCAAGAGAGCATTACCAGCTGCCAGGATGGCAGAGCGGTCTAAGGCGTCGCGTTCAGGTCGCATTCACCCCAGGAGGCGTGGGTTCGAATCCCGCCTCAGACAGAGCCCTTTGAAAGTACCAAGCAAGAACAAAGCAAACACAGTCATGAGAGCATTAACAGGTGCCAGGATGGCAGAGCGGTCTACGGCGTCGCGTTCAGGTCGCATTCACCCCAGGAGGCGTGGGTTCGAATCCCACCTCAGACAGAGCCCATTGAAAGTACCAAGCAATAACAAAGCAAACAAAGTCAAGAGAGCATTACCAGTTGCCAGGATGGCAGAGCGGTCTAAGGCGTTG
The DNA here is from genome assembly GCF_059441095.1 of Idiotropiscis lumnitzeri. Classification (NCBI taxonomy): domain Eukaryota; kingdom Metazoa; phylum Chordata; class Actinopteri; order Syngnathiformes; family Syngnathidae; genus Idiotropiscis; species Idiotropiscis lumnitzeri. Next base: position 9,570,172 of record NC_142412.1, read on the forward strand.
CGTTCAGGTCGCAGTCACCCCAGGAGGCGTGGGTTCGAATCCCACCTCAGACAGAGCCCATTGAAAGTACCAAGCAATAACAAAGCAAAAAAAGTCAAGAGAGCATTACCAGTTGCCAGGATGGCAGAGCGGTCTAAGGCGTTGCGTTCAGGTCGCAGTCTCCCCAGGAGGCGTGGGTTCGAATCCCACCTCAGACAGAGCCCATTGAAAGTACCAAGCAATAACAAAGCAAACAAAGTCAAGAGAGCATTACCAGTTGCCAGGATGGCAGAGCGGTCTAAGGCGTTGCGTTCAGGTCGCAGTCTCCCCAGGAGGCGTGGGTTCGAATCCCGCCTCAGACAGAGCCCATTGAAAGTACCAAGCAAGAACAAAGCAAACACAGTCAAGAGAGAGGTACCAGTTGCCAGGATGGCAGAGCGGTCTAAGGCGTTGCGTTCAGGTCGCAGTAACCCCAGGGGGCGTGGGTTCGAATCCCACCTCAGACACAGCCCATTGATAGTACCAAGCAAGAAAAAAGAGAACACATTCAAGAAAGCATTACCAGATGCCAGGATGGCAGAGTGGTCTAAAGGCGTTGCGTTCAGGTCGCAGTCTCCCCAGGAGGCGTGGGTTCGAATCCCGCCTCAGACAGAGCCCATTGAAAGTACCAAGCAAGAACAAAGCAAACACAGTCAAGAGAGAGGTACCAGTTGCCAGGATGGCAGAGCGGTCTAAGGCGTTGCGTTCAGGTCGCAGTAACCCCAGGAGGCGTGGGTTCGAATCCCACCTCAGACAGAGCCCATTGATAGTACCAAGCAAGAAAAAAGCAAACACAGTCAAGAGAGAATTACCAGTTGCCAAGATGGCAGAGCGGTCTAAGGCGTTGCGTTCAGGTCGCAGTCTCCCCAGGAGGCGTGGGTTCGAATCCCACCTCAGACAGAGCCCATTGAAAGTCCCAAGCAATAACAAAGCAAACACAGTCAAGAGAGCATTACCAGTTGCCAGGATGGGAGAGCGGTCTAAGGCGTTGCGTTCAGGTCGCAGTCTCCCCAGGAGGCGTGGGTTTGAATCCCACCTCAGACAGAGCCCATTGAAAGTACCAAGCAATAACAAAACAAACACATTCAAGAGAGCATTACCAGCTGCCAGGATGGCAGAGCGGTCTAAGGCGTTGCGTTCAGATCGCAGTCTCCCCAGGAGGCGTGGGTTCGAATCCCGCCTCAGACAGTGCCCATTGAAAGTACCAAGGAATAATAAAGCAAACACAGTCAAGAGAGCATTACCAGTTGCCAGGATGGCAGAGCGGTCTAAGGCGTTGCGTTCAGGTCGCAGTCTCCCCAGGAGGCGTGGGTTCGAATCCCACCTCAGACAGTGCGCATTGAAAGTACCAAGCAAGAACAAAGCAAACACAGTCAAGAGAGCATTACCAGATGCCAGGATGGCAGAGCGGTCGAAGGCGTTGCGCAACGTTCAGGTCGCAGTCTCCCCAAGAGGCGTGGGTTCGAATCCCAAGAACAAAGCAAACACATTCAAGAGAGCATTACCAGATGCCAGGATGGCAGAGCGGTCTAAGGCGTTGCGTTCAGATCGCAGTCTCCCCAGGAGGCTTGGGTTCGAATCCCACCTCAGACAGAGCCCATTGAAAGTACCAAGCAATAACAAAGCAAATAAAGTCAAGAGAGCATTACCAGTTGCCAGGATGGCAGAGCGGTCTAAGGCGTTGCGTTCAGGTCGCAGTCTCCCCAGGAGGCGTGGGTTCGAATCCCGCCTCAGACATTGCCCATTGAAAGTACCAAGCAAGAACAAAGCAAACACATTCAAGAGAGCATTACCAGCTGCCAGGATGGCAGAGCGGTCTAAGGCGTTGCGTTCAGGTCGCAGTCACCCCAGGAGGCGTGGGTTCAAATCCCACCTCAGACAGAGCCCATTGAAAGTACCAAGCAAGAAAAAAGCAAACACAGTCAAGAGAGAATTACCAGTTGCCAAGATGGCAGAGCGGTCTAAGGCGTTGCGTTCAGGTCGCAGTCTCCCCAGGAGGCGTGGGTTCGAATCCCGCCTCAGACAGAGCCCATTGAAAGTACCAAGCAAGAACAAAGCAAACACAGTCAAGAGAGTGGTACCAGTTGCCAGGATGGCAGAGCGGTCTAAGGCGTTGCGTTCAGGTCGCAGTAACCCCAGGAGGCGTGGGTTCGAATCCCACCTCAGACACAGCCCATTGATAGTACCAAGCAAGAAAAAAGAGAACACATTCAAGAAAGCATTACCAGATGCCAGGATGGCAGAGTGGTCTTAAGGCGTTGCGTTCAGGTCGCAGTCTCCCCAGGAGGCGTGGGTTCGAATCCCGCCTCAGACAGAGCCCATTGAAAGTACCAAGCAAGAACAAAGCAAACACAGTCAAGAGAGAGGTACCAGTTGCCAGGATGGCAGAGCGGTCTAAGGCGTTGCGTTCAGGTCGCAGTAACCCCAGGAGGCGTGGGTTCGAATCCCGCCTCAGACAGAGCCCATTGAAAGTACCAAGCAAGAACAAAGCAAACACAGTCAAGAGAGCATTACCAGTTGCCAGGATGGCAGAGCGGTCTAAGGCGTTGCGTTCAGGTCTCAGTAACCCCAGGAGGCGTGGGTTCGAATCCCACCTGAGACAGAGCCCATTGAAAGTACCAAGCATGAAAAAAGCAAACACAGTCAAGAGAGCATTACCAGTTGCCAGGATGGCAGAGCGGTCTAAGGCGTTGCGTTCAGGTCGCAGTCACCCCAGGAGGCGTGGGTTCAAATCCCACCTCAGACAGAGCCCATTGAAAGTACCAAGCAAGAACAAAGCAAACACATTCAAGAGAGCATTTCCAGATGCCAGGATGGCAGAGTGGTCTAAGGCGTTGCGTTCAGGTCGCAGTCTCCCCAGGAGGCGTGGGTTCGAATCCCACCTCAGACAGTGCCCATTGAAAGTACCAAGCAAGAACAAAGCAAACACATTCAAGAGAGCATTCCCAGATGCCAGGATGGCAGAGTGGTCTAAGGCGTTGCGTTCAGGTTACAGTCTCCCCAGGAGGCGTGGGTTCGAAATCCCACCTCAGACAGAGCCCATTGAAAGTACCAAGCAAGAACAAAGCAAACACAGTCATAAGAGCATTATGAGGTGCCAGGATGGCAGAGCGGTCTAAGGCGTTGCGTTCAGGTCGCAGTCTCCCCAGGAGGCGTGGGTTGAATCCCACCTCAGACAGTGCCCATTGAAAGTACCAAGTGAGAACAAAGCAAACACATTCAAGAGTGCATTACCAGATGCCAGGATGGCAGAGCGGTCTAAGGCGTTGCGTTCAGGTTGCAGTCACCCCAGGAGGCGTGGGTTCGAATCCCACCTCAGACAGAGCCCATTGAAAGTACCAAGCGAGAAAAAAGCAAACACAGTCAAGAGAGCATTACCAGTTGCCAGGATGGCAGAGCGGTCTAAGGCGTTGCGTTCAGGTCGCAGTCACCCCAGGAGGCGTGGGTTCGAATCCCACCTCAGACAGAGCCCATTGAAAGTACCAAGCAATAACAAAACAAACACATTCAAGAGAGCATTACCAGCTGCCAGGATGGCAGAGCGGTCTAAGGCGTTGCGTTCAGATCGCAGTCTCCCCAGGAGGCGTGGGTTCGAATCCCGCCTCAGACAGTGCCCATTGAAAGTACCAAGGAATAATAAAGCAAACACAGTCAAGAGAGCATTACCAGTTGCCAGGATGGCAGAGCGGTCTAAGGCGTTGCGTTCAGGTCGCAGTCTCCCCAGGAGGCGTGGGTTCGAATCCCACCTCAGACAGTGCGCATTGAAAGTACCAAGCAAGAACAAAGCAAACACAGTCAAGAGAGCATTACCAGATGCCAGGATGGCAGAGCGGTCGAAGGCGTTGCGCAACGTTCAGGTCGCAGTCTCCCCAAGAGGCGTGGGTTCGAATCCCAAGAACAAAGCAAACACATTCAAGAGAGCATTACCAGATGCCAGGATGGCAGAGCGGTCTAAGGCGTTGCGTTCAGATCGCAGTCTCCCCAGGAGGCTTGGGTTCGAATCCCACCTCAGACAGAGCCCATTGAAAGTACCAAGCAATAACAAAGCAAATAAAGTCAAGAGAGCATTACCAGTTGCCAGGATGGCAGAGCGGTCTAAGGCGTTGCGTTCAGGTCGCAGTCTCCCCAGGAGGCGTGGGTTCGAATCCCGCCTCAGACATTGCCCATTGAAAGTACCAAGCAAGAACAAAGCAAACACATTCAAGAGAGCATTACCAGCTGCCAGGATGGCAGAGCGGTCTAAGGCGTTGCGTTCAGGTCGCAGTCACCCCAGGAGGCGTGGGTTCAAATCCCACCTCAGACAGAGCCCATTGAAAGTACCAAGCAAGAAAAAAGCAAACACAGTCAAGAGAGAATTACCAGTTGCCAAGATGGCAGAGCGGTCTAAGGCGTTGCGTTCAGGTCGCAGTCTCCCCAGGAGGCGTGGGTTCGAATCCCGCCTCAGACAGAGCCCATTGAAAGTACCAAGCAAGAACAAAGCAAACACAGTCAAGAGAGTGGTACCAGTTGCCAGGATGGCAGAGCGGTCTAAGGCGTTGCGTTCAGGTCGCAGTAACCCCAGGAGGCGTGGGTTCGAATCCCACCTCAGACACAGCCCATTGATAGTACCAAGCAAGAAAAAAGAGAACACATTCAAGAAAGCATTACCAGATGCCAGGATGGCAGAGTGGTCTTAAGGCGTTGCGTTCAGGTCGCAGTCTCCCCAGGAGGCGTGGGTTCGAATCCCGCCTCAGACAGAGCCCATTGAAAGTACCAAGCAAGAACAAAGCAAACACAGTCAAGAGAGAGGTACCAGTTGCCAGGATGGCAGAGCGGTCTAAGGCGTTGCGTTCAGGTCGCAGTAACCCCAGGAGGCGTGGGTTCGAATCCCGCCTCAGACAGAGCCCATTGAAAGTACCAAGCAAGAACAAAGCAAACACAGTCAAGAGAGCATTACCAGTTGCCAGGATGGCAGAGCGGTCTAAGGCGTTGCGTTCAGGTCTCAGTAACCCCAGGAGGCGTGGGTTCGAATCCCACCTCAGACAGAGCCCATTGAAAGTACCAAGCAATAAAAAAGCAAACACAGTCAAGAGAGAATTACCAGTTGCCAGGATGGCAGAGCGGTCTAAGGCGTTGCGTTCAGGTCGCAGTAACCCCAGGAGGCGTGGGTTGGAATCCCACCTCAGACAGAGCCCATTGAAAGTACCAAGCAATAAAAAAGCAAACACAGTCAAGAGAGCATTACCAGGTGCCAGGATGGCAGAGCGGTCTAAGGCGTTGCGTTCAGGTTGCAGTAACCCCAGGAGGCGTGGGTTCGAATCCCACCTCAGACAGAGCCCATTGAAAGTACCAAGCAAGAAAAAAGCAAACACAGTCAAGAGTGCATTACCAGTTGCCAGGATGGCAGAGCGGTCTAAGGTGTTGCGTTCAGGTTGCAGTCTCCCCAGGAGGCGTGGGTTCGAATCCCACCTCAGACAGAGCCCATTGAAAGTACCAAGCAAGAACAAAGCAAACACAGTCATGAGAGCATTACCAGGTGCCAGGATGGCAGAGCGGTCTAAGGCGTTGCGTTCAGGTCGCAGTCTCCCCAGGAGGCGTGGGTTCGAATCCCACCTGAGACAGAGCCCATTGAAAGTACCAAGCATGAAAAAAGCAAACACAGTCAAGAGAGCATTACCAGTTGCCAGGATGGCAGAGCGGTCTAAGGCGTTGCGTTCAGGTCGCAGTCACCCCAGGAGGCGTGGGTTCAAATCCCACCTCAGACAGAGCCCATTGAAAGTACCAAGCAAGAACAAAGCAAACACATTCAAGAGAGCATTTCCAGATGCCAGGATGGCAGAGTGGTCTAAGGCGTTGCGTTCAGGTCGCAGTCTCCCCAGGAGGCGTGGGTTCGAATCCCACCTCAGACAGTGCCCATTGAAAGTACCAAGCAAGAACAAAGCAAACACATTCAAGAGAGCATTCCCAGATGCCAGGATGGCAGAGTGGTCTAAGGCGTTGCGTTCAGGTTACAGTCTCCCCAGGAGGCGTGGGTTCGAAATCCCACCTCAGACAGAGCCCATTGAAAGTACCAAGCAAGAACAAAGCAAACACAGTCATAAGAGCATTATGAGGTGCCAGGATGGCAGAGCGGTCTAAGGCGTTGCGTTCAGGTCGCAGTCTCCCCAGGAGGCGTGGGTTGAATCCCACCTCAGACAGTGCCCATTGAAAGTACCAAGTGAGAACAAAGCAAACACATTCAAGAGTGCATTACCAGATGCCAGGATGGCAGAGCGGTCTAAGGCGTTGCGTTCAGGTTGCAGTCACCCCAGGAGGCGTGGGTTCGAATCCCACCTCAGACAGAGCCCATTGAAAGTACCAAGCGAGAAAAAAGCAAACACAGTCAAGAGAGCATTACCAGTTGCCAGGATGGCAGAGCGGTCTAAGGCGTTGCGTTCAGGTCGCAGTCACCCCAGGAGGCGTGGGTTCGAATCCCACCTCAGACAGAGCCCATTGAAAGTACCAAGCAAGAACAAAGCAAACACATTCAAGAGAGCATTACCAGATGCCAGGATGGCAGAGTGGTCTAAGGCGTTGCGTTCAGGTCGCAGTCTCCCGAGGAGGCGTGGGTTCGAATCCCACCTCAGACAGTGCCCATTGAAAGTACCAAGCAAGAACAAAGCAAACACATTCAAGAGAGCATTCCCAGATGCCAGGATGGCAGAGTGGTCTAAGGCGTTGCGTTCAGGTTGCAGTCTCCCCAGGAGGCGTGGGTTCGAATCCCACCTCAGACAGAGCCCATTGAAAGTACCTAGCAAGAAAAAAGCAAACACAGTCAAGAGAGAGGTACCAGTTGCCAGGATGGCAGAGCGGTCTAAGGCGTTGCGTTCAGGTCGCAGTCTCCCCAGGAGGCGTGGGTTCGAATCCCACCTCAGACAGAGCCCATTGAAAGTACCAAGCAAGAACAAAGCAAACACATTCAAGAGAGCATTACCAGATGCCAGGATGGCAGAGCGGTCTAAGGCGTTGCGTTCAGGTCGCAGTCTCCCCAGGAGGCGTGGGTTCGAATCCCACCTCAGACAGATCCCATTGAAAGTACCAAGCAATAACAAAGCAAACACAGTCAAGAGAGCATTACCAGTTTCCAGGATGGCAGAGCGGTCTCAGGCGTTGCGTTCAGGTCGCAGCCTCCCCAGGAGGCGTGGTTTCGAATCCCGCCTCAGACAGAGCCCATTGAAAGTACCAAGCAATAACAAAGCAAACAAAGTCAAGAGAGCATTACCAGTTGCCAGGATGGCAGAGCGGTCTAAGGCGTTGCGTTCAGGTCGCAGTCTCCCCAGGAGGCGTGGGTTTGAATCCCGCCTCAGACAGAGCCCATTGAACGTACCGAGCAAGAAAAAAGCAAACACAGTCAAGAGAGCATTACCAGTTGCCAGGATGGCAGAGCGGTCTAAGGCGTTGCGTTCAGGTCGCAGTCTCCCCAGGAGGCGTTGGTTCGAATCCCGCCTCTGACAGAGCCCATTGAACGTACCGAGCAAGAAAAAAGCAAACACAGTCAAGAGAGCATTACCAGCTGCCAGGATGGCAGAGCGGTCTAAGGCGTTGCGTTCAGGTCGCAGTCTCCCCAGGAGGCGTGGGTTCGAATCCCGCCTCAGACAGAGCCCATTGAAAGTACCGAGCAAGAACAAAGCAAACACAGTCAAGAGAGCATTACCAGCTGCCAGGATGGCAGAGCGGTCTAAGGCGTCGCGTTCAGGTCGCATTCACCCCAGGAGGCGTGGGTTCGAATCCCGCCTCAGAGAGAGCCCATTGAAAGTACCAAGCAAGAACAAAGCAAACGAAGTCATGAGAGCATTACCAGTTGCCAGGATGGCAGAGCGGTCTAAGGCGTCGCGTTCAGGTCGCAGTCACCCCAGGAGGCGTGGGTTCGAATCCCACCTCAGACAGAGCCCATTGAAAGTACCAAGCAATAACAAAATAAACAAAGTCAAGAGAACATTACCAGTTGCCAGGATGGCAGAGCGGTCTACGGCGTTGCGTTCAGGTCGCAGTCACCCCAGGAGGCGTGGGTTCGAATCCCACCTCAGACAGAGCCCATTGAAAGTACCAAGCAATAACAAAATAAACAAAGTCAAGAGAACATTACCAGTTGCCAGGATGGCAGAGCGGTCTACGGCGTTGCGTTCAGGTCGCAGTCACCCCAGGAGGCGTGGGTTCGAATCCCACCTCAGACAGAGCCCATTGAAAGTACCAAGCAATAACAAAGCAAACAAAGTCAAGAGAGCATTACCAGTTGCCAGGATGGCAGAGCGGTCTAAGGCGTTGCGTTCAGGTCGCAGTCTCCCCAGGAGGCGTGGGTTCGAATCCCGCCTCAGACAGAGCCCATTGAAAGTACCAAGCAAGAACAAAGCAAACACAGTCAAGAGAGAGGTACCAGTTGCCAGGATGGCAGAGCGGTCTAAGGCGTTGCGTTCAGGTCGCAGTCTCCCCAGGACGCAGGGGTTCGAATCCCACCTCAGACAGAGCCCATTGAAAGTACCAAGCAAGAACAAAGCAAACACAGTCATAAGAGCATTTCGAGGTGCCAGGATGGCAGAGCGGTCTAAGGCGTTGCGTTCAGGTCGCAGTCTCCCCAGGAGGCGTGGGTTGAATCCCACCTCAGACAGTGCCCATTGAAAGTACCAAGCAAGAACAAAGCAAACACATTCAAGAGAGCATTACCAGATGCCAGGATGGCAGAGCGGTCTAAGGCGTTGCGTTCAGGTCGCAGTCTCCCCAGGAGGCGTGGTTTCGAATCCCACCTCAGACAGTGCCCATTGAAAGTACCAAGCAAGAACAAAGCAAACACATTCAAGAGAGCATTACCAGATGCCAGGATGGCAGAGCGGTCTAAGGCGTTGCATTCAGGTCGCAGTCTCCCCAGGAGGCGTGGTTTCGAATCCCACCTCAGACAGTGCCCATTGAAAGTACCAAGCAAGAACAAAGCAAACACAGTCAAGAGAGCATTACCAGTTGCCAGGATGGCAGAGCGGTCTCAGGCGTTGCGTTCAGGTCGCAGCCTCCCCAGGAGGCGTGGTTTCGAATCCCACCTCAGACAGAGCCCATTGAAAGTACCAAGCAAGAACAAAGCAAACAAAGTCAAGAGAGCATTACCAGTTGCCAGGATGGCAGAGCGGTCTAAGGCGTTGCGTTCAGGTCGCAGTCTCCCCAGGAGGCGTGGGTTTGAATCCCGCCTCAGACAGAGCCCATTGAACGTACCAAGCAAGAAAAAAGCAAACACAGTCAAGAGAGCATTACCAGCTGCCAGGATGGCAGATCGGTCTAAGGCGTTGCGTTCAGGTCGCAGTCTCCCCAGGAGGCGTGGGTTCGAATCCCGCCTCAGACAGAGCCCATTGAAAGTACCGAGCAAGAACAAAGCAAACACAGTCAAGAGAGCATTACCAGCTGCCAGGATGGCAGAGCGGTCTAAGGCGTCGCGTTCAGGTCGCATTCACCCCAGGAGGCGTGGGTTCGAATCCCGCCTCAGACAGAGCCCTTTGAAAGTACCAAGCAAGAACAAAGCAAACACAGTCATGAGAGCATTAACAGGTGCCAGGATGGCAGAGCGGTCTACGGCGTCGCGTTCAGGTCGCATTCACCCCAGGAGGCGTGGGTTCGAATCCCACCTCAGACAGAGCCCATTGAAAGTACCAAGCAATAACAAAGCAAACAAAGTCAAGAGAGCATTACCAGTTGCCAGGATGGCAGAGCGGTCTAAGGCGTTGCGTTCAGGTCGCAGTCACCCCAGGAGGCGTGGGTTCGAATCCCACCTCAGACAGAGCCCATTGAAAGTACCAAGCAATAACAAAGCAAAAAAAGTCAAGAGAGCATTACCAGTTGCCAGGATGGCAGAGCGGTCTAAGGCGTTGCGTTCAGGTCGCAGTCTCCCCACGAGGCGTGGGTTCGAATCCCACCTCAGACAGAGCCCATTGAAAGTACCAAGCAATAACAAAGCAAACAAAGTCAAGAGAGCATTACCAGTTGCCAGGATGGCAGAGCGGTCTAAGGCGTTGCGTTCAGGTCGCAGTCTCCCCAGGAGGCGTGGGTTCGAATCCCGCCTCAGACAGAGCCCATTGAAAGTACCAAGCAAGAACAAAGCAAACACAGTCAAGAGAGAGGTACCAGTTGCCAGGATGGCAGAGCGGTCTAAGGCGTTGCGTTCAGGTCGCAGTAACCCCAGGGGGCGTGGGTTCGAATCCCACCTCAGGCACAGCCCATTGATAGTACCAAGCAAGAAAAAAGAGAACACATTCAAGAAAGCATTACCAGATGCCAGGATGGCAGAGTGGTCTAAAGGCGTTGCGTTCAGGTCGCAGTCTCCCCAGGAGGCGTGGGTTCGAATCCCGCCTCAGACAGAGCCCATTGAAAGTACCAAGCAAGAACAAAGCAAACACAGTCAAGAGAGAGGTACCAGTTGCCAGGATGGCAGAGCGGTCTAAGGCGTTGCGTTCAGGTCGCAGTAACCCCAGGAGGCGTGGGTTCGAATCCCACCTCAGACAGAGCCCATTGATAGTACCAAGCAAGAAAAAAGCAAACACAGTCAAGAGAGAATTACCAGTTGCCAAGATGGCAGAGCGGTCTAAGGCGTTGCGTTCAGGTCGCAGTCTCCCCAGGAGGCGTGGGTTCGAATCCCACCTCAGACAGAGCCCATTGAAAGTCCCAAGCAATAACAAAGCAAACACAGTCAAGAGAGCATTACCAGTTGCCAGGATGGGAGAGCGGTCTAAGGCGTTGCGTTCAGGTCGCAGTCTCCCCAGGAGGCGTGGGTTTGAATCCCACCTCAGACAGAGCCCATTGAAAGTACCAAGCAATAACAAAACAAACACATTCAAGAGAGCATTACCAGCTGCCAGGATGGCAGAGCGGTCTAAGGCGTTGCGTTCAGATCGCAGTCTCCCCAGGAGGCGTGGGTTCGAATCCCGCCTCAGACAGTGCCCATTGAAAGTACCAAGGAATAATAAAGCAAACACAGTCAAGAGAGCATTACCAGTTGCCAGGATGGCAGAGCGGTCTAAGGCGTTGCGTTCAGGTCGCAGTCTCCCCAGGAGGCGTGGGTTCGAATCCCACCTCAGACAGTGCGCATTGAAAGTACCAAGCAAGAACAAAGCAAACACAGTCAAGAGAGCATTACCAGATGCCAGGATGGCAGAGCGGTCGAAGGCGTTGCGCAACGTTCAGGTCGCAGTCTCCCCAAGAGGCGTGGGTTCGAATCCCAAGAACAAAGCAAACACATTCAAGAGAGCATTACCAGATGCCAGGATGGCAGAGCGGTCTAAGGCGTTGCGTTCAGATCGCAGTCTCCCCAGGAGGCTTGGGTTCGAATCCCACCTCAGACAGAGCCCATTGAAAGTACCAAGCAATAACAAAGCAAATAAAGTCAAGAGAGCATTACCAGTTGCCAGGATGGCAGAGCGGTCTAAGGCGTTGCGTTCAGGTCGCAGTCTCCCCAGGAGGCGTGGGTTCGAATCCCGCCTCAGACATTGCCCATTGAAAGTACCAAGCAAGAACAAAGCAAACACATTCAAGAGAGCATTACCAGCTGCCAGGATGGCAGAGCGGTCTAAGGCGTTGCGTTCAGGTCGCAGTCTCCCCAGGAGGCGTGGGTTCGAATCCCACCTCAGACAGAGCCCATTGAAAGTGCCAAGCAAGAACAAAGCAAACACAGTCAAGAGAGCATTACCAGATGCCAGGATGGCAGAGCGGTCTAAGGCGTTGCGTTCAGGTCGCAGTCTCCCCAGGAGGCGTGGGTTCGAATCCCGCCTCAGACAGTGCCCATTGAAAGTACCAAGCAAGAACAAAGCAAACACATTCAAGAGTGCATTACCAGATGCCAGGATGGCAGAGCGGTCTAAGGCGTTGCGTTCAGGTCGCAGTCTCCCCAGGAGGCGTGGGTTCAAATCCCGCCTCAGACAGAGCCCATTGAAAGTACCAAGCAATAACAAAGCAAACACAGTCAAGAGAGAATTACCAGTTGCCAGGATGGCAGAGCGGTCTAAAGCGTTGCGTTCAGGTCGCAGTCTCCCCAGGAGGCGTGGGTTCGAATCCCACCTCAGACAGAGCCCATTGAAAGTACCAAGCAATAACAAAGCAAACACAGTCAAGAGAGAATTACCAGTTGCCAGGATGGCAGAGCGGTCTAAGGCGTTGCGTTCAGGTCGCAGTAACCCCAGGAGGCGTGGGTTCGAATCCCACCTCAGACAGAGCCCATTGAAAGTACCAAGCAATAACAAAGCAAACACAGTCAAGAGAGCATTACCAGGTGCCAGGATGGCAGAGCGGTCTAAGGCGTTGCGTTCAGGTCGCAGTCACCCCAGGATGCGTGGGTTCGAATCCCACCTCAGACAGAGCCCATTGAAAGTACCAAGCAATAACAAAGCAAACACAGTCAAGAGAGCATTACCAGTTGCCAGGATGGCAGAGCGGTCTAAGGCGTTGCGTTCAGGTCGCAGTCACCCCAGGAGGCGTGGGTTCGAATCCCGCCTCAGACAGAGCCCATTGAAAGTACCAAGCAAGAACAAAGCAAACACATTCAAGAGAGCATTACCAGATGCCTGGATGGCAGAGTGGTCAGAGGCGTTGCGTTCAGGTCGCAGTCTCCCCAGGAGGCGTGGGTTTCGAATCCCGCCTCAGACAGTGCCCATTCAAAGTACCAAGCAAGAACAAAGCAAACACATTCAAGAGAGCATTACCAGATGCCAGGATGGCAGAGCGTTCTAAGGCGTTGCGTTCAGGTCGCAGTCTCCCCAGGAGGCGTGGGTTCGAATCCCGCCTCAGACAGAGCCCATTGAAAGTACCAAGCAAGAACAAAGCAAACACAGTCAAGAGAGAGGTACCAGTTGCCAGGATGGCAGAGCGGTCTAAGGCGTTGCGTTCAGGTCGCAGTCTCCCCAGGAGGCGTGGGTTCGAATCCCGCCTCAGACAGAGCCCATTGAAAGTACCAAGCAAGAACAAAGCAAACACAGTCAAGAGAGCATTACCAGTTGCCAGGATGGCAGAGCGGTCTAAGGCGTTGCGTTCAGGTCGCAGTAACCCCAGGAGGCGTGGGTTCGAATCCCACCTCAGACAGAGCCCATTGAAAGTACCAAGCAATAACAAAGCAAACACAGTCAAGAGAGCATTACCAGGTGCCAGGATGGCAGTGTGTTCTAAGGCGTTGCGTTCAGGTCGCAGTCACCCCAGGAGGCGTGGGTTCGAATCCCACCTCAGACAGAGCCCATTGAAAGTACCAAGCAAGAACAAAGCAAACACAGTCAAGAGAGCATTACCAGTTGCCAGGATGGCAGTGTGTTCTAAGGCGTTGCGTTCAGGTCGCAGTCACCCCAGGAGGCGTGGGTTCGAATCCCACCTCAGACAGAGCCCATTGAAAGTACCAAGCAAGAACAAAGCAAACACAGTCAAGAGAGAGGTACCAGTTGCCAGGATGGCATAGCGGTCTAAGGCGTTGCGTTCAGGTCGCAGTAACCCCAGGAGGCGTGGGTTCGAATCCCACCTCAGACAGAGCCCATTGATAGTACCAAGCAAGAAAAAAGAGAACACATTCAAGAGAGCATTACCAGATGCCAGGATGGCAGAGTGGTCTAAGGCGTTGCGTTCAGGTCGCAGTCTCCCCAGGAGGCGTGGGTTCGAATCCCACCTCAGACAGAGCCCATTGAAAGTACCAAGCAAGAAAAAAGCAAACACAGTCAAGAGAGCATTACCAGTTGCCAGGATGGCAGAGCGGTCTAAGGCGTTGCGTTCAGGTCGCAGTCACCCCAGGAGGCGTGGGTTCAAATCCCACCTCAGACAGAGCCCATTGAAAGTACCAAGCAAGAAAAAAGCAAACACAGTCAAGAGAGAATTACCAGTTGCCAAGATGGCAGAGCGGTCTAAGGCGTTGCGTTCAGGTCGCAGTCTCCCCAGGAGGCGTGGGTTCGAATCCCGCCTCAGACAGAGCCCATTGAAAGTACCAAGCAAGAACAAAGCAAACACAGTCAAGAGAGTGGTACCAGTTGCCAGGATGGCAGAGCGGTCTAAGGCGTTGCGTTCAGGTCGCAGTAACCCCAGGAGGCGTGGGTTCGAATCCCACCTCAGACACAGCCCATTGATAGTACCAAGCAAGAAAAAAGAGAACACATTCAAGAAAGCATTACCAGATGCCAGGATGGCAGAGTGGTCTTAAGGCGTTGCGTTCAGGTCGCAGTCTCCCCAGGAGGCGTGGGTTCGAATCCCGCCTCAGACAGAGCCCATTGAAAGTACCAAGCAAGAACAAAGCAAACACAGTCAAGAGAGAGGTACCAGTTGCCAGGATGGCAGAGCGGTCTAAGGCGTTGCGTTCAGGTCGCAGTAACCCCAGGAGGCGTGGGTTCGAATCCCACCTCAGACAGAGCCCATTGATAGTACCAAGCAAGAAAAAAGCAAACACAGTCAAGAGAGAATTACCAGTTGCCAAGATGGCAGAGCGGTCTAAGGCGTTGCGTTCAGGACGCAGTCTCCCCAGGAGGCGTGGGTTCGAATCCCACCTCAGACAGAGCCCATTGAAAGTACCAAGCAATAACAAAGCAAACACAGTCAAGAGAGCATTACCAGTTGCCAGGATGGGAGAGCGGTCTAAGGCGTTGCGTTCAGGTCGCAGTCTCCCCAGGAGGCGTGGGTTTGAATCCCACCTCAGACAGAGCCCATTGAAAGTACCAAGCAATAACAAAACAAACACATTCAAGAGAGCATTACCAGCTGCCAGGATGGCAGAGCGGTCTAAGGCGTTGCGTTCAGATCGCAGTCTCCCCAGGAGGCGTGGGTTCGAATCCCGCCTCAGACAGTGCCCATTGAAAGTACCAAGGAATAATAAAGCAAACACAGTCAAGAGAGCATTACCAGTTGCCAGGATGGGAGAGCGGTCTAAGGCGTTGCGTTCAGGTCGCAGTCTCCCCAGGAGGCGTGGGTTTGAATCCCACCTCAGACAGAGCCCATTGAAAGTACCAAGCAATAACAAAACAAACACATTCAAGAGAGCATTACCAGCTGCCAGGATGGCAGAGCGGTCTAAGGCGTTGCGTTCAGATCGCAGTCTCCCCAGGAGGCGTGGGTTCGAATCCCGCCTCAGACAGTGCCCATTGAAAGTACCAAGGAATAATAAAGCAAACACAGTCAAGAGAGCATTACCAGTTGCCAGGATGGCAGAGCGGTCTAAGGCGTTGCGTTCAGGTCGCAGTCTCCCCAGGAGGCGTGGGTTCGAATCCCACCTCAGACAGTGCGCATTGAAAGTACCAAGCAAGAACAAAGCAAACACAGTCAAGAGAGCATTACCAGATGCCAGGATGGCAGAGCGGTCGAAGGCGTTGCGCAACGTTCAGGTCGCAGTCTCCCCAGGAGGCGTGGTTTCGAATCCCAAGAACAAAGCAAACACATTCAAGAGAGCATTACCAGATGCCAGGATGGCAGAGCGGTCTAAGGCGTTGCGTTCAGATCGCAGTCTCCCCAGGAGGCTTGGGTTCGAATCCCACCTCAGACAGAGCCCATTGAAAGTACCAAGCAATAACAAAGCAAATAAAGTCAAGAGAGCATTACCAGTTGCCAGGATGGCAGAGCGGTCTAAGGCGTTGCGTTCAGGTCGCAGTCTCCCCAGGAGGCGTGGGTTCGAATCCCGCCTCAGACATTGCCCATTGAAAGTACCAAGCAAGAACAAAGCAAACACATTCAAGAGAGCATTACCAGCTGCCAGGATGGCAGAGCGGTCTAAGGCGTTGCGTTCAGGTCGCAGTCTCCCCAGGAGGCGTGGGTTCGAATCCCACCTCAGACAGAGCCCATTTAAAGTGCCAAGCAAGAACAAAGCATACACAGTCAAGAGAGCATTACCAGATGCCAGGATGGCAGAGCGGTCTAAGGCGTTGCGTTCAGGTCGCAGTCTCCCCAGGAGGCGTGGGTTCGAATCCCGCCTCAGACAGTACCCATTGAAAGTACCAAGCAAGAACAAAGCATACACAGTCAAGAGAGCATTACCAGATGCCAGGATGGCAGAGCGGTCTAAGGCGTTGCGTTCAGGTCGCAGTCTCCCCAGGATGCGTGGGTTCAAATCCCGCCTCAGACAGAGCCCATTGAAAGTACCAAGCAATAACAAAGCAAACACAGTCAAGAGAGAATTACCAGTTGCCAGGATGGCAGAGCGGTCTAAGGCGTTGCGTTCAGGTCGCAGTAACCCCAGGAGGCGTGGGTTCGAATCCCACCTCAGACAGAGCCCATTGAAAGTACCAAGCAATAACAAAGCAAACACAGTCAAGAGAGCATTACCAGGTGCCAGGATGGCAGAGCGGTCTAAGGCGTTGCGTTCAGGTCGCAGTCACCCCAGGAGGCGTGGATTCGAATCCCACCTCAGACAGAGCCCATTGAAAGTACCAAGCAATAACAAAGCAAACACAGTCAAGAGAGCATTACTAGGTGCCAGGATGGCAGAGCGGTCTAAGGCGTTGCGTTCAGGTCGCAGTCACCCCAGGAGGCGTGGGTTCGAATCCCACCTCAGACAGAGCCCATTGAAAGTACCAAGCAATAACAAAGCAAACACAGTCAAGAAAGCATTACCAGATGCCAGGATGGCAGAGTGGTCTTAAGGCGTTGCGTTCAGGTCGCAGTCTCCCCAGGAGGCGTGGGTTCGAATCCCGCCTCAGACAGAGCCCATTGAAAGTACCAAGCAAGAACAAAGCAAACACAGTCAAGAGAGAGGTACCAGTTGCCAGGATGGCAGAGCGGTCTAAGGCGTTGCGTTCAGGTCGCAGTAACCCCAGGAGGCGTGGGTTCGAATCCCACCTCAGACAGAGCCCATTGATAGTACCAAGCAAGAAAAAAGCAAACACAGTCAAGAGAGAATTACCAGTTGCCAAGATGGCAGAGCGGTCTAAGGCGTTGCGTTCAGGACGCAGTCTCCCCAGGAGGCGTGGGTTCGAATCCCACCTCAGACAGAGCCCATTGAAAGTACCAAGCAATAACAAAGCAAACACAGTCAAGAGAGCATTACCAGTTGCCAGGATGGGAGAGCGGTCTAAGGCGTTGCGTTCAGGTCGCAGTCTCCCCAGGAGGCGTGGGTTTGAATCCCACCTCAGACAGAGCCCATTGAAAGTACCAAGCAATAACAAAACAAACACATTCAAGAGAGCATTACCAGCTGCCAGGATGGCAGAGCGGTCTAAGGCGTTGCGTTCAGATCGCAGTCTCCCCAGGAGGCGTGGGTTCGAATCCCGCCTCAGACAGTGCCCATTGAAAGTACCAAGGAATAATAAAGCAAACACAGTCAAGAGAGCATTACCAGCTGCCAGGATGGCAGAGCGGTCTAAGGCGTTGCGTTCAGATCGCAGTCTCCCCAGGAGGCGTGGGTTCGAATCCCGCCTCAGACAGTGCCCATTGAAAGTACCAAGGAATAATAAAGCAAACACAGTCAAGAGAGCATTACCAGTTGCCAGGATGGCAGAGCGGTCTAAGGCGTTGCGTTCAGGTCGCAGTCTCCCCAGGAGGCGTGGGTTCGAATCCCACCTCAGACAGTGCGCATTGAAAGTACCAAGCAAGAACAAAGCAAACACAGTCAAGAGAGCATTACCAGATGCCAGGATGGCAGAGCGGTCGAAGGCGTTGCGCAACGTTCAGGTCGCAGTCTCCCCAGGAGGCGTGGGTTCGAATCCCAAGAACAAAGCAAACACATTCAAGAGAGCATTACCAGATGCCAGGATGGCAGAGCGGTCTAAGGCGTTGCGTTCAGATCGCAGTCTCCCCAGGAGGCTTGGGTTCGAATCCCACCTCAGACAGAGCCCATTGAAAGTACCAAGCAATAACAAAGCAAATAAAGTCAAGAGAGCATTACCAGTTGCCAGGATGGCAGAGCGGTCTAAGGCGTTGCGTTCAGGTCGCAGTCTCCCCAGGAGGCGTGGGTTCGAATCCCGCCTCAGACATTGCCCATTGAAAGTACCAAGCAAGAACAAAGCAAACACATTCAAGAGAGCATTACCAGCTGCCAGGATGGCAGAGCGGTCTAAGGCGTTGCGTTCAGGTCGCAGTCTCCCCAGGAGGCGTGGGTTCGAATCCCACCTCAGACAGAGCCCATTGAAAGTGCCAAGCAAGAACAAAGCATACACAGTCAAGAGAGCATTACCAGATGCCAGGATGGCAGAGCGGTCTAAGGCGTTGCGTTCAGGTCGCAGTCTCCCCAGGAGGCGTGGGTTCGAATCCCGCCTCAGACAGTACCCATTGAAAGTACCAAGCAAGAACAAAGCAAACACATTCAAGAGAGCATTACCAGATGCCAGGATGGCAGAGCGGTCTAAGGCGTTGCGTTCAGGTCGCAGTCTCCCCAGGATGCGTGGGTTCAAATCCCGCCTCAGACAGAGCCCATTGAAAGTACCAAGCAATAACAAAGCAAACACAGTCAAGAGAGAATTACCAGTTGCCAGGATGGCAGAGCGGTCTAAGGCGTTGCGTTCAGGTCGCAGTCTCCCCAGGAGGCGTGGGTTCGAATCCCACCTCAGACAGAGCCCATTGAAAGTACCAAGCAATAACAAAGCAAACACAGTCAAGAGAGAATTACCAGTTGCCAGGATGGCAGAGCGGTCTAAGGCGTTGCGTTCAGGTCGCAGTAACCCCAGGAGGCGTGGGTTCGAATCCCACCTCAGACAGAGCCCATTGAAAGTACCAAGCAATAACAAAGCAAACACAGTCAAGAGAGCATTACCAGGTGCCAGGATGGCAGAGCGGTCTAAGGCGTTGCGTTCAGGTCGCAGTCACCCCAGGAGGCGTGGGTTCGAATCCCACCTCAGACAGAGCCCATTGAAAGTACCAAGCAATAACAAAGCAAACACAGTCAAGAGAGCATTACTAGGTGCCAGGATGGCAGAGCGGTCTAAGGCGTTGCGTTCAGGTCGCAGTCACCCCAGGAGGCGTGGGTTCGAATCCCACCTCAGACAGAGCCCATTGAAAGTACCAAGCAATAACAAAGCAAACACAGTCAAGAGAGCATTACCAGTTGCCAGGATGGCAGAGCGGTCTAAGGCGTTGCGTTCAGGTCGCAGTCACCCCAGGAGGCGTGGGTTCGAATCCCGCCTCAGACAGAGCCCATTGAAAGTACCAAGCAAGAAAAAAGCAAACACAGTCAAGAGAGAATTACCAGTTGCCAAGATGGCAGAGCGGTCTAAGGCGTTGCGTTCAGGACGCAGTCTCCCCAGGAGGCGTGGGTTCGAATCCCACCTCAGACAGAGCCCATTGAAAGTACCAAGCAATAACAAAGCAAACACAGTCAAGAGAGCATTACCAGTTGCCAGGATGGGAGAGCGGTCTAAGGCGTTGCGTTCAGGTCGCAGTCTCCCCAGGAGGCGTGGGTTTGAATCCCACCTCAGACAGAGCCCATTGAAAGTACCAAGCAATAACAAAACAAACACATTCAAGAGAGCATTACCAGCTGCCAGGATGGCAGAGCGGTCTAAGGCGTTGCGTTCAGATCGCAGTCTCCCCAGGAGGCGTGGGTTCGAATCCCGCCTCAGACAGTGCCCATTGAAAGTACCAAGGAATAATAAAGCAAACACAGTCAAGAGAGCATTACCAGTTGCCAGGATGGGAGAGCGGTCTAAGGCGTTGCGTTCAGGTCGCAGTCTCCCCAGGAGGCGTGGGTTTGAATCCCACCTCAGACAGAGCCCATTGAAAGTACCAAGCAATAACAAAACAAACACATTCAAGAGAGCATTACCAGCTGCCAGGATGGCAGAGCGGTCTAAGGCGTTGCGTTCAGATCGCAGTCTCCCCAGGAGGCGTGGGTTCGAATCCCGCCTCAGACAGTGCCCATTGAAAGTACCAAGGAATAATAAAGCAAACACAGTCAAGAGAGCATTACCAGTTGCCAGGATGGCAGAGCGGTCTAAGGCGTTGCGTTCAGGTCGCAGTCTCCCCAGGAGGCGTGGGTTCGAATCCCACCTCAGACAGTGCGCATTGAAAGTACCAAGCAAGAACAAAGCAAACACAGTCAAGAGAGCATTACCAGATGCCAGGATGGCAGAGCGGTCGAAGGCGTTGCGCAACGTTCAGGTCGCAGTCTCCCCAGGAGGCGTGGGTTCGAATCCCAAGAACAAAGCAAACACATTCAAGAGAGCATTACCAGATGCCAGGATGGCAGAGCGGTCTAAGGCGTTGCGTTCAGATCGCAGTCTCCCCAGGAGGCTTGGGTTCGAATCCCACCTCAGACAGAGCCCATTGAAAGTACCAAGCAATAACAAAGCAAATAAAGTCAAGAGAGCATTACCAGTTGCCAGGATGGCAGAGCGGTCTAAGGCGTTGCGTTCAGGTCGCAGTCTCCCCAGGAGGCGTGGGTTCGAATCCCGCCTCAGACATTGCCCATTGAAAGTACCAAGCAAGAACAAAGCAAACACATTCAAGAGAGCATTACCAGCTGCCAGGATGGCAGAGCGGTCTAAGGCGTTGCGTTCAGGTCGCAGTCTCCCCAGGAGGCGTGGGTTCGAATCCCACCTCAGACAGAGCCCATTGAAAGTGCCAAGCAAGAACAAAGCATACACAGTCAAGAGAGCATTACCAGATGCCAGGATGGCAGAGCGGTCTAAGGCGTTGCGTTCAGGTCGCAGTCTCCCCAGGAGGCGTGGGTTCGAATCCCGCCTCAGACAGTACCCATTGAAAGTACCAAGCAAGAACAAAGCAAACACATTCAAGAGAGCATTACCAGATGCCAGGATGGCAGAGCGGTCTAAGGCGTTGCGTTCAGGTCGCAGTCTCCCCAGGATGCGTGGGTTCAAATCCCGCCTCAGACAGAGCCCATTGAAAGTACCAAGCAATAACAAAGCAAACACAGTCAAGAGAGAATTACCAGTTGCCAGGATGGCAGAGCGGTCTAAGGCGTTGCGTTCAGGTCGCAGTCTCCCCAGGAGGCGTGGGTTCGAATCCCACCTCAGACAGAGCCCATTGAAAGTACCAAGCAATAACAAAGCAAACACAGTCAAGAGAGAATTACCAGTTGCCAGGATGGCAGAGCGGTCTAAGGCGTTGCGTTCAGGTCGCAGTAACCCCAGGAGGCGTGGGTTCGAATCCCACCTCAGACAGAGCCCATTGAAAGTACCAAGCAATAACAAAGCAAACACAGTCAAGAGAGCATTACCAGGTGCCAGGATGGCAGAGCGGTCTAAGGCGTTGCGTTCAGGTCGCAGTCACCCCAGGAGGCGTGGGTTCGAATCCCACCTCAGACAGAGCCCATTGAAAGTACCAAGCAATAACAAAGCAAACACAGTCAAGAGAGCATTACTAGGTGCCAGGATGGCAGAGCGGTCTAAGGCGTTGCGTTCAGGTCGCAGTCACCCCAGGAGGCGTGGGTTCGAATCCCACCTCAGACAGAGCCCATTGAAAGTACCAAGCAATAACAAAGCAAACACAGTCAAGAGAGCATTACCAGTTGCCAGGATGGCAGAGCGGTCTAAGGCGTTGCGTTCAGGTCGCAGTCACCCCAGGAGGCGTGGGTTCGAATCCCACCTCAGACAGAGCCCATTGAAAGTACCAAGCAATAACAAAGCAAACACAGTCAAGAGAGCATTACCAGTTGCCAGGATGGCAGAGCGGTCTAAGGCGTTGCGTTCAGGTCGCAGTCACCCCAGGAGGCGTGGGTTCGAATCCCGCCTCAGACAGAGCCCATTGAAAGTACCAAGCAAGAACAAAGCAAACACATTCAAGAGAGCATTACCAGATGCCTGGATGGCAGAGTGGTCTAAGGCGTTGCGTTCAGGTCGCAGTCTCCCCAGGAGGCGTGGGTTCGAATCCCGCCTCAGACAGTGCCCATTGAAAGTACCAAGCAAGAACAAAGCAAACACATTCAAGAGAGCATTACCAGATGCCAGGATGGCAGAGCGGTCTAAGGCGTTGCGTTCAGGTCGCAGTCTCCCCAGGAGGCGTGGGTTCGAATCCCGCCTCAGACAGAGCCCATTGAAAGTACCAAGCAAGAACAAAGCAAACACAGTCAAGAGAGAGGTACCAGTTGCCAGGATGGCAGAGCGGTCTAAGGCGTTGCGTTCAGGTCGCAGTCTCCCCAGGAGGCGTGGGTTCGAATCCCGCCTCAGACAGAGCCCATTGAAAGTACCAAGCAAGAACAAAGCAAACACAGTCAAGAGAGCATTACCAGGTGCCAGGATGGCAGTGTGTTCTAAGGCGTTGCGTTCAGGTCGCAGTCACCCCAGGAGGCGTGGGTTCGAATCCCACCTCAGACAGAGCCCATTGAAAGTACCAAGCAAGAACAAAGCAAACACAGTCAAGAGAGCATTACCAGTTGCCAGGATGGCAGTGTGTTCTAAGGCGTTGCGTTCAGGTCGCAGTCACCCCAGGAGGCGTGGGTTCGAATCCCACCTCAGACAGAGCCCATTGAAAGTACCAAGCAAGAACAAAGCAAACACAGTCAAGAGAGAGGTACCAGTTGCCAGGATGGCAGAGCGGTCTAAGGCGTTGCGTTCAGGTCGCAGTAACCCCAGGAGGCGTGGGTTCGAATCCCACCTCAGACAGAGCCCATTGATAGTACCAAGCAAGAAAAAAGAGAACACATTCAAGAGAGCATTACCAGATGCCAGGATGGCAGAGTGGTCTAAGGCGTTGCGTTCAGGTCGCAGTCTCCCCAGGAGGCGTGGGTTCGAATCCCGCCTCAGACAGAGCCCATTGAAAGTACCAAGCAAGAACAAAGCAAACACAGTCAAGAGAGCATTACCAGCTGCCAGGATGGCAGAGCGGTCTAAGGCGTTGCGTTCAGATCGCAGTCTCCCCAGGAGGCTTGGGTTCGAATCCCGCCTCAGACAGTGCCCATTGAAAGTACCAAGCAATAATAAAGCAAACACAGTCAAGAGAGCATTACCAGTTGCCAGGATGGCAGAGCGGTCTAAGGCGTTGCGTTCAGGTCGCAGTCTCCCCAGGAGGCGTGGGTTCGAATCCCACCTCAGACAGTGCGCATTGAAAGTACCAAGCAAGAACAAAGCAAACACAGTCAAGAGAGCATTACCAGATGCCAGGATGGCATAGCGGTCGAAGGCGTTGCGCAACGTTCAGGTCGCAGTCTCCCCAGGAGGCGTGGGTTCGAATCCCAAGAACAAAGCAAACACATTCAAGAGAGCATTACCAGTTGCCAGGATGGCAGAGCGGTCTAAGGCGTTGCGTTCAGGTCGCAGTCTCCCCAGGAGGCGTGGGTTCGAATCCCGCCTCAGACATTGCCCATTGAAAGTACCAAGCAAGAACAAAGCAAACACATTCAAGAGAGCATTACCAGCTGCCAAGGCGTTGCGTTCAGGTCGCAGTCTCCCCAGGAGGCGTGGGTTCGAATCCCACCTCAGACAGAGCCCATTGAAAGTGCCAAGCAAGAACAAAGCAAACACAGTCAAGAGAGCATTACCAGATGCCAGGATGGCAGAGCGGTCTAAGGCGTTGCGTTCAGGTCGCAGTCTCCCCAGGAGGCGTGGGTTCGAATCCCAAGAACAAAGGAAACACAGTCAAGAGAGAGGTACCAGTTGCCAGGATGGCAGAGCGGTCTAAGGCGTTGCGTTCAGGTTGCTGTAACCCCAGGAGGCGTGGGTTCGAATCCCACCTCAGACAGAGCCCATTGATAGTACCAAGCAAGAAAAAAGCAAACACAGTCAAGAGAGAATTACCAGTTGCCAGGATGGCAGAGCGGTCTAAGGCGTTGCGTTCAGGTCGCAGTCTCCCCAGGAGGCGTGGGTTCGAATCCCACCTCAGAAAGAGCCCATTGAAAGTACCAAGCAATAACAAAGCAAACACAGTCAAGAGAGCATTACCAGAAGCCAGGATGGCAGAGCGGTCTAAGGCGTTGCGTTCAGGTCGCAGTATCCCCAGGAGGCGTGGGTTCGAATCCCACCTCAGACAGAGCCCATTGAAAGTACCAAGCAATAACAAAGCAAACAAAGTCAAGAGAGCATTACCAGTTGCCAGGATGGCAGAGCGGTCTAAGGCGTTGCGTTCAGGTCGCAGTCTCCCCAGGAGGCGTGGGTTCGAATCCCACCTCAGACAGAGCCCATTGAAAGTACCAAGCAATAACAAAGCAAACACAGTCAAGAGAGAATTACCAGTTGCCAGGATGGCAGAGCGGTCTAAGGCGTTGCGTTCAGGTCGCAGTCTCCCCAGGAGGCGTGGGTTCGAATCCCACCTCAGACAGAGCCCATTGAAAGTACCAAGCAATAACAAAGCAAACACAGTCAAGAGAGCATTACTAGGTGCCAGGATGGCAGTGTGTTCTAAGGCGTTGCGTTCAGGTCGCAGTCACCCCAGGAGGCGTGGGTTCGAAACCCACCTCAGACAGAGCCCATTGAAAGTACCAAGCAAGAAAAAAGCAAACACAGTCAAGAGAGCATTACCAGTTGCCAGGATGGCAGAGCGGTCTAAGGCGTTGCGATCAGGTCGCAGTCACCCCAGGAGGCGTGGGTTCGAATCCCACCTCAGACAGAGCCCATTGAAAGTACCAAGCAAGAACAAAGCAAACACATTCAAGAGAGCATTACCAGATGCCTGGATGGCAGAGAGGTCTAAGGCGTTGCGTTCAGGTCGCAGTCTCCCCAGGAGGCGTGGGTTCGAATCCCGCCTCAGACAGTGCCCATTGAAAGTACCAAGCAAGAACAAAGCAAACACAGTCAAGAGAGAGGTACCAGTTGCCAGGATGGCAGAGCGGTCTAAGGCGTTGCGTTCAGGTCGCAGTCTCCCCAGGAGGCGTGGGTTCGAATCCCGCCTCAGACAGAGCCCATTGAAAGTACCAAGCAAGAACAAAGCAAACACATTCAAGAGAGCATTACCAGATGCCAGGATGGCAGAGCGGTCTAAGGCGTTGCGTTCAGATCGCAGTCTCCCCAGGAGGCTTGGGTTCGAATCCCACCTCAGACAGAGCCCATTGAAAGTACCAAGCAATAACAAAGCAAATAAAGTCAAGAGAGCATTACCAGTTGCCAGGATGGCAGAGCGGTCTAAGGCGTTGCGTTCAGGTCGCAGTCTCCCCAGGAGGCGTGGGTTCGAATCCCGCCTCAGACATTGCCCATTGAAAGTACCAAGCAAGAACAAAGCAAACACATTCAAGAGAGGATTACCAGCTGCCAGGATGGCAGAGCGGTCTAAGGCGTTGCGTTCAGGTCGCAGTCTCCCCAGGAGGCGTGGGTTCGAATCCCACCTCAGACAGAGCCCATTGAAAGTGCCAAGCAAGAACAAAGCATACACAGTCAAGAGAGCATTACCAGATGCCAGGATGGCAGAGCGGTCTAAGGCGTTGCGTTCAGGTCGCAGTCTCCCCAGGAGGCGTGGGTTCGAATCCCGCCTCAGACAGTACCCATTGAAAGTACCAAGCAAGAACAAAGCAAACACATTCAAGAGAGCATTACCAGATGCCAGGATGGCAGAGCGGTCTAAGGCGTTGCGTTCAGGTCGCAGTCTCCCCAGGATGCGTGGGTTCAAATCCCGCCTCAGACAGAGCCCATTGAAAGTACCAAGCAATAACAAAGCAAACACAGTCAAGAGAGAATTACCAGTTGCCAGGATGGCAGAGCGGTCTAAGGCGTTGCGTTCAGGTCGCAGTCTCCCCAGGAGGCGTGGGTTCGAATCCCACCTCAGACAGAGCCCATTGAAAGTACCAAGCAATAACAACGCAAACACAGTCAAGAGAGAATTACCAGTTGCCAGGATGGCAGAGCGGTCTAAGGCGTTGCGTTCAGGTCGCAGTAACCCCAGGAGGCGTGGGTTCGAATCCCACCTCAGACAGAGCCCATTGAAAGTACCAAGCAATAACAAAGCAAACACAGTCAAGAGAGCATTACCAGGTGCCAGGATGGCAGAGCGGTCTAAGGCGTTGCGTTCAGGTCGCAGTCACCCCAGGAGGCGTGGGTTCGAATCCCACCCCAGACAGAGCCCATTGAAAGTACCAAGCAATAACAAAGCAAACACAGTCAAGAGAGCATTACTAGGTGCCAGGATGGCAGAGCGGTCTAAGGCGTTGCGTTCAGGTCGCAGTCACCCCAGGAGGCGTGGGTTCGAATCCCACCTCAGACAGAGCCCATTGAAAGTACCAAGCAATAACAAAGCAAACACAGTCAAGAGAGCATTACCAGTTGCCAGGATGGCAGAGCGGTCTAAGGCGTTGCGTTCAGGTCGCAGTCACCCCAGGAGGCGTGGGTTCGAATCCCGCCTCAGACAGAGCCCATTGAAAGTACCAAGCAAGAACAAAGCAAACACATTCAAGAGAGCATTACCAGATGCCTGGATGGCAGAGTGGTCTAAGGCGTTGCGTTCAGGTCGCAGTCTCCCCAGGAGGCGTGGGTTCGAATCCCGCCTCAGACAGTGCCCATTGAAAGTACCAAGCAAGAACAAAGCAAACACATTCAAGAGAGCATTACCAGATGCCAGGATGGCAGAGCGGTCTAAGGCGTTGCGTTCAGGTCGCAGTCTCCCCAGGAGGCGTGGGTTCGAATCCCGCCTCAGACAGAGCCCATTGAAAGTACCAAGCAAGAACAAAGCAAACACAGTCAAGAGAGAGGTACCAGTTGCCAGGATGGCAGAGCGGTCTAAGGCGTTGCGTTCAGGTCGCAGTCTCCCCAGGAGGCGTGGGTTCGAATCCCGCCTCAGACAGAGCCCATTGAAAGTACCAAGCAAGAACAAAGCAAACACAGTCAAGAGAGCATTACCAGGTGCCAGGATGGCAGTGTGTTCTAAGGCGTTGCGTTCAGGTCGCAGTCACCCCAGGAGGCGTGGGTTCGAATCCCACCTCAGACAGAGCCCATTGAAAGTACCAAGCAAGAACAAAGCAAACACAGTCAAGAGAGAGGTACCAGTTGCCAGGATGGCAGAGCGGTCTAAGGCGTTGCGTTCAGGTCGCAGTAACCCCAGGAGGCGTGGGTTCGAATCCCACCTCAGACAGAGCCCATTGAAAGTACCAAGCAAGAACAAAGCAAACACAGTCAAGAGAGCATTACCAGTTGCCAGGATGGCAGTGTGTTCTAAGGCGTTGCGTTCAGGTCGCAGTCACCCCAGGAGGCGTGGGTTCGAATCCCACCTCAGACAGAGCCCATTGAAAGTACCAAGCAAGAACAAAGCAAACACAGTCAAGAGAGAGGTACCAGTTGCCAGGATGGCAGAGCGGTCTAAGGCGTTGCGTTCAGGTCGCAGTAACCCCAGGAGGCGTGGGTTCGAATCCCACCTCAGACAGAGCCCATTGATAGTACCAAGCAAGAAAAAAGAGAACACATTCAAGAGAGCATTACCAGATGCCAGGATGGCAGAGTGGTCTAAGGCGTTGCGTTCAGGTCGCAGTCTCCCCAGGAGGCGTGGGTTCGAATCCCGCCTCAGACAGAGCCCATTGAAAGTACCAAGCAAGAACAAAGCAAACACAGTCAAGAGAGCATTACCAGCTGCCAGGATGGCAGAGCGGTCTAAGGCGTTGCGTTCAGATCGCAGTCTCCCCAGGAGGCTTGGGTTCGAATCCCGCCTCAGACAGTGCCCATTGAAAGTACCAAGCAATAATAAAGCAAACACAGTCAAGAGAGCATTACCAGTTGCCAGGATGGCAGAGCGGTCTAAGGCGTTGCGTTCAGGTCGCAGTCTCCCCAGGAGGCGTGGGTTCGAATCCCACCTCAGACAGTGCGCATTGAAAGTACCAAGCAAGAACAAAGCAAACACAGTCAAGAGAGCATTACCAGATGCCAGGATGGCATAGCGGTCGAAGGCGTTGCGCAACGTTCAGGTCGCAGTCTCCCCAGGAGGCGTGGGTTCGAATCCCAAGAACAAAGCAAACACATTCAAGAGAGCATTACCAGTTGCCAGGATGGCAGAGCGGTCTAAGGCGTTGCGTTCAGGTCGCAGTCTCCCCAGGAGGCGTGGGTTCGAATCCCGCCTCAGACATTGCCCATTGAAAGTACCAAGCAAGAACAAAGCAAACACATTCAAGAGAGCATTACCAGCTGCCAAGGCGTTGCGTTCAGGTCGCAGTCTCCCCAGGAGGCGTGGGTTCGAATCCCACCTCAGACAGAGCCCATTGAAAGTGCCAAGCAAGAACAAAGCAAACACAGTCAAGAGAGCATTACCAGATGCCAGGATGGCAGAGCGGTCTAAGGCGTTGCGTTCAGGTCGCAGTCTCCCCAGGAGGCGTGGGTTCGAATCCCAAGAACAAAGGAAACACAGTCAAGAGAGAGGTACCAGTTGCCAGGATGGCAGAGCGGTCTAAGGCGTTGCGTTCAGGTTGCTGTAACCCCAGGAGGCGTGGGTTCGAATCCCACCTCAGACAGAGCCCATTGATAGTACCAAGCAAGAAAAAAGCAAACACAGTCAAGAGAGAATTACCAGTTGCCAGGATGGCAGAGCGGTCTAAGGCGTTGCGTTCAGGTCGCAGTCTCCCCAGGAGGCGTGGGTTCGAATCCCACCTCAGAAAGAGCCCATTGAAAGTACCAAGCAATAACAAAGCAAACACAGTCAAGAGAGCATTACCAGAAGCCAGGATGGCAGAGCGGTCTAAGGCGTTGCGTTCAGGTCGCAGTCTCCCCAGGAGGCGTGGGTTCGAATCCCACCTCAGACAGAGCCCATTGAAAGTACCAAGCAATAACAAAGCAAACAAAGTCAAGAGAGCATTACCAGTTGCCAGGATGGCAGAGCGGTCTAAGGCGTTGCGTTCAGGTCGCAGTCTCCCCAGGAGGCGTGGGTTCGAATCCCACCTCAGACAGAGCCCATTGAAAGTACCAAGCAATAACAAAGCAAACACAGTCAAGAGAGAATTACCAGTTGCCAGGATGGCAGAGCGGTCTAAGGCGTTGCGTTCAGGTCGCAGTCTCCCCAGGAGGCGTGGGTTCGAATCCCACCTCAGACAGAGCCCATTGAAAGTACCAAGCAATAACAAAGCAAACACAGTCAAGAGAGCATTACTAGGTGCCAGGATGGCAGTGTGTTCTAAGGCGTTGCGTTCAGGTCGCAGTCACCCCAGGAGGCGTGGGTTCGAAACCCACCTCAGACAGAGCCCATTGAAAGTACCAAGCAAGAAAAAAGCAAACACAGTCAAGAGAGCATTACCAGTTGCCAGGATGGCAGAGCGGTCTAAGGCGTTGCGATCAGGTCGCAGTCACCCCAGGAGGCGTGGGTTCGAATCCCACCTCAGACAGAGCCCATTGAAAGTACCAAGCAAGAACAAAGCAAACACATTCAAGAGAGCATTACCAGATGCCTGGATGGCAGAGAGGTCTAAGGCGTTGCGTTCAGGTCGCAGTCTCCCCAGGAGGCGTGGGTTCGAATCCCGCCTCAGACAGTGCCCATTGAAAGTACCAAGCAAGAACAAAGCAAACACAGTCAAGAGAGAGGTACCAGTTGCCAGGATGGCAGAGCGGTCTAAGGCGTTGCGTTCAGGTCGCAGTCTCCCCAGGAGGCGTGGGTTCGAATCCCGCCTCAGACAGAGCCCATTGAAAGTACCAAGCAAGAACAAAGCAAACACATTCAAGAGAGCATTACCAGATGCCAGGATGGCAGAGCGGTCTAAGGCGTTGCGTTCAGATCGCAGTCTCCCCAGGAGGCTTGGGTTCGAATCCCACCTCAGACAGAGCCCATTGAAAGTACCAAGCAATAACAAAGCAAATAAAGTCAAGAGAGCATTACCAGTTGCCAGGATGGCAGAGCGGTCTAAGGCGTTGCGTTCAGGTCGCAGTCTCCCCAGGAGGCGTGGGTTCGAATCCCGCCTCAGACATTGCCCATTGAAAGTACCAAGCAAGAACAAAGCAAACACATTCAAGAGAGCATTACCAGCTGCCAGGATGGCAGAGCGGTCTAAGGCGTTGCGTTCAGGTCGCAGTCTCCCCAGGAGGCGTGGGTTCGAATCCCACCTCAGACAGAGCCCATTGAAAGTGCCAAGCAAGAACAAAGCATACACAGTCAAGAGAGCATTACCAGATGCCAGGATGGCAGAGCGGTCTAAGGCGTTGCGTTCAGGTCGCAGTCTCCCCAGGAGGCGTGGGTTCGAATCCCGCCTCAGACAGTACCCATTGAAAGTACCAAGCAAGAACAAAGCAAACACATTCAAGAGAGCATTACCAGATGCCAGGATGGCAGAGCGGTCTAAGGCGTTGCGTTCAGGTCGCAGTCTCCCCAGGATGCGTGGGTTCAAATCCCGCCTCAGACAGAGCCCATTGAAAGTACCAAGCAATAACAAAGCAAACACAGTCGAGAGAGAATTACCAGTTGCCAGGATGGCAGAGCGGTCTAAGGCGTTGCGTTCAGGTCGCAGTCTCCCCAGGAGGCGTGGGTTCGAATCCCACCTCAGACAGAGCCCATTGAAAGTACCAAGCAATAACAAAGCAAACACAGTCAAGAGAGAATTACCAGTTGCCAGGATGGCAGAGCGGTCTAAGGCGTTGCGTTCAGGTCGCAGTAACCCCAGGAGGCGTGGGTTCGAATCCCACCTCAGACAGAGCCCATTGAAAGTACCAAGCAATAACAAAGCAAACACAGTCAAGAGAGCATTACCAGGTGCCAGGATGGCAGAGCGGTCTAAGGCGTTGCGTTCAGGTCGCAGTCACCCCAGGAGGCGTGGGTTCGAATCCCACCTCAGACAGAGCCCATTGAAAGTACCAAGCAATAACAAAGCAAACACAGTCAAGAGAGCATTACTAGGTGCCAGGATGGCAGAGCGGTCTAAGGCGTTGCGTTCAGGTCGCAGTCACCCCAGGAGGCGTGGGTTCGAATCCCACCTCAGACAGAGCCCATTGAAAGTACCAAGCAATAACAAAGCAAACACAGTCAAGAGAGCATTACCAGTTGCCAGGATGGCAGAGCGGTCTAAGGCGTTGCGTTCAGGTCGCAGTCACCCCAGGAGGCGTGGGTTCGAATCCCGCCTCAGACAGAGCCCATTGAAAGTACCAAGCAAGAACAAAGCAAACACATTCAAGAGAGCATTACCAGATGCCTGGATGGCAGAGTGGTCTAAGGCGTTGCGTTCAGGTCGCAGTCTCCCCAGGAGGCGTGGGTTCGAATCCCGCCTCAGACAGTGCCCATTGAAAGTACCAAGCAAGAACAAAGCAAACACATTCAAGAGAGCATTACCAGATGCCAGGATGGCAGAGCGGTCTAAGGCGTTGCGTTCAGGTCGCAGTCTCCCCAGGAGGCGTGGGTTCGAATCCCGCCTCAGACAGAGCCCATTGAAAGTACCAAGCAAGAACAAAGCAAACACAGTCAAGAGAGAGGTACCAGTTGCCAGGATGGCAGAGCGGTCTAAGGCGTTGCGTTCAGGTCGCAGTCTCCCCAGGAGGCGTGGGTTCGAATCCCGCCTCAGACAGAGCCCATTGAAAGTACCAAGCAAGAACAAAGCAAACACAGTCAAGAGAGCATTACCAGGTGCCAGGATGGCAGTGTGTTCTAAGGCGTTGCGTTCAGGTCGCAGTCACCCCAGGAGGCGTGGGTTCGAATCCCACCTCAGACAGAGCCCATTGAAAGTACCAAGCAAGAACAAAGCAAACACAGTCAAGAGAGCATTACCAGTTGCCAGGATGGCAGTGTGTTCTAAGGCGTTGCGTTCAGGTCGCAGTCACCCCAGGAGGCGTGGGTTCGAATCCCACCTCAGACAGAGCCCATTGAAAGTACCAAGCAAGAACAAAGCAAACACAGTCAAGAGAGAGGTACCAGTTGCCAGGATGGCAGAGCGGTCTAAGGCGTTGCGTTCAGGTCGCAGTAACCCCAGGAGGCGTGGGTTCGAATCCCACCTCAGACAGAGCCCATTGATAGTACCAAGCAAGAAAAAAGAGAACACATTCAAGAGAGCATTACCAGATGCCAGGATGGCAGAGTGGTCTAAGGCGTTGCGTTCAGGTCGCAGTCTCCCCAGGAGGCGTGGGTTCGAATCCCGCCTCAGACAGAGCCCATTGAAAGTACCAAGCAAGAACAAAGCAAACACAGTCAAGAGAGCATTACCAGCTGCCAGGATGGCAGAGCGGTCTAAGGCGTTGCGTTCAGATCGCAGTCTCCCCAGGAGGCTTGGGTTCGAATCCCGCCTCAGACAGTGCCCATTGAAAGTACCAAGCAATAATAAAGCAAACACAGTCAAGAGAGCATTACCAGTTGCCAGGATGGCAGAGCGGTCTAAGGCGTTGCGTTCAGGTCGCAGTCTCCCCAGGAGGCGTGGGTTCGAATCCCACCTCAGACAGTGCGCATTGAAAGTACCAAGCAAGAACAAAGCAAACACAGTCAAGAGAGCATTACCAGATGCCAGGATGGCATAGCGGTCGAAGGCGTTGCGCAACGTTCAGGTCGCAGTCTCCCCAGGAGGCGTGGGTTCGAATCCCAAGAACAAAGCAAACACATTCAAGAGAGCATTACCAGTTGCCAGGATGGCAGAGCGGTCTAAGGCGTTGCGTTCAGGTCGCAGTCTCCCCAGGAGGCGTGGGTTCGAATCCCGCCTCAGACATTGCCCATTGAAAGTACCAAGCAAGAACAAAGCAAACACATTCAAGAGAGCATTACCAGCTGCCAAGGCGTTGCGTTCAGGTCGCAGTCTCCCCAGGAGGCGTGGGTTCGAATCCCACCTCAGACAGAGCCCATTGAAAGTGCCAAGCAAGAACAAAGCAAACACAGTCAAGAGAGCATTACCAGATGCCAGGATGGCAGAGCGGTCTAAGGCGTTGCGTTCAGGTCGCAGTCTCCCCAGGAGGCGTGGGTTCGAATCCCAAGAACAAAGGAAACACAGTCAAGAGAGAGGTACCAGTTGCCAGGATGGCAGAGCGGTCTAAGGCGTTGCGTTCAGGTTGCTGTAACCCCAGGAGGCGTGGGTTCGAATCCCACCTCAGACAGAGCCCATTGATAGTACCAAGCAAGAAAAAAGCAAACACAGTCAAGAGAGAATTACCAGTTGCCAGGATGGCAGAGCGGTCTAAGGCGTTGCGTTCAGGTCGCAGTCTCCCCAGGAGGCGTGGGTTCGAATCCCACCTCAGACAGAGCCCATTGAAAGTACCAAGCAATAACAAAGCAAACAAAGTCAAGAGAGCATTACCAGTTGCCAGGATGGCAGAGCGGTCTAAGGCGTTGCGTTCAGGTCGCAGTCTCCCCAGGAGGCGTGGGTTCGAATCCCGCCTCAGACAGTACCCATTGAAAGTACCAAGCAAGAACAAAGCAAACACATTCAAGAGAGCATTACCAGATGCCAGGATGGCAGAGCGGTCTAAGGCGTTGCGTTCAGGTCGCAGTCTCCCCAGGATGCGTGTGTTCAAATCCCGCCTCAGACAGAGCCCATTGAAAGTACCAAGCAATAACAAAGCAAACACAGTCAAGAGAGAATTACCAGTTGCCAGGATGGCAGAGCGGTCTAAGGCGTTGCGTTCAGGTCGCAGTCTCCCCAGGAGGCGTGGGTTCGAATCCCACCTCAGACAGAGCCCATTGAAAGTACCAAGCAATAACAAAGCAAACACAGTCAAGAGAGAATTACCAGTTGCCAGGATGGCAGAGCGGTCTAAGGCGTTGCGTTCAGGTCGCAGTAACCCCAGGAGGCGTGGGTTCGAATCCCACCTCAGACAGAGCCCATTGAAAGTACCAAGCAATAACAAAGCAAACACAGTCAAGAGAGCATTACCAGGTGCCAGGATGGCAGAGCGGTCTAAGGCGTTGCGTTCAGATCGCAGTCACCCCAGGAGGCGTGGGTTCGAATCCCACCTCAGACAGAGCCCATTGAAAGTACCAAGCAATAACAAAGCAAACACAGTCAAGAGAGCATTACTAGGTGCCAGGATGGCAGAGCGGTCTAAGGCGTTGCGTTCAGGTCGCAGTCACCCCAGGAGGCGTGGGTTCGAATCCCACCTCAGACAGAGCCCATTGAAAGTACCAAGCAATAACAAAGCAAACACAGTCAAGAGAGCATTACCAGTTGCCAGGATGGCAGAGCGGTCTAAGGCGTTGCGTTCAGGTCGCAGTCACCCCAGGAGGCGTGGGTTCGAATCCCGCCTCAGACAGAGCCCATTGAAAGTACCAAGCAAGAACAAAGCAAACACATTCAAGAGAGCATTACCAGATGCCTGGATGGCAGAGTGGTCTAAGGCGTTGCGTTCAGGTCGCAGTCTCCCCAGGAGGCGTGGGTTCGAATCCCGCCTCAGACAGTGCCCATTGAAAGTACCAAGCAAGAACAAAGCAAACACATTCAAGAGAGCATTACCAGATGCCAGGATGGCAGAGCGGTCTAAGGCGTTGCGTTCAGGTCGCAGTCTCCCCAGGAGGCGTGGGTTCGAATCCCGCCTCAGACAGAGCCCATTGAAAGTACCAAGCAAGAACAAAGCAAACACAGTCAAGAGAGCATTACCAGGTGCCAGGATGGCAGTGTGTTCTAAGGCGTTGCGTTCAGGTCGCAGTCACCCCAGGAGGCGTGGGTTCGAATCCCACCTCAGACAGAGCCCATTGAAAGTACCAAGCAAGAACAAAGCAAACACAGTCAAGAGAGCATTACCAGTTGCCAGGATGGCAGTGTGTTCTAAGGCGTTGCGTTCAGGTCGCAGTCACCCCAGGAGGCGTGGGTTCGAATCCCACCTCAGACAGAGCCCATTGAAAGTACCAAGCAAGAACAAAGCAAACACAGTCAAGAGAGAGGTACCAGTTGCCAGGATGGCAGAGCGGTCTAAGGCGTTGCGTTCAGGTCGCAGTAACCCCAGGAGGCGTGGGTTCGAATCCCACCTCAGACAGAGCCCATTGATAGTACCAAGCAAGAAAAAAGAGAACACATTCAAGAGAGCATTACCAGATGCCAGGATGGCAGAGTGGTCTAAGGCGTTGCGTTCAGGTCGCAGTCTCCCCAGGAGGCGTGGGTTCAAATCCCGCCTCAGACAGAGCCCATTGAAAGTACCAAGCAAGAACAAAGCAAACACAGTCAAGAGAGCATTACCAGCTGCCAGGATGGCAGAGCGGTCTAAGGCGTTGCGTTCAGATCGCAGTCTCCCCAGGAGGCTTGGGTTCGAATCCCGCCTCAGACAGTGCCCATTGAAAGTACCAAGCAATAATAAAGCAAACACAGTCAAGAGAGCATTACCAGTTGCCAGGATGGCAGAGCGGTCTAAGGCGTTGCGTTCAGGTCGCAGTCTCCCCAGGAGGCGTGGGTTCGAATCCCACCTCAGACAGTGCGCATTGAAAGTACCAAGCAAGAACAAAGCAAACACAGTCAAGAGAGCATTACCAGATGCCAGGATGGCATAGCGGTCGAAGGCGTTGCGCAACGTTCAGGTCGCAGTCTCCCCAGGAGGCGTGGGTTCGAATCCCAAGAACAAAGCAAACACATTCAAGAGAGCATTACCAGTTGCCAGGATGGCAGAGCGGTCTAAGGCGTTGCGTTCAGGTCGCAGTCTCCCCAGGAGGCGTGGGTTCGAATCCCGCCTCAGACATTGCCCATTGAAAGTACCAAGCAAGAACAAAGCAAACACATTCAAGAGAGCATTACCAGCTGCCAAGGCGTTGCGTTCAGGTCGCAGTCTCCCCAGGAGGCGTGGGTTCGAATCCCACCTCAGACAGAGCCCATTGAAAGTGCCAAGCAAGAACAAAGCAAACACAGTCAAGAGAGCATTACCAGATGCCAGGATGGCAGAGCGGTCTAAGGCGTTGCGTTCAGGTCGCAGTCTACCCAGGAGGCGTGGGTTCGAATCCCAAGAACAAAGGAAACACAGTCAAGAGAGAGGTACCAGTTGCCAGGATGGCAGAGCGGTCTAAGGCGTTGCGTTCAGGTTGCTGTAACCCCAGGAGGCGTGGGTTCGAATCCCACCTCAGACAGAGCCCATTGATAGTACCAAGCAAGAAAAAAGCAAACACAGTCAAGAGAGAATTACCAGTTGCCAGGATGGCAGAGCGGTCTAAGGCGTTGCGTTCAGGTCGCAGTCTCCCCAGGAGGCGTGGGTTCGAATCCCACCTCAGAAAGAGCCCATTGAAAGTACCAAGCAATAACAAAGCAAACACAGTCAAGAGAGCATTACCAGAAGCCAGGATGGCAGAGCGGTCTAAGGCGTTGCGTTCAGGTCGCAGTCTCCCCAGGAGGCGTGGGTTCGAATCCCACCTCAGACAGAGCCCATTGAAAGTACCAAGCAATAACAAAGCAAACAAAGTCAAGAGAGCATTACCAGTTGCCAGGATGGCAGAGCGGTCTAAGGCGTTGCGTTCAGGTCGCAGTCTCCCCAGGAGGCGTGGGTTCGAATCCCACCTCAGACAGAGCCCATTGAAAGTACCAAGCAATAACAAAGCAAACACAGTCAAGAGAGAATTACCAGTTGCCAGGATGGCAGAGCGGTCTAAGGCGTTGCGTTCAGGTCGCAGTCTCCCCAGGAGGCGTGGGTTCGAATCCCACCTCAGACAGAGCCCATTGAAAGTACCAAGCAATAACAAAGCAAACACAGTCAAGAGAGCATTACTAGGTGCCAGGATGGCAGTGTGTTCTAAGGCGTTGCGTTCAGGTCGCAGTCACCCCAGGAGGCGTGGGTTCGAAACCCACCTCAGACAGAGCCCATTGAAAGTACCAAGCAAGAAAAAAGCAAACACAGTCAAGAGAGCATTACCAGTTGCCAGGATGGCAGAGCGGTCTAAGGCGTTGCGATCAGGTCGCAGTCACCCCAGGAGGCGTGGGTTCGAATCCCACCTCAGACAGAGCCCATTGAAAGTACCAAGCAAGAACAAAGCAAACACATTCAAGAGAGCATTACCAGATGCCTGGATGGCAGAGAGGTCTAAGGCGTTGCGTTCAGGTCGCAGTCTCCCCAGGAGGCGTGGGTTCGAATCCCGCCTCAGACAGTGCCCATTGAAAGTACCAAGCAAGAACAAAGCAAACACAGTCAAGAGAGAGGTACCAGTTGCCAGGATGGCAGAGCGGTCTAAGGCGTTGCGTTCAGGTCGCAGTCTCCCCAGGAGGCGTGGGTTCGAATCCCGCCTCAGACAGAGCCCATTGAAAGTACCAAGCAAGAACAAAGCAAACACAGTCAAGAGAGCATTACCAGTTGCCAGGATGGCAGAGCGGTCTAAGGCGTTGCGTTCAGGTCGCAGTAACCCCAGGAGGTGTGGGTTCGAATCCCACCTCAGACAGAGCCCATTGAAAGTACCAAGCAAGAACAAAGCAAACACATTCAAGAGAGCATTACCAGATGCCAGGATGACAGAGCGGTCTAACGCGTTGCGTTCAGGTCGCAGTCTCCCCAGGAGGCGTGGGTTCGAATCCCACCTCAGACAGAGCCCATTGAAAGTACCAAGCAATAACAAAGCAAACACAGTCAAGAGAGCATTACCAGTTGCCAGGATGGCAGAGCGGTCTAAGGCGTTGCGTTCAGGTCGCAGTCTCCCCAGGAGGCGTGGTTTCGAATCCCGCCTCAGACAGAGCCCATTGAAAGTACCAAGCAAGAACAAAGCAAACACAGTCATGAGAGCATTACGAGGTGCCAGGATGGCAGAGCGGTCTTAGGCGTTGCGTTCAGGTCGCAGTCTCCCCAGGAGGCGTGGGTTCGAATTCCGCCCCAGACAGAGCCCATTGAAAGTACCAAGCAATAACAAAGCAAACACAGTCAAGAGAGCATTACCAGCTGCCTGGATGGCAGAGCGTTCTAAGGCGTTGCGTTCAGGTCGCAGTCTCCCCAGGAGGCGTGGGTTCGAATCCCGCCTCAGACAGTGCCCATTGAAAGTACCAAGAAATAATAAAGCAAACACAGTCAAGAGAGAGTTACCAGTTGCCAGGATAAAGATAAAGATAAAGATGTCCTTTATTAGTCCCACAATGGGGAAATTTGAAGTGTTGCAGCAGCAAAGATATAGATCACACAGAGTCGGCGGCGTAATGTAGCCGTTAATGTATAACATTAGCAGCAGACATTCATAAAAAGCATGCAAATATACACAGTATAAACGTATCTAAGTGTAAGGAAACACTCCTAATGCCTGTCCATTATACAGAGGGGGAAACACTGTAATGATAAAAACTACTGAATGATTGAAAATACTGCAATGATAAAGATATTACACTGATAAAAGTACTGTAATGGTGAGAGTACTGAAATGACAGGAAAGTACTGCAATGATAGAAAATACTGCAATGATAAAAGTACTGTAATGGTAAAAGTACTGCAAATATAAAATATACTGCAATGATAAAAGTACTATAATGGTAGAAGTACTGCAACGATGGAAAAATACTGCAATGATG
Organism: Idiotropiscis lumnitzeri; assembly: GCF_059441095.1. Classification (NCBI taxonomy): domain Eukaryota; kingdom Metazoa; phylum Chordata; class Actinopteri; order Syngnathiformes; family Syngnathidae; genus Idiotropiscis; species Idiotropiscis lumnitzeri. The sequence continues at coordinate 9,608,309 of NC_142412.1, forward strand.
AAGTATTGTAATAGTAAAAGTACCGCAATGATAGGAAATACCGTAATTATAAAAGTACTGCAATGATAAAAGTACTGTAATAGTGAACATCCTGCAGTGGTAGAAATACTACAGTGATAGAAGTATTGTAATAAGAATACTGTCATGTAAACAAAATACATCATTGGTCAATATTTAAGTACACAATTGGCTGAAAGTACAGTAGTAGTGTATATTGCATCCTAGGACTGCACAATTGCACTAATGCCCTCCTGTTTGTAGGCCTGACCCAATGTTCTTGTTAAAAAGTCTGACAGCAGTCGGCAGGAAGGAGCGGCGAAATCTCTCTTTGGTACAGCGAGGGTGTAAAAGTCTGTCACTGAAGGAGCTGTAAAGTGTTCTCAGAGTGTCATTGAATGGGTGGGCTGGTTTGTCCAGCATTGATGACAGTTTTGCCGTCATCCTTCTGCCCCCCACTGAGTCCACAGAGTCCAGGGAGCAGCCCAGGACAGAGCTGGCCCTCCTCACCAGTTTGTCCAGTCTCTTTTTGTCTCGGCCCGAGATGCCTCCTGCCCAGGAGACCACTCCATAGAAGATGACTGATGAAACCACCGAGTCATAGAGGTTCCTGAGGAGTGTTCCCCAAAGGACCTCAGCCGCCTGAGTAGGAAGAGTCTGCTCTGACCCTTCCTATAGAGAGCGTCTGTGTTGTCGCTCCAGTCCAGTTTATTGTTCAGATGAACACCCAGGTACTTGTAAGTTGAGACCCTCTCAACGTCTGTTCCCTGGATATTCACTGGTGCAGGTGGAGAGTGCCGACGCTTGCGGAAATCCACCACCAGCTCTTTGGATTTCCCAGCGTTGATTTGGAGGCGGTTCTGCTGACACCAGTCCACGAACCCCTGCGTAACCCCTCTGTACTCCCGATCGTCATCGTCAGTGATGAGGCCGACAATCGCAGAGTCATCAGAGAACTTCTGCAGGTGACAGGTTGTGGAATTGTATTTGTAGTCCGAGGTGTAGAGGGTGAACAGGAAGGGAGCCAGCACAGTTCCCTGTGGCGCTCCCGTGCTGCAGAGGAGCACGTCAGACACACAGTCCTGTGTTCTCACGTACTGTGGCCGGTTTGTGAGGTAGTTGTGAATCCATGTGATGAGGTGGTGGGCCACTCCCGCCTGCTCCAGCTTGTCTCCCAATAAGGCGGGCTGGATGGTGTTGAAAGCACTTGAGAAATCAAAGAACATGATCCTCACCGTGCCCCCCGCCTTCTCCAGGTGGAAGAGTGAAGTGTGGAGCAGGTAGATGATGGCATCATCCACACTGATGCCAGGCTGGTATGCAAACTGGAGTGGGTCCATTGAGGAGCTGACCAGGGGGCGCAGATGGACGAGGACCAGTCTCTCCAGGGTCTTCATCAGATGAGACATCAGCGCCACTGGTCTGAAGTTGTTGAGCTCCTTCGGATGGGGAGTCTTTGGAACCGGAACCAGGCAGGATGTTTTCCACAGCTGGGGGACTCTGCCCAGCTTCAAGCTCAGGTTGAACATGTGCTGGACGATTCCACACAGCTGGTCTGCGCAGGATTTGAGGAGCTGGGAGCTGATCCCATCTGGGCCTGCCGCCTTCCTCGCCTTCATCTTCCTCAGCTGGTTCTTCACCTGAGATGTTGTGAGGAACAAGGCTGACCAGGAGGAAGTGGTGGTTGTCTGATGAGGCTGGGAACTGGAGCCTGTGGAGAAAGAGAGGGGCGAGAGAGGGGGAGAGAGGGTCTTGTTCGCAGTGGCAGGAGGGGTGGGTGGGGGCTGCATCAGGGAAGCCTGAGCGGGGTCAGACATTTGATCAAACCTATTGAAAAATAGGTTCAACTCATTTGCCCACTGAAGCCCCCCCCCCCTTCTGGGTCTTACCTGCTTGTCCGTGGCCTGAGATGGTCTTCAGGCCCCTCCAGACATCCCTGGCATTGTTCCGCTGCAGTTGTTCTTCCATCTGCATCCTGTAGGACTTTTTCCCCTCTCGGATCCTCCTTCTCAGCTGACGCTGCACTCTCTTCAGCTCGTCCTTGTCGCCTGAAACAAAAGCCCTCTTTTTCTCCTTTTCAGGAGAGCTTTAATGTCCGGTGTGATCCAGGGTTTGTTGTTGGAGAAACATCTTACAGTCCTGGTGGGAATGGTGTTCTCCATGCAGAAGTTAATATAGTCTGTAACTGTGTCTGTTAGACCATTAATGTCCTCACCGTGAGCTTCGCTGAATACCTCCCACACAGTTGTGTTGAAACAGTCCTTCAAGGCCTCCTCGGCTTCTCCGGACCATCGCTGAATTGTGCGTGTCACAGCTGGCTGCCTGCGGACGAGAGGTTTGTACACAGGCAGGAGAGCAACCAAGTTGTGGTCAGCTTTGCCCAGCGGGGGGAGGGGCAGTGACGTGTACGCCTCCTTGGTGTTGGCATAGAAGAGGTCCAATATTTTATTGTCTCTGGTTTGGCATGTTACATATTGTGTGAATGAAGGCAGAGAGGAGGAAGGAGAAGCATGATTGAAGTCACCAGAGATAAGGAACAAGGCATTTGGGTGCTGTGTTTGTAGCCTGCTCACAGCTGCATTCAGTACATCACAGGCTGTCTCACCGTTAGCAGAGGGAGGCACGTACGCCGCCACCGCGATCACATGACTGAACTCTCGCGGTAAATAGACCGGACGCATGCTAACAGCTATCATCTCAATGTCCCGACTGCAAAGTTGATCCTTAACAGTTATATGCCCAGGGTTACACCATCTATCATTAACAAACACAGCCAGCCCTCCCCCTTTTCTCTTACCGCTCTCCAGTGTCCTGTCCGCGCGTAGTATTTGGAAGCCGTCCAATTCCACGACGGCGTCCGGCGTTAGCTCTGTTAGCCACGACTCTGTGAACACCAGCAAGCTAGCCTCCCGGACAATCCTCTCGTGCCGGGTTAGCGCTGTTAGCTCGTCCATTTTGTTGGGGAGGGATCGAACATTCCCCATAATAACGGACGGGAGGACGGGGTGATATCGTCTCCTCCTTGCCTGGCGTTTAGCCCCCGCACGACATCCCCGTCTCTTCCTCCTCAGCTCGCGGGGGATATCGGGTCTCGCTCCGGGAGCCCACGCGGGGTTAGCACGGAGTGCTAACAGCTGATCTCTTGTGTACACGATCGATCCGTAGCTCCGAGTTTCGTCTCCGGACACGATCGCGCAAAAAACAGCCCCCAACAGCAGTAAAACCACCGCAAGTTGGATGTCCATTGCTGAGGTGAGGTAAAAATAAAATAAAAAAGGGTAAAGGGAAAAAACACACGAAAAAGGCTCAATAGTGAGCCACGCTGCTGTAAACAGGCAGCCACTCGCGCGGCGCCGGAACCGGAAGGATGGCAGAGCGGTCTAAGGCGTTGCGTTCAGGTCTCAGTAACCCCAGGAGGCGTGGGTTCGAATCCCACCTCAGACAGAGCCCATTGAAAGTACCAAGCAATAAAAAAGCAAACACAGTCAAGAGAGAATTACCAGTTGCCAGGATGGCAGAGCGGTCTAAGGCGTTGCGTTCAGGTCGCAGTAACCCCAGGAGGCGTGGGTTGGAATCCCACCTCAGACAGAGCCCATTGAAAGTACCAAGCAATAAAAAAGCAAACACAGTCAAGAGAGCATTACCAGGTGCCAGGATGGCAGAGCGGTCTAAGGCGTTGCGTTCAGGTTGCAGTAACCCCAGGAGGCGTGGGTTCGAATCCCACCTCAGACAGAGCCCATTGAAAGTACCAAGCAAGAAAAAAGCAAACACAGTCAAGAGAGCATTACCAGTTGCCAGGATGGCAGAGCGGTCTAAGGCGTTGCGTTCAGGTCGCAGTCTCCCCAGGAGGCGTGGGTTCGAATCCCACCTCAGACAGAGCCCATTGAAAGTACCAAGCAAGAACAAAGCATACACAGTGATGAGAGCATTACCAGGTGCCAGGATGGCAGAGCGGTCTAAGGCGTTGCGTTCAGGTCGCAGTAACCCCAGGAGGCGTGTTGGAGAAACATCTTACAGTCCTGGTGGGAATGGTGTTCTCCATGCAGAAGTTAATATAGTCGGTAACTGTGTCTGTTAGACCATTAATGTCCTCACCGTGAGCTTCGCTGAATACCTCCCACACAGTTGTGTTGAAACAGTCCTTCAAGGCCTCCTCGGCTTCTCCGGACCATCGCTGAACTGTGCGTGTCACAGCTGGCTGCCTGCGGACGAGAGGTATGTACACAGGCAGGAGAGCAACCAAGTTGTGGTCAGCTTTGCCCAGCGGGGGGATGGGCAGTGACGTGTACGCCTCCTTGGTGTTGGCATAGAAGAGGTCCAATATTTTATTGTCTCTGGTGTGGCAGGTTACATATTGTGTGAATGAAGGCAGAGAGGAGGAAGGAGAAGCATGATTGAAGTCACCAGAGATAAGGAACAAGGCATTTGGGTGCTGTGTTTGTAGCCTGCTCACAGCTGCATTCAGTACATTACAGGCTGTCTCACCGTTAGCAGAGGGAGGCACGTACGCCGCCACCGCGATCACATGACTGAACTCTCGCAGTAAATAGACCGGACGCATGCTAACACCTATCATCTCAATGTCCCGACTGCAAAGTTGATCCTTAACAGTTATGTGCCCAGGGTTACACCATCTATCATTAACAAACACAGCCAGCCCTCCCCCTTTTCTCTTACCGCTCTCCAGTGTCCTGTCCGCGCGTAGTATTTGGAAGCCGTCCAATTCCACGACGGCGTCCGGCGTTAGCTCTGTTAGCCACGACTCCGTGAACACCAGCAAGCTAGCCTCCCGGACAATACTCTCGTGCCGGGTTAGCGCTGTTAGCTCGTCCATTTTGTTGGGGAGGGATCGAACATTCCCCATAATAACGGACGGGAAAGCAAACACAGTCAAGAGAGCATTACCAGTTGCCACGATGGCAGAGCGGTCTAAGGCGTTGCGTTCAGATCGCAGTCTCCCCAGGAGGCGTGGGTTCGAATCCCGCCTCAGACAGTGCCCATTGAAAGTACCAAGCAATAATAAAGCAAACACAGTCAAGAGAGCATTACCAGTTGCCAGGATGGCAGAGCGGTCTAAGGCGTTGCGTTCAGGTCGCAGTCTCCCCAGGAGGCGTGGGTTCGAATCCCACCTCAGACAGAGCCCATTGAAAGTGCCAAGCAAGAACAAAGCAAACACAGTCAAGAGAGCATTACCAGATGCCAGGATGGCAGAGCGGTCTAAGGCGTTGCGTTCAGGTCGCAGTCTCCCCAGGAGGCGTGGGTTCGAATCCCGCCTCAGACAGTGCCCATTGAAAGTACCAAGAAATAATAAAGCAAACACAGTCAAGAGAGCATTACCAGTTGCCAGGATGGCAGAGCGGTCTAAGGCGTTGCGTTCAGGTCGCAGTCTCCCCAGGAGGCGTGGGTTCGAATCCCGCCTCAGACAGAGCCCATTGAAAGTACCAAGCAAGAACAAAGCAAACACAGTCAAGAGAGAGGTATCAGTTGCCAGGATGGCAGAGGTTTCTAAGGCGTTGCGTTCAGGTCGCAGTAACCCCAGGAGGCGTGGGTTCGAATCCCACCTCAGACAGAGCCCATTGATAGGACCAAGCAAGAAAAAAGCAAACACAGTCAAGAGAGAATTACCAAATTACCAGTTGCCAGGATGGCAGAGCGGTCTAAGGCGTTGCGTTCAGGTCGCAGTCTCCCCAGGAGGCGTGGGTTCGAATCCCACCTCAGACAGAGCCCATTGAAAGTACCAAGCAAGAACAAAGCAAACAAAGTCAAGAGAGCATTACCAGTTGCCAGGATGGCCGAGCGGTCTAAGGCGTTGCGTTCAGGTCGCAGTCTCCCCAGGAGGCGTGGGTTCGAATCCCACCTCAAACAGAGCCCATTGAAAGTGCCAAGCAAGAACAAAGCAAACACAGTCAAGAGAGCATTACCAGTTGCCACGATGGCAGAGCGGTCTAAGGCGTTGCGTTCAGATCGCAGTCTCCCCAGGAGGCGTGGGTTCGAATCCCGCCTCAGACAGTGCCCATTGAAAGTACCAAGCAATAATAAAGCAAACACAGTCAAGAGAGCATTACCAGTTGCCAGGATGGCAGAGCGGTCTAAGGCGTTGCGTTCAGGTCGCAGTCTCCCCAGGAGGCGTGGGTTCGAATCCCACCTCAGACAGAGCCCATTGAAAGTGCCAAGCAAGAACAAAGCAAACACAGTCAAGAGAGCATTACCAGATGCCAGGATGGCAGAGCGGTCTAAGGCGTTGCGTTCAGGTCGCAGTCTCCCCAGGAGGCGTGGGTTCGAATCCCGCCTCAGACAGAGCCCATTGAAAGTACCAAGCAAGAACAAAGCAAACACAGTCAAGAGAGAGGTACCAGTTGCCAGGATGGCAGAGGTTTCTAAGGCGTTGCGTTCAGGTCGCAGTAACCCCAGGAGGCGTGGGTTCGAATCCCACCTCAGACAGAGCCCATTGATAGGACCAAGCAAGAAAAAAGCAAACACAGTCAAGAGAGAATTACCAAATTACCAGTTGCCAGGATGGCAGAGCGGTCTAAGGCGTTGCGTTCAGGTCGCAGTCTCCCCAGGAGCCGTGGGTTCGAATCCCACCTCAGACAGAGCCCATTGAAAGTACCAAGCAATAACAAAGCAAACACAGTCAAGAGAGCATTACCAGTTGCCAGGATGGCAGAGCGGTCTAAGGCGTTGCGTTCAGGTCGCAGTCTCCCCAGGAGGCGTGGGTTCGAATCCCACCTCAGACAGAGCCCATTGAAAGTACCAAGCAATAACAAAGCAAACACAGTCAAGAGAGAATTACCAAATTACCAGTTGCCAGGATGGCAGAGCGGTCTAAGGCGTTGCGTTCAGGTCGCAGTCTCCCCAGGAGGCGTGGGTTCGAATCCCACCTCAGACAGAGCCCATTGAAAGTACCGAGCAATAACAAAGCAAACACAGTCAAGAGAGAATTACCAGTTGCCAGGATGGCAGAGCGGTCTAAGGCGTCGCGTTCAGGTCGCATTCACCCCAGGAGGCGTGGGTTCGAATCCCGCCTCTGACAGAGCCCATTGAAAGTACCAAGCAAGAACAAAGCAAACACAGTCATGAGAGCATTACCAGGTGCCAGGATGGCAGAGCGGTCTACGGCGTTGCGTTCAGGTCGCAGTCACCCCAGGAGGCGTGGGATCGAATCCCACCTCAGACAGAGCCCATTGAAAGTACCAAGCAATAACAAAGCAAACAAAGTCAAGAGAGCATTACCAGTTGCCAGGATGGCAGAGCGGTCTAAGGCGTTGCGTTCAGGTCGCAGACTCTCCAGGAGGCGTGGGTTCGAATCCCGCCTCAGACAATGCCCATTGAAAGTACCAAGCAAGAACAAAGCAAACACATTCAAGAGAGCATTACCAGATGCCAGGATGGCAGAGTGGTCTAAAAAACGAAACTTCATTAACAGCTAAACCAAACGTTTCCAATGTAAATTTCCACCTTTATATAGTGTAAAAAGACATCCTGAAGCCTGGGCAGTCATTAATTTGATTGTCCAATATTTCCCTTATGAGATAATGCCTCTCATAGCAATTGTGTACAGCGCGAGCATTTACAGCACTAAAAAAACCAAACTTTCATAACAGCTAAACCAAACGTTTTCCAATGTAAATTTCCACCTTTATATGGTGTAGAAAGGCATCCTGAAGCCTGGAAAGTCATTAATTTGATTGTCCAGTATTTCCTTCATGAGATATTGCAACAGTTAGAAAAAGTGTACAGCGCCAGCAGACAATGAATTTGCAGCACTAAAAAACGAAACTTCATTAACAGCTAAACCAAACGTTTCCAATGTAAATTTCCACCTTTATATAGTGTAAAAAGACATCCTGAAACCTGGGCAGTCATTAATTTGATTGTCCAATATTTCCCATATGAGATAATGCCTCTCATCGCAAATGTGTACAGCGCGAGCTGAAAATGCATTTACAGCACTAAAAAAACAAACTTTTATAACAGCTAAACCAAACGTTTCCAATGTAAATTTCCACCTTTATATAGTGTAAAAAGACATCCTGAAGCCTGGGCAGCCATTAATTTGATTGTCCAATATTTCCCTTATGAGATAATGCCTCTCATAGCAAATGTGTACAGCGCGAGCTGAAAATGCATTTACAGCACTAAAAAACCAAACTTTTATAACAGCTAAACCAAACGTTTCCAATGTAAATTTCCACCTTTATATAGTGTAAAAAGACATCCTGAAGCCTGGGCAGTCATTAATTTGATTGTCCAATATTTCCCTTATGAGATAATGCCTCTCATAGCAAATGTGTACAGCGCAAGCTGAAAATGCATTTACAGCACTAAAAAACCAAACTTTTATAACAGCTAAACCAAACGTTTCCAATGTACATTTCCACCTTTATATAGTGTAGAAAGGCATCCTGAAGCCTGGAAAGTCATTTATTTGATTGTCCAGTATTTCCTTCATGAGATATTGCAACACTTAGAAAAAGTGTACAGCGCCAGCAGACAATGAATTTTCAGCACTAAAAAAACGAAACTTCATTAACAGCTAAACTAAACGTTTCCAATGTAAATTTCCACCTTTATATAGTGTAAAAAGACATCCTGAAGCCTGGGCAGCCATTAATTTGATTGTCCAATATTTCCCTTATGAGATAATGCCTCTCATAGCAAATGTGTACAGCGCGAGCTGAAAATGCATTTACAGCACTAAAAAACCAAACTTTTATAACAGCTAAACCAAACGTTTCCAATGTAAATTTCCACCTTTATATAGTGTAAAAAGACATCCTGAAGCCTGGGCAGTCATTAATTTGATTGTCCAATATTTCCCTTATGAGATAATGCCTCTCATAGCAAATGTGTACAGCGCGAGCTGAAAATGCATTTACAGCACTAAAAAACCAAACTTTTATAACAGCTAAACCAAACGTTTCCAATGTAAATTTCCACCTTTATATAGTGTAGAAAGGCATCCTGAAGCCTGGAAAGTCATTAATTTGATTGTCCAGTATTTCCTTCATGAGATATTGCAACACTTAGAAAAAGTGTACAGCGCCAGCAGACAATGAATTTTCAGCACTAAAAAAACGAAACTTCATTAACAGCTAAACCAAACGTTTCCAATGTAAATTTCCACATTTATAGAGTGTAAAAAGGCATCCTGAAGCCTGGGAAGTCATTAATTTGATTGTCCAGTATTTCCCTTATGAGATAATGCCTCACATAGCAAATGTGTACAGCGCGAGCTGAAAATGCATTTTCAGCACTAAAAAACCAAACTTTTATAACAGCTAAACCAAACGTTTCCAATGTAAATTTCCACCTTTATATAGTGTAAAAAGACATCCTGAAGCCTGGGCAGCCATTAATTTGATTGTCCAATATTTCCCTTATGAGATAATGCCTCTCATAGCAAATGTGTACAGCGCGAGCTGAAAATGCATTTTCAGCACTAAAAAACCAAACTTTTATAACAGCTAAACCAAACGTTTCCAATGTAAATTTCCACCTTTATATAGTGTAAAAAGACATCCTGAAGCCTGGGCAGTCATTAATTTGATTGTCCAATATTTCCCTTATGAGATAATGCCTCACATAGCAAATGTGTACAGCGCGAGCTGAAAATGCATTGACAGCACTAAAAAAACAAACTTTTATAACAGCTAAACTAAACGTTTCCAATGTATATTTCCAACTTTATATAGTGTAAAAAGACATCCTGAAGCCTGGGAAGTCATTAATTTGATTGTCCAGTATTTCCCTTATGAGATAATGCCTCACATAGCAAATGTGTACAGTGCGAGCTGAAAATGCATTTTCAGCACTAAAAAACCAAACTTTTATAACAGCTAAACCAAACGTTTCCAATGTAAATTTCCACCTTTATATAGTGTAGAAAGGCATCCTGAAGCCTGGAAAGTCATTAATTTGATTGTCCAGTATTTCCTTCATGAGATATTGCAACACTTAGAAAAAGTGTACAGCGCCAGCAGACAATGAATTTTCAGCACTAATAAAACGAAACTTCATTAACAGCTAAACCAAACGTTTCCAATGTAAATTTCCACATTTATAGAGTGTAAAAAGGCATCCTGAAGCCTGGGAAGTCATTAATTTGATTGTCCAGTATTTCCTTCATGAGATATTGCAACACTTAGAAAAAGTGTACAGCGCAAGCAGACAATGAATTTTCAGTCCTAAAAAAACGAAACTTCATTAACAGCTAAACTAAACGTTTCCAATGTAAATTTCCACCTTTATATAGTGTAAAAAGACATCCTGAAGCCTGGGCAGTCATTAATTTGATTGTCCAATATTTCCCTTATGAGATAATGCCTCTCATAGCAAATGTGTACAGCGCGAGCTGAAAATGCATTTACAGCACTAAAAAAACAAACTTTTATAACAGCTAAACTTAAACGTTTCCAATGTAAATTTCCACCTTTATATAGTGTAAAAAGACATCCTGAAGCCTGGGCAGTCATTAATTTGATTGTCCAGTATTTCCCTTATGAGATAATGCCTCTCATAGCAAATGTGTACAGCGCGAGCTGAAAATGCATTTACAGCACTAAAAAAACAAACTTTTATAACAGCTAAACCAAACGTTTCCAATGTAAATTTCCACCTTTATATAGTGTAAAAAGACATCCTGAAGCCTGGGCAGTCATTAATTTGATTGTCCAGTATTTCCCTTATGAGATAATGCCTCACATAGCAAATGTGTACAGTGCGAGCTGAAAATGCATTTTCAGCACTAAAAAACCAAACTTTTATAACAGCTAAACCAAACGTTTCCAATGTAAATTTCCACCTTTATATAGTGTAAAAGGACATCCTGAAGCCTGGGCAGTCATTAATTTGATTGTCCAGTATTTCCCTTATGAGATAATGCCTCACATAGCAAATGTGTACAGCGCGAGCTGAAAATGCATTTACAGCACTAAAAAAACAAACTTTTATAACAGCTAAACTAAACGTTTCCAATGTAAATTTCCACCTTTATATAGTGTAAAAAGACATCCTGAAGCCTGGGCAGTCATTAATTTGATTGTCCAATATTTCCCTTATGAGATAATGCCTCACATAGCAAATGTGTACAGCGCGAGCTGAAAATGCATTTACAGCACTAAAAAATCAAACTTTTATAACAGCTAAACCAAACGTTTCCAATGTAAATTTCCACCTTTATATAGTGTAGAAAGGCATCCTGAAGCCTGGAAAGTCATTAATTTGATTGTCCAGTATTTCCTTCATGAGATATTGCAACACTTAGAAAAAGTGTACAGCGCCAGCAGACAATGAATTTTCAGCACTAAAAAAACGAAACTTCATTAACAGCTAAACTAAACGTTTCCAATGTAAATTTCCACCTTTATATAGTGTAAAAAGACATCCTGAAGCCTGGGCAGCCATTAATTTGATTGTCCAATATTTCCCTTATGAGATAATGCCTCTCATAGCAAATGTGTACAGCGCGAGCTGAAAATGCATTTACAGCACTAAAAAACCAAACTTTTGTAACAGCTAAACCAAACGTTTCCAATGTAAATTTCCACCTTTATATAGTGTAGAAAGGCATCCTGAAGCCTGGAAAGTCATTAATTTGATTGTCCAGTATTTCCTTCATGAGATATTGCAACACTTAGAAAAAGTGTACAGCGCCAGCAGACAATGAATTTGCAGCACTAAAAAAACGAAACTTCATTAACAGCTAAACTAAATGTTTCCAATGTAAATTTCCACCTTTATATAGTGTAAAAAGACATCCTGAAGCCTGGGCAGTCATTAATTTGATTGTCCAATATTTCCCTTATGAGATAATGCCTCTCATAGCAAATGTGTACAGCGCGAGCTGAAAATGCATTTACAGCACTAAAAAACCAAACTTTTATAACAGCTAAACCAAACGTTTCCAATGTAAATTTCCACCTTTATATAGTGTAAAAAGGCATCCTGAAGCCTGGAAAGTCATTAATTTGATTGTCCAGTATTTCCTTCATGAGATATTGCAACACTTAGAAAAAGTGTACAGCGCCAGCAGACAATGAATTTTCAGCACTAAAAAAACGAAACTTCATTAACAGCTAAACCAAACGTTTCCAATGTAAATTTCCACATTTATATAGTGTAAAAAGGTCTCCTGAAGCCTGGGAAGTCATTAATTTGATTGTCCAGTATTTCCCTGATGAGATAATGCCTCACACAGCAAATGTGTACAGCGCGAGCTGAAAATGCATTTACAGCACTAAAAAAAACAAACTTTTATAACAGCTAAACTAAACGTTTCCAATGTAAATTTCCACCTTTATATAGTGTAAAAAGACATCCTGAAGCCTGGGCAGTCATTAATTTGATTGTCCAATATTTCCCTTATGAGATAATGCCTCTCATAGCAAATGTGTACAGCGCGAGCTGAAAATGCATTTACAGCACTAAAAAACCAAACTTTTATAACAGCTAAACCAAACGTTTCCAATGTAAATTTCCAGCTTTATATAGTGTAAAAAGGCATCCTGAAGCCTGGAAAGTCATTAATTTGATTGTCCAGTATTTCCTTCATGAGATAATGCCTCACATAGCAAATGTGAACAGTGCGAGCTGAAAATGCATTTTCAGCACTAAAAAAACGAAACTTCATTAACAGCTAAACTAAACGTTTCCAATGTAAATTTCCACATTTATATAGTGTAAAAAGACATCCTGAAGCCTGGGCAGTCATTAATTTGATTGTCCAATATTTCCCTTATGAGATAATGCCTCTCATAGCAAATGTGTACAGCGCGAGCTGAAAATGCATTTACAGCACTAAAAAAACAAACTTTTATAACAGCTAAACTAAACGTTTCCAATGTAAATTTCCACCTTTATATAGTGTAAAAAGACATCCTGAAGCCTGGGCAGTCATTAATTTGATTGTCCAATATTTCCCTTATGAGATAATGCCTCTCATAGCAAATGTGTACAGCGAGAGCTGAAAATGCATTTACAGCACTAAAAAACCAAACTTTTATAACAGCTAAACCAAACGTTTCCAATGTAAATTTCCACCTTTATATAGTGTAGAAAGGCATCCTGAAGCCTGGAAAGTCATTAATTTGATTGTCCAGTATTTCCTTCATGAGATATTGCAACACTTAGAAAAAGTGTACAGCGCCAGCAGACAATGAATTTTCAGCACTAAAAAAACGAAACTTCATTAACAGCTAAACTAAACGTTTCCAATGTAAATTTCCACCTTTATATAGTGTAAAAAGACATCCTGAAGCCTGGGCAGCCATTAATTTGATTGTCCAATATTTCCCTTATGAGATAATGCCTCACATAGCAAATGTGTACAGTGCGAGCTGAAAATGCATTTTCAGCACTAAAAAACCAAACTTTTATAACAGCTAAACCAAACGTTTCCAATGTAAATTTCCACCTTTATATAGTGTAAAAGGACATCCTGAAGCCTGGGCAGTCATTAATTTGATTGTCCAGTATTTCCCTTATGAGATAATGCCTCACATAGCAAATGTGTACAGCGCGAGCTGAAAATGCATTTACAGCACTAAAAAAACAAACTTTTATAACAGCTAAACTAAACGTTTCCAATGTAAATTTCCACCTTTATATAGTGTAAAAAGACATCCTGAAGCCTGGGCAGTCATTAATTTGATTGTCCAATATTTCCCTTATGAGATATTGCAACAGTTAGAAAAAGTGTACAGCGCCAGCAGACAATGAATTTGCAGCACTAAAAAACGAAACTTCATTAACAGCTAAACCAAACGTTTCCAATGTAAATTTCCACCTTTATATAGTGTAAAAGGACATCCTGAAGCCTGGGCAGTCATTAATTTGATTGTCCAGTATTTCCCTTATGAGATAATGCCTCACATAGCAAATGTGTACAGCGCGAGCTGAAAATGCATTTACAGCACTAAAAAAACAAACTTTTATAACAGCTAAACTAAACGTTTCCAATGTAAATTTCCACCTTTATATAGTGTAAAAAGACATCCTGAAGCCTGGGCAGTCATTAATTTGATTGTCCAATATTTCCCTTATGAGATAATGCCTCTCATAGCAAATGTGTACAGCGCGAGCTGAAAATGCATTTACAGCACTAAAAAACCAAACTTTTATAACAGCTAAACCAAACGTTTCCAATGTAAATTTCCACCTTTATATAGTGTAGAAAGGCATCCTGAAGCCTGGAAAGTCATTAATTTGATTGTCCAGTATTTCCTTCATGAGATATTGCAACACTTAGAAAAAGTGTACAGCGCCAGCAGACAATGAATTTTCAGCACTAAAAAAACGAAACTTCATTAACAGCTAAACTAAACGTTTCCAATGTAAATTTCCACCTTTATATAGTGTAAAAAGACATCCTGAAGCCTGGGCAGCCATTAATTTGATTGTCCAATATTTCCCTTATGAGATAATGCCTCACATAGCAAATGTGTACAGTGCGAGCTGAAAATGCATTTTCAGCACTAAAAAACCAAACTTTTATAACAGCTAAACCAAACGTTTCCAATGTAAATTTCCACCTTTATATAGTGTAAAAGGACATCCTGAAGCCTGGGCAGTCATTAATTTGATTGTCCAGTATTTCCCTTATGAGATAATGCCTCACATAGCAAATGTGTACAGCGCGAGCTGAAAATGCATTTACAGCACTAAAAAAACAAACTTTTATAACAGCTAAACTAAACGTTTCCAATGTAAATTTCCACCTTTATATAGTGTAAAAAGACATCCTGAAGCCTGGGCAGTCATTAATTTGATTGTCCAATATTTCCCTTATGAGATATTGCAACAGTTAGAAAAAGTGTACAGCGCCAGCAGACAATGAATTTGCAGCACTAAAAAACGAAACTTCATTAACAGCTAAACCAAACGTTTCCAATGTAAATTTCCACCTTTATATAGTGTAAAAAGACATCCTGAAGCCTGGAAAGTCATTAATTTGATTGTCCAGTATTTCCTTCATGAGATATTGCAACAGTTAGAAAAAGTGTACAGCGCCAGCAGACAATGAATTTGCAGCACTAAAAAAACGAAACTTCATTAACAGCTAAACTAAACGTTTCCAATGTAAATTTCCACCTTTATATAGTGTAAAAAGACATCCTGAAGCCTGGGCAGTCATTAATTTGATTGTCCAATATTTCCCTTATGAGATAATGCCTCTCATAGCAAATGTGTACAGCGCGAGCTGAAAATGCATTTACAGCACTAAAAAACCAAACTTTTATAACAGCTAAACCAAACGTTTCCAATGTAAATTTCCACCTTTATATAGTGTAGAAAGGCATCCTGAAGCCTGGAAAGTCATTAATTTGATTGTCCAGTATTTCCCTTATGGGATAATGCCTCACATAGCAAATGTGTACAGCGCGAGCTGAAAATGCATTTACAGCACTAAAAAAACAAACTTTTATAACAGCTAAACCAAACGTTTCCAATGTAAATTTCCACCTTTATATAGTGTAAAAAGGCATCCTGAAGCCTGGAAAGTCATTAATTTGATTGTCCAGTATTTCCTTCATGAGATATTGCAACACTTAGAAAAAGTGTACAGCGCCAGCAGACAATGAATTTGCAGCACTAAAAAAACGAAACTTCATTAACAGCTAAACCAAACGTTTCCGATGTAAATTTCCACATTTATATAGTGTAAAAAGGCATCCTGAAGCCTGGGAAGTCATTAATTTGATTGTCCAGTATTTCCTTCATGAGATATTGCAACACTTAGAAAAAGTGTACAGCGCCAGCAGACAAATGAATTTGCAGCACTTAAAAAACGAAACTTCATTAACAGCTAAACCAAACGTTTCCAATGTAAATTTCCACCTTTATATAGTGTAGAAAGGCATCCTGAAGCCTGGAAAGTCATTAATTTGATTGTCCAGTATTTCCTTCATGAGATATTGCAACGCTTAGAAAAAGTGTACAGCGCCAGCAGACAATGAATTTTCAGCACTAAAAAAACGAAACTTCATTAACAGCTAAACCAAACGTTTCCAATGTAAATTTCCACATTTATATAGTGTAAAAAGGTCTCCTGAAGCCTGGGAAGTCATTAATTTGATTGTCCAGCATTTCCATTATGAGATAATGCCTCACAGAGCAAATGTGTACAGCGCGAGCTGAAAATGCATTTACAGCACTAAAAAACCAAACTTTTATAACAGCTAAACCAAACGTTTCCAATGTAAATTTCCTCCTTTATATAGTGTAGAAAGGCATCCTGAAGCCTGGGAAGTCATTAATTTGATTGTCCAGCATTTCCATTATGAGATAATGCCTCACATAGCAAATGTGTACAGTGCGAGCTGAAAATGCATTTTCAGCACTAAAAAACCAAACTTTTATAACAGCTAAACCAAACGTTTCCAATGTAAATTTCCACCTTTATATAGTGTAAAAAGACATCCTGAAGCCTGGGCAGTCATTAATTTGATTGTCCAGTATTTCCCTGATGAGATAATGCCTCACATAGCAAATGTGTACAGCGCGAGCTGAAAATGCATTTACAGCACTAAAAAAAACAAACTTTTATAACAGCTAAACTAAACGTTTCCAATGTAAATTTCCACCTTTATATAGTGTAAAAAGACATCCTGAAGCCTGGGCAGTCATTAATTTGATTGTCCAATATTTCCCTTATGAGATAATGCCTCTCATAGCAAATGTGTACAGCGCGAGCTGAAAATGCATTTACAGCACTAAAAAACCAAACTTTTATAACAGCTAAACCAAACGTTTCCAATGTAAATTTCCACCTTTATATAGTGTAAAAAGGCATCCTGAAGCCTGGAAAGTCATTAATTTGATTGTCCAGTATTTCCTTCATGAGATAATGCCTCACATAGCAAATGTGAACAGTGCGAGCTGAAAATGCATTTTCAGCACTAAGAAAACGAAACTTCATTAACAGCTAAACTAAACGTTTCCAATGTAAATTTCCACCTTTATATAGTGTAAAAAGACATCCTGAAGCCTGGGCAGTCATTAATTTGATTGTCCAATATTTCCCTTATGAGATAATGCCTCTCATAGCAAATGTGTACAGCGCGAGCTGAAAATGCATTTACAGCACTAAAAAAACAAACTTTTATAACAGCTAAACTTAAACGTTTCCAATGTAAATTTCCACCTTTATATAGTGTAAAAAGACATCCTGAAGCCTGGGCAGTCATTAATTTGATTGTCCAGTATTTCCCTTATGAGATAATGCCTCTCATAGCAAATGTGTACAGCGCGAGCTGAAAATGCATTTACAGCACTAAAAAAACAAACTTTTATAACAGCTAAACCAAACGTTTCCAATGTAAATTTCCACCTTTATATAGTGTAAAAAGACATCCTGAAGCCTGGGCAGTCATTAATTTGATTGTCCAGTATTTCCCTTATGAGATAATGCCTCACATAGCAAATGTGTCCAGTGCGAGCTGAAAATGCATTTTCAGCACTAAAAAACCAAACTTTTATAACAGCTAAACCAAACGTTTCCAATGTAAATTTCCACCTTTATATAGTGTAAAAGGACATCCTGAAGCCTGGGCAGTCATTAATTTGATTGTCCAGTATTTCCCTTATGAGATAATGCCTCACATAGCAAATGTGTACAGCGCGAGCTGAAAATGCATTTACAGCACTAAAAAAACAAACTTTTATAACAGCTAAACTAAACGTTTCCAATGTAAATTTCCACCTTTATATAGTGTAAAAAGACATCCTGAAGCCTGGGCAGTCATTAATTTGATTGTCCAATATTTCCCTTATGAGATATTGCAACAGTTAGAAAAAGTGTACAGCGCCAGCAGACAATGAATTTGCAGCACTAAAAAACGAAACTTCATTAACAGCTAAACCAAACGTTTCCAATGTAAATTTCCACCTTTATATAGTGTAAAAAGACATCCTGAAGCCTGGAAAGTCATTAATTTGATTGTCCAGTATTTCCTTCATGAGATATTGCAACACTTAGAAAAAGTGTACAGCGCCAGCAGACAATGAATTTTCAGCACTAAAAAAACGAAACTTCATTAACAGCTAAACTAAACGTTTCCAATGTAAATTTCCACCTTTATATAGTGTAAAAAGACATCCTGAAGCCTGGGCAGCCATTAATTTGATTGTCCAATATTTCCCTTATGAGATAATGCCTCTCATAGCAAATGTGTACAGCGCGAGCTGAAAATGCATTTACAGCACTAAAAAACCAAGCTTTTATAACAGCTAAACCAAACGTTTCCAATGTAAATTTCCACCTTTATATAGTGTAAAAAGACATCCTGAAGCCTGGGCAGTCATTAATTTGATTGTCCAATATTTCCCTTATGAGATAATGCCTCTCATAGCAAATGTGTACAGCGCGAGCTGAAAATGCATTTACAGCACTAAAAAACCAAACTTTTATAACAGCTAAACCAAACGTTTCCAATGTAAATTTCCACCTTTATATAGTGTAGAAAGGCATCCTGAAGCCTGGAAAGTCATTAATTTGATTGTCCAGTATTTCCTTCATGAGATATTGCAACACTTAGAAAAAGTGTACAGCGCCAGCAGACAATGCATTTTCAGCACTAAAAAACCAAACTTTTATAACAGCTAAACCAAACGTTTCCAATGTAGATTTCCACCTTTATATACTGTAAAAAGACATCCTGAAGCCTGGGCAGTCATTAATTTTATTGTCCAATATTTCCCTTATGAGATAATGCCTCTCATAGCAAATGTGTACAGCGCGAGCTGAAAATGCATTTACAGCACTAAAAAAACGAAACTTCATTAACAGCTAAACTAAACGTTTCCAATGTAAATTTCCACATTTATAGAGTGTAAAAAGGCATCCTGAAGCCTGGGCAGTCATTAATTTGATTGTCCAATATTTCCCTTATGAGATAATGCCTCTCATAGCAAATGTGTACAGTGCGAGCTGAAAATGCATTTTCAGCACTAAAAAACCAAACTTTTATAACAGCTAAACCAAACGTTTCCAATGTAAATTTCCACCTTTATATAGTGTAAAAAGACATCCTGAAGCCTGGGCAGTCATTAATTTGATTGTCCAGTATTTCCCTTATGAGATAATGCCTCACATAGCAAATGTGTACAGCGCGAGCTGAAAATGCATTTACAGCACTAAAAAAACAAACTTTTATAACAGCTAAACTAAACGTTTCCAATGTAAATTTCCACCTTTATATAGTGTAAAAAGACATCCTGAAGCCTGGGCAGTCATTAATTTGATTGTCCAATATTTCCCTTATGAGATAATGCCTCTCATAGCAAATGTGTACAGCGCGAGCTGAAAATGCATTTACAGCACTAAAAAATCAAACTTTTATAACAGCTAAACCAAACGTTTCCAATGTAAATTTCCACCTTTATATAGTGTAGAAAGGCATCCTGAAGCCTGGAAAGTCATTAATTTGATTGTCCAGTATTTCCTTCATGAGATATTGCAACACTTAGAAAAAGTGTACAGCGCCAGCAGACAATGAATTTTCAGCACTAAAAAAACGAAACTTCATTAACAGCTAAACTAAACGTTTCCAATGTAAATTTCCACCTTTATATAGTGTAAAAAGACATCCTGAAGCCTGGGCAGTCATTAATTTGATTGTCCAATATTTCCCTTATGAGATAATGCCTCTCATAGCAAATGTGTACAGCGCGAGCTGAAAATGCATTTACAGCACTAAAAAACCAAACTTTTATAACAGCTAAACCAAACGTTTCCAATGTAAATTTCCACCTTTATATAGTGTAGAAAGACATCCTGAAGCCTGGAAAGTCATTAATTTGATTGTCCAGTATTTCCTTCATGAGATATTGCAACACTTAGAAAAAGTGTACAGCGCCAGCAGACAATGAATTTGCAGCACTAAAAAAACGAAACTTCATTAACAGCTAAACCAAACGTTTCCAATGTAAATTTCCACATTTATAGAGTGTAAAAAGGCATCCTGAAGCCTGGGAAGTCATTAATTTGATTGTCCAGTATTTCCCTTATGAGATAATGCCTCACATAGCAAATGTGTACAGTGCGAGCTGAAAATGCATTTTCAGCACTAAAAAACCAAACTTTTATAACAGCTAAACCAAACGTTTCCAATGTAAATTTCCACCTTTTAAAAGTGTAAAAAGACATCCTGAAGCCTGGGCAGTCATTAATTTGATTGTCCAGTATTTCCCTGATGAGATAATGCCTCACATAGCAAATGTGTACAGCGCGAGCTGAAAATGCATTTACAGCACTAAAAAAACAAACTTTTATAACAGCTAAACTAAACGTTTCCAATGTAAATTTCCACCTTTATATAGTGTAAAAAGACATCCTGAAGCCTGGGCAGTCATTAATTTGATTGTCCAATATTTCCCTTATGAGATAATGCCTCTCATAGCAAATGTGTACAGCGCGAGCTGAAAATGCATTTACAGCACTAAAAAACCAAACTTTTATAACAGCTAAACCAAACGTTTCCAATGTAAATTTCCACCTTTATATAGTGTAGAAAGGCATCCTGAAGCCTGGAAAGTCATTAATTTGATTGTCCAGTATTTCCTTCATGAGATATTGCAACACTTAGAAAAAGTGTACAGCGCCAGCAGACAATGAATTTTCAGCACTAAAAAAACGAAACTTCATTAACAGCTAAACCAAACGTTTCCAATGTAAATTTCCACCTTTATATAGTGTAAAAAGACATCGTGAAGCCTGGGCAGTCATTAATTTGATTGTCCAATATTTCCCTTATGAGATAATGCCTCTCATAGCAAATGTGTACAGCGCGAGCTGAAAATGCATTTACAGCACTAAAAAACCAAACTTTTATAACAGCTAAACCAAACGTTTCCAATGTAAATTTCC
The DNA here is from genome assembly GCF_059441095.1 of Idiotropiscis lumnitzeri. NCBI lineage: Eukaryota > Metazoa > Chordata > Actinopteri > Syngnathiformes > Syngnathidae > Idiotropiscis > Idiotropiscis lumnitzeri. Next base: position 9,629,172 of record NC_142412.1, read on the forward strand.
ACCTCTATATAGTGTAGAAAGGCATCCTGAAGCCTGGAAAGTCATTAATTTGATTGTCCAGTATTTCCTTCATGAGATATTGCAACACTTAGAAAAAGTGTACAGCGCCAGCAGACAATGAATTTTCAGCACTAAAAAAACGAAACTTCATTAACAGCTAAACCAAACGTTTCCAATGTAAATTTCCACAATTATATAGTGTAAAAAGGTCTCCTGAAGCCTGGGAAGTCATTAATTTGATTGTCCAGCATTTCCATTATGAGATAATGCCTCACATAGCAAATGTGTACAGCGCGAGCTGAAAATGCATTTACAGCACTAAAAAACCAAACTTTTATAACAGCTAAACCAAACGTTTCCAATGTAAATTTCCACCTTTATATAGTGTAAAAAGATATCCTGAAGCCTGGGAAGTCATTAATTTGATTGTCCAGTATTTCCCTTATGAGATAATGCCTCACCATAGCAAATGTGTACAGCGCGAGCTGAAAATGCATTTACAGCACTAAAAAACCAAACTTTTATAACAGCTAAACCAAACGTTTCCAATGTAAATTTCCACCTTTATATAGTGTAAAAAGGCATCCTGAAGCCTGGGAAGTCATTAATTTGATTGTCCAGTATTTCCCTTATGAGATAATGCCTCACATAGCAAATGTGTACAGCGCGAGCTGAAAATGCATTTACAGCACTAAAAAACCAAACTTTTATAACAGCTAAACCAAACGTTTCCAATGTAAATTTCCACAATTATATAGTGTAAAAAGGCATCTTGAAGCCTGGGAAGTCATTAATTTGATTGTCCAGTATTTCCCTTATGAGATAATGCCTCACATAGCAAATGTGTACAGCGCGAGCTGAGAATGCATTTACAGCACTAAAAAACCAAACTTTTATAACAGCTAAACCAAACGTTTCCAATGTAAATTTCCACCTTTATATAGTGTAGAAAGGCATCCTGAAGCCTGGAAAGTCATTAATTTGATTGTCCAGTATTTCCTTCATGAGATATTGCAACACTTAGAAAAAGTGTACAGCGCCAGCAGACAATGAATTTGCAGCACTAAAAAAACGAAACTTCATTAACAGCTAAACCAAACGTTTCCAATGTAAATTTCCACATTTATATAGTGTAAAAAGGCATCCTGAAGCCTGGGAAGTCATTAATTTGATTGTCCAGTATTTCCTTCATGAGATATTGCAACACTTAGAAAAAGTGTACAGCGCCAGCAGACAATGAATTTTCAGCACTAAAAAAATGAAACTTCATTAACAGCTAAACCAAACGTTTTCAATGTAAATTTCCACATTTATTTAGTGTAAAAAGGCATCCTGAAGCCTGGGAAGTCATTAATTTGATTGTCCAGTATTTCCCTTATGGGATAATGCCTCACATAGCAAATGTGTACAGCGCGAGCTGAAAATGCATTGACAGCACTAAAAAAACAAACGTTTATAACAGCTAAACCAAACGTTTCCAATGTAAATTTCCACCTTTATATAGTGTAAAAAGGCATCCTGAAGCCTGGAAAGTCATTAATTTGATTGTCCAGTATTTCCTTCATGAGATATTGCAACACTTAGAAAAAGTGTACAGCGCCAGCAGACAATGAATTTGCAGCACTAAAAAAACGAAACTTCATTAACAGCTAAACCAAACGTTTCCAATGTAAATTTCCACATTTATATAGTGTAAAAAGGCATCCTGAAGCCTGGGAAGTCATTAATTTGATTGTCCAGTATTTCCCTTATGAGATAATGCCTCACATAGCAAATGAGTACAGCGCGAGTTGAAAATGCATTTACAGCACTAAAAAACCAAACTTTTATAACAGCTAAACCAAACGTTTCCAATGTACATTTCCACCTTTATATAGTGTAAAAAGGCATCCTGAAACCTGGGAAGTCATTAATTTGATTGTCCAGTATTTCCCTTATGAGATAATGCCTCACATAGAAAATGTGTACAGTGCGAGCTGAAAATGCATTTACAGCACGAAAAAAACAAACTTTTATAATAGCTAAACCAAACGTTTCCAATGTAAATTTCCACATTTATATAGTGTAAAAAGGCATCCTGAAGCCTGGGAAGTCATTAATTTGATTGTCCAGTATTTCCCTTATGAGATAATGCCTCACATAGCAAATGTGTACAGCGCGAGCTGAAAATGCATTTACAGCACTAAAAAACCAAACTTTTATAACAGCTAAACCAAACGTGTCCAATGTAAATTTCCACCTTTATATAGTGTAGAAAGGCATCCTGAAGCCTGGAAAGTCATGAATTTGATTGTCCAGTATTTCCTTCATGAGATATTGCAACACTTAGAAAAAGTGTACAGCGCCAGCAGACAATGAATTTGCAGCACTAAAAAAAACGAAACTTCACATTTACAGCTAAACCAAACGTTTCCAATGTAAATTTCCACATTTATATAGTGTAAAAAGGCATCCTGAAGCCTGGGAAGTCATTAATTTGATTGTCCAGTATTTCCCTTATGAGATAATGCCTCACATAGCAAATGTGTACAGCGCGAGCTGAAAATGCATTTACAGCACTAAAAAAACAAACTTTTATAACAGCTAAACTAAACGTTTCCAATGTAAATTTTCACCTTTATATAGTGTAAAAAGACATCCTGAAGCATGGGCAGTCATTAATTTGATTGTCCAATATTTCCCTTATGAGATAATGCCTCTCATAGCAAATGTGTACAGCGCGAGCTGAAAATGCATTTACAGCACTAAAAAACCAAACTTTTATAACAGCTAAACCAAACGTTTCCAATGTAAATTTCCACCTTTATATAGTGTAGAAAGGCATCCTGAAGCCTGGAAAGTCATTAATTTGATTGTCCAGTATTTCCTTCATGAGATATTGCAACACTTAGAAAAAGTGTACAGCGCCAGCAGACAATGAATTTGCAGCACTAAAAAAACGAAACTTCATTAACAGCTAAACCAAACGTTTCCAATGTAAATTTCCACCTTTATATAGTGTAGAAAGGCATCCTGAAGCCTGGGCAGTCATTAATTTGATTGTCCAATATTTCCCTTATGAGATAATGCCTCTCATAGCAAATGTGTACAGCGCGAGCTGAAAATGCATTTACAGCACAAAAAAAACAAACTTTTATAACAGCTAAACCAAACGTTTCCAATGTAAATTTCCACCTTTATATAGTGTAAAAAGACATCCTGAAGCCTGGGAAGTCATTAATTTGATTGTCCAGTATTTCCCTTATGAGATAATGCCTCACCATAGCAAATGTGTACAGCGCGAGCTGAAAATGCATTTACAGCACTAAAAAAACAAACTTTTATAACAGCTAAACCAAACGTTTCCAATGTAAATTTCCACCTTTATATAGTGTAAAAAGGCATCCTGAAGCCTGGGAAGTCATTAATTTGATTGTCCAGTATTTCCCTTATGAGATAATGCCTCACATAGCAAATGTGTACAGCGCGAGCTGAAAATGCATTTACAGCACTAAAAAAACCAAACTTTTATAACAGCTAAACCAAAGGTTTCCAATGTAAATTTCCACCTTTATATAGTGTAAAAAGGCATCCTGAAGCCTGGGAAGTCATTAATTTGATTGTCCAGTATTTCCCTTATGAGATAATGCCTCACATAGCAAATGTGTACAGTGCGAGCTGAGAATGCATTTACAGCACTAAAAAACCAAACTTTTATAACAGCTAAACCAAACGTTTCCAATGTAAATTTCCACCTTTATATAGTGTAGAAAGGCATCCTGAAGCCTGGAAAGTCATTAATTTGATTGTCCAGTATTTCCTTCATGAGATACTGCAACACTTAGAAAAAGTGTACAGCGCCAGCAGACAATGAATTTGCAGCACTAAAAAAACGAAACTTCATTAACAGCTAAACCAAACGTTTCCAATGTAAATTTCCACATTTATATAGTGTAAAAAGGCATCCTGAAGCCTGGGAAGTCATTAATTTGATTGTCCAGTATTTCCTTCATGAGATATTGCAACACTTAGAAAAAGTGTACAGCGCCAGCAGACAATGAATTTGCAGCACTAAAAAAACGAAACTTCATTAACAGCTAAACCAAACATTTCCAATGTAAATTTCCACATTTATATAGTGTGAAAATGCATCCTGAAGCCTGGGAAGTCATTAATTTCTTTGTCCAGTATTTCCTTCATGAGATACAGCAACACTTAGAAAAAGTCTGTGTGACAGCCTGGAGAGACTGCTGACAGGAGGGAATAGACCCCACTGGGGCTGACATGGGGTAGCTACCCATGCTGGCAGTCTCTGACACTGTGTTCAGTTTGTTGGAGACACCCGCCAAGTGCTACAGAAAGTCTACAAAGAATGACACCCCTACAGCCTGCGAGAGCGGGGGCGCAAGATGGCTCAATGACTGACCACACGGTTACAGACCTAGGAACAAACATGACTACGAGCAAGAACACGGTGCCTGAGACAATGGCAGCAGGACACTCACTTCAGGTCTGCACCTGTGGCTGGGCAAAAGTAACATCAGTTACAGGGTTGAAGATCCACCAAGGAAAGAAGCGGTGTTTGGGAAAGCCGAGTCAAGGGCCTCGCATTGACCAATACTTCTTACGAAGTAATGCGTCAAATCAGTCGAGTGAAGCACAGCGATGGGAAAAAACCCAAAGTTTGCAGAGCATCAGCCCCCCTGTCACTGAGGAGGGTATTATAAACACAGAATTGCAGGAGGTAGAACCCACCCAGCCACAGAGACCTCCCAAAGAGAACAAGATCAAAGGGCACAGACAGAGTGTGAGGTGGCCCAAAACTATTGAGAAGAGAGAGTGGGAAACCGTCAATAACGACCTGGTGAAAATCTTGGAGCAACAAGTGGGCACTGCAGAGAGAAAGCTGGAACACATCGGTGACATCATCTACCACTATGGAGAGGAGCGCTTTGGAGTGAACAGCTGGAAAACCACCAACAAAATACCACCACCAACCAAACCTAGGAGGCAACAAGAGATAGAGAGACTGATCAGGGAAAGAAGGGACCTGCGGAAACAGTGGAGAAAAGCCTCTGATCCAGAGAGAGAAGGTCTCATGCTGCTCCATGGGGACATCAAACTCCGGTTGAAAACCTTACGAAGAGCAGAGAACTTGAGGAAACTTCGCAGGAAGAAGGAACACACAAGAACCCGGTTCTATAAAAATCCCTTCAAGTTTGTCAAAGATCTCTTCGCTAAGGACAAAAGCGGGTTCCTGCAAACTTCAAAGAAGGAACTTGAAGAGCACCTGGAAAAGGTCTACCAAGACACGAAAAGGCATGAACAGCTAGCCATCCCACATGATATCCCCCCCATTCGACCACCAGAGGTCAACATCGAGACCGGCCCTCCAAAATGGAAAGAAGTGGAGAACATGGTGGGCGTGCAAGATCAGGATCTGCACCAGGACCAAATGGAGTGCCATATAAGCTCTACAAGAACTCACCAGATGTCCTACGCTATCTTTGGAGGCTAATGAGAATCGTCTGGCAGAAGGGGATAATACCAAAGGCATGGCGAAGGGCTGGAGGTGTACTAATTCCAAAAGAGAAGGACGCAGATATCAGTCAATTTCGGCCAATCAGCCTTCTCAACGTTGAAGGGAAAATCTTTTTCAGCGTCTTGACACACACCACCTACCTGGAGAAAAAACGAGTACATTGACACATCCGTACAAAAGGCTGGAATTTCTGGATTCTCTGGCTGCTTGGAGCACACCAGTATGATCTGGCATCAGATTCAAGCAGCGAAGAAGAACAAAGGGGATCTTCATGTCATCTTTCTCGACCTAGCCAATGCCTTTGGTTCAGTTCCGCATAGCCTTCTCTGGGAGTCCTTCAACTTCTTCCGCGTTCCAACATCCATCACTACCTTGGTAAAATCCTACTTTGAAGACCTGCAGCTGTGCTTCACAACACCCGACTTCAAAACATCATGGCAGCAAGTATAAGTAGGCATCATGGCAGGTTGCACGATCTCACCCCTGGCCTTTACAATGGCCATGGAGGTCATCATCAGGGCCTCAAAATGGGTGGCGGGGTGAGCGAACCAGGAACGGGATCCGCCTTCCACCGTCCGAGCATATATGGACGACATGACCACTCTAACCACCACTGCAGCTTGCACCAGGCGGCTACTTGGTAAGCTGCAGGAAAACATCAGCTGGGCCCGGATGAAAATCAAGCCGAACAAGTCACGTAGCATCTCGATAATCAAGGGAGAGCTAAAAGACGTGAAGTTCTGCATTGGTGACGAACCAATACCAACGGTGGCAGAACAACCTGTCAAAAGCCTGGGCAGATGGTATGACTCAAGTCTTAAGGATAAAGACCAGGTGCAGCAGCTAAGACAGGATATCATCAACGACCTGAACAACATCAACAAGACTCCACTACCAGGGAAGCTCAAGCTCTGGTGTCTGCAATTTGGGCTTCTCCCTCTCGTGATGTGGCCACTCACTGTCTACGAGGTCCCACTAACAACTGTGGAGAAGATGGAGCGAGCCATCACAGTATATGTGAAACAGTGGCTTGGTGTCCCACGCTGTCTGAATAACATCAGCCTCTATGGCAAAGGAGTCCTCGAACTGCCCATCACAAGTCTCACTGAAGAATACAAGTGCTCTAAAGTGAGACTACAGATGACGCTGACGGACTCCAGAGACCGGACCATCAGTGAAACGGCACCACCCCTGTCAACTGCACGGAAATGGACACCATCCAGTGCAGTGCAGCATGCCACAGCAGCCCTGAGGCACAGCGATATTGTGGGACACGTCCAGAGGGGAAGAGGAGGCTTTGGCCTTACAGCAAGCAAACCAACTTGGTGTAAGGCCTCAACCGCAGAGAGGAAAAAAATGGTCGTGGAGGAGGTGCGCCGCCAGGAAGAGGCTGAAAGGTCTGCAAAGGCTGTCTCGCTTGCCAAGCAGGGACAGTGGATGAGGTGGGAAGGCCTGGAGAAAAGAAAGCTTGGCTGGAGGGATCTCTGGGAGATGGAAGCTAGCAACATCAGCTTCATCATCAGAGCTACCAATGACGTGCTGCCATCCCCAAAAAACCTCCACCAGTGGTATGGCGAAGATCCAACCTGTGCCCTCTGCCCAACACCAGCAACTCTCAAACACATCCTGACTGGTTGTAAGACCAGCCTCACACAAGGCCGCTATACCTGGAGGCACAACCAGGTCCTCAAGAGCTTGGCAGCAGTGCTTGAAAGCAAGAGAACTACCATCAACTCCTTGCCCTTAAGAGCCACCACTACCATTACAGCACCAAAATTTGTCCGAGAGGGACAGGAAAAGCCCAACCATCCTTTTCTCAAGCCAGAAGTTGGTCAGCTAACCAAGGCTCGGGATTGGAAGATGCTGGTCGATATAGGTCAGCAACTAATCTTCCCAGCAGAGATTGCAACCACCACCCTAAGGCCAGACTTAGTGCTGTGGTCCCATTCATTGAAGACTGTCTTCATTGCAGAGCTCACAGTCCCGTGGGAAAATGCAGTTGAAGAGGCCTATGAGCGTAAGAAGTTGCGCTACACTGAACTGGCGGCGGACGCACAACAACGAGGGTGGAAAGCCAAGGTCTATCCCGTCGAAGTTGGATGCAGAGGGTTTCTGGCCTCATCAACCATCAAGCTGCTGAAAGACCTGGGAATCCATGGACAGGCTCTGCGGCACACAGTCAGATCGCTCTCTAAAGCGGCTGAAAGAAGCAGCCAGTGGATCTGGATGAAGAGGAAGGACCCCTACTGGGCTCATAGATCAGCAACATGACCCCCGTCCCCCCTCCCCATCCCACCACTAATCTGCGTCATCCCACTTGAGTACCCAGGGCAGAACCATCCACCACAGTTAATTGGGCATGGGACACAAGCGCGGGCGTGATCAACCGGCCGCTGGCCACCATCGATGAGGGTGTCTAGTGATAAAGGCCGAAACACCCAGTAATTTGATGGAACACTACTGACGATGTGTCCCAAATTGACATCTTTCCCATTCCAACCATGAGACACAACCCCCATGCCACTCTCCATAGCAAGCCTAACCTCATGAGAATACCATCTATCGGCACAATGGACAGTTTACCATCACGTCCATGTTTTTATGATTCTGCTATGTGAGGCATTATCTCATAAGGGAAATACTGGACAATCAAATTAATGACTGTCCAGGCTTCAGGATGTCTTTTTCCACGATATAAAGGTGGAATCTTTCATTGGAAACGTTTGGTTTAGCTGTTATAGAAGTTTGGGTTTTTATTGTGCTGCAAATGCATTTTCAGCTTGCGCTGTGCACATTTGCAAAGTGAGGCAATATCTCATAAGGGAAATACTGGACAATCAAATTAATGACTGTCCAGTCTTCAGTATGTCAGTTTACACTATATAAAGGAAGAAATTTACATTGGAAACGTTGAATTAAGCTGTTATAGAAATGTGGTAGTTTAGTACTGCAAATGCATTTTCAGCTCGCGCTGTACACATTTTCTAAGTGAAGCATTATCTCATGAGGGAAAGACTGGACAATCAAATTAATGACTGTCCAGTCTTCAGTATGTCAGTTTACACTATTGTTAGGTTGAAGATATATTTTATCCCATATTTTACTCTATTAGTATTGCAAAAGAATTGTTCCACAGCGTGACCTATGTTTGACCATATGGATGAGAAGACTTCAAGAGAAGCGGATGCCTGAAGACTGGATCAACGTCTACAACATCAAAGGAGGTGTGCCGAGACACACCTCTGAAACAAAAGGACTGAGACTTTAGTGCCAGAGCACTAAAAGGCATATCTGCCTTTTCAATCAGTAAATGACTGCCATTGATGTCTGTCTTTCCTCTTGTGTCTGAAATGTTTACATGTTCCTGCTGGTGCTCCCCCCTTCGTTCCTTAGTGCAAATACATTGTATTGTTTAGGGACTTCCCAAATAAAATAGAGGGCTCGGCGGAGTGTGCTCCAGAACGAAGTTGGAGATGTAACTGAGCACACCTCCGTTCGTTCTCCTCGCGAGTAAAAGATCAACTCTTGTCTTCCTTTCATTCATTTTGCCTTTGTTCAGTGAATGCTTAGGTGATTGAACCTGACATTTTTTTGGTCCTTCGAGCGGGAAGCCAAGATACCTGAGGATTCCAGTGGGTGTGGTGAACTCCAGAAAGACCATGGCCATGGCAGGCTCACTAGAGAGAGCCTAAAAATCCTTTTCCAGGACTGGACCTCACCCCACCAGCTGGGATCTGACGGTTGACGGCGATCCAATGGAGGGAAGACAACAGTGGTGAGATATTTTTTTTTAGGGGGGAAGTGACTGACTGGAGGTCATTGCGCGTTAAGAATAAATAAATAAATGTTCAGAATAAATAAATGAGCATTAAGAATAAATAAATAAAAATAAAACATAAAAAAGAAAAAAAAGCAAAGAAAGACATGAAGTAGAGATGAAATAAGAAAAGAGAAAGAAAGAAAGATAGAGAAAAGAGAAAGAAATTGTGTACAGATAAGAAATCCTGTGCATACTAGTCGATGGCAGGTCCATGAAGGACAGTGGAGTGAGAAATAAAAAAACCTTGTGAATACTAGTCAATGGCAGGTATATGAGGGACGGCGGAGTCCGAGAAATTCCGTGGAGAAAGTAGGACGGCGGAGTCTGTGTGTACACTTAAATTCCGTGTGTGAATGTTTGCGCAAACCGTATGTAAAGTGAGTGAACGGTGTGATTGGGGATTACAAATACCACTTGGTATTTTATCCCATGTAATACAGTAGGGTTGTACACAGCAGACTGGTGTGGATGCAAAGGCAAGAAGTCTCCACCTGAAAAGGTTGAATTGAGAATTACCACAACAGGAAATTTGAGTTGCTGTCCTACTGATGAGAAACCAATTTTTAGAACACCTTAGGTGTTGACAAACTGGTCCAAATTTTCTAAAATGGGGATATTAGGTAGTAAAATAAAACCCAGGGATACGCTGCAGTGGAGAGATTGGAAGTTCATCGAAAAACAGGATCCTGATAAAACTCAGTATTTAGATACATGGATAACTGAACATGGCTTTAATGGTCAGTTAAATACACAAAAAATAGCCGCATTGCAGGGATCAATCATAGGAAAGACGAAAAAGACCCCAAAAAGATGAAGAAAAATGGCTTTGAGGAAACAGAATATTGGATGAGGGTAGCCTTAAAAAGAGAAGAGGGATACAGGAAACAAAAAGAGAATGAAAACAAAATAAGCAAAGGAAAGGAATGCGAAATGTCAGATAGAGCAAATTACACTGAAATAGGAAGAGTAAAACAAAAGGATGATGAGACTTTTGAGCAACACAAAGTGAGAATGACAGCTGTGTTTAAAAATCACAGCGGGCTACAGGAAAATGGTAATGTAAATGGGCCATTTCAACAGCAGTTGAAGAATGCTTTACATGCAGGCTCAAGAGAGGTAATTCATAAGTGGGTAAATAAACATTTCATTTGCCTGCCAACAGGTATCCTGGAGGAGTATGTAAATCACGCCCTCCATGCTGAGAAGATAGAAAATAAAAAGAAGCAGAGGTCTATAGACAGGACAGGTCAGGTAGGACAGGAGGTCTTTTATCGAGGTGGAAAGGGCCTAGGTAGCTTTAGAGGACAAAGGGGCAGACGACAGAGAGGAGGAAGAATAGGAAGAGGAGCAAACAGGCAAAATACATCAGGCTGCTGGCGTTGTGGTAAAGAAGGCCATATAGCAAGAGATTGCCCTGAGAAAAAGCAACCTTCAGCATGACTAGGATAGGAAGCATCTAAACAGGATTTAGAGGCTGATCAAGGAACAGATGAGTTTCTAGATGAAGAGGTCCTCCTAAATTTACAAGAGATATTGGCCTTTGATGAAATAACTGAGCTGAAATAACCTTATTGGTAAATGGGTCACCAATTACCTTTTTATGTGACACTGGTGCATGTAGGATTGCTTGTAATAAATTAATTCCAAATGATAGAGCAAGAGAAATGTGTCATAGTCAGATTTGCAAGTGGAAAACTGTCTAGAGTAACAGAATTAGAACCTGTGTGGTTGAGGGACCCAGAAGGACACTGAGTTGGTTGCATGAATTGAAATTAGGTTTACTTTTACAGAACAATGAGAGCCCAAGTTGTGGGGATGTGATTAATTTACAGAAAAAGATTAGTGATGGCACAATTTATACTTACATGATCCGACAGACAAGGTATATCATTCTGATGATGGGTTTTACTTAATTGTATACTTGTGTCTTTTTCAGAAAGAGAGGAGTAGGTGTTGTGAAATCTTAATTGAATGAAGAAGTGAGCATGAGAAACCCTTGTAGGAGCATTGGTGTTTCCTGATTTTGTAGTTTTTGATTTGATACCTTGATAGTTTTGAGTGGCTTTGGTAAGGCTACAGTGAATTTGGAAAATTAAAAAAAAAAAGGAGTGAGGAAAGTTTGACAGAGGGCAATGGGTATTGGTGTAATCGTAACTCATGAGTGTGCTGTAACAAAGAGTTAACAGCTCTTTGAAGTTAGATGCTCGTTCCCAAGTAGGGGGAGGAAGTCAGAGAGAGAGTTTGGTGATTGAAGAAGGTGTGACTTGAACAAATGAATAAGGATAAGAATTAGGTTCTGCTGTAAGGATGATTTGAAGAAATAAATATGTTATGTTTCATACTTCAGTTGATGATCTTTCTATTAAGGTAACTGTAGTTAGTAACTGGAATGAAATGCACAGATGGAAATGACACGGGAAAAAAAAGATGGTAATTTGATAAGAAGGGCTAGTATTTACATTAGAAATAGAAATAGAAATAGAAATAGAAATCCCTTTATTGTCATTGTACTCAAGTGTGCAACGAGATTAGAGGGCTCCCCTCTCCAGTGCAATACAACAATAATACAGACAAATATATAAATTAGATAAATAAATAAGACTGAATAGGGCATATAGAAACACATCACAATGCTGTTTTGCAAGGTTAGGGTGGTCTCGTGTGTGTGTGAGAGTTCAGTATGGAGATGGCTCTCGGAAAGAAACTGTTTCTCAGTCTATTGGTCCTTGATTTGATGCATCTGTAGCGCCTGCCAGAGGGCAACAGGTCGAACAGTTGTGAGTTTGGGTGGGTATTGTCTTTGACGATGTTGAGAGCCCTTCTGAGGCACCGGGCGGTGTAGATGTCCGACAGCGAGGGGAGAGGGCAGCCAATAATCCTTTGCGCTGTTTTGACTGTCCTCTGGAGCCTCACTCTGTCCGCCTCAGTGCAGCCGCTGTACCAGGTGGAGACAGAGTACGTCAGCAGGCTCTCGATGGACGAGTGGTAGAAGGCCAGCAGCAGCTTCCTGTCCAGGTTGAATTTCCTGAGGACTCTCAGGAAGTGCAGACGTTGGCGGACCTTCTTTACCACTGCTGTGGTGTTGTGACTCCAAGAAAGGTCATCGGAGATCTGTACTCCCAGGAACTTGAACGTGTGGACCCTCTCCACACACACGCCTTCGATGCAGAGGGGGGGCGGCAGCGTCTTGTTCCTCCTGAAGTCGACGACAATCTCCTTTGTTTTAGCAGAGTTAAGGTGCAGTCTGTTGTCCTTGCACCAAGTTGTCAGTCTCTTTACCTCCTCTCTGTAGGCTGTCTCGTCACCTTCCGAGATCAGACCGACCACTGTCGTGTCGTCAGCAAACTTGACGATGGTGTTGTTGCCGTGGGCCGGGCTGCAGTCGTAGGTGTAGAGGGCGTACAGGAGAGGGCTCAGCACGCATCCTTGGGGGGAACCGGTGCTCAGCATGAGGGTGGAGGACGTGTAGGGGCCGAGCAACACAGTCTGGGGTCTGTTGGTCAGAAAGTCCTTAATCCAGATGCGTGTGAGGGCAGGGAGGCCGAGAGTGTCCAGTTTGGCGACGAGGATGTCTGGGATGATCGTGTTGAATGCCGAGCTGTAGTCCACAAAGAGCATCCTTGCATAGCTCCGCTGTTGTTCCAGGTGGCCCAGTACAACATGCAGAGCAGTGTCGATGGCGTCCTCAGTGGATCTGTTAGCCCGGTATGCAAACTGGTAGGGGTCCAGAGTGGGAGGAAGGCAGTCCCTGATGTGCTGGAGAACCAGCCTCTCGAAGCACTTCATAATGACTGGTGTGAGAGCAACAGGACGGTAGTCATTCAGGTGGACGGCTGGTGACTTTTTGGGGACAGGAATAATGGTGGAGGTTTTCAAGCAGGAGGGGATGACTGCCTGAGCCAGGGAGCGGTTGAAGATCCTGCAGAAAACATGTGACAGTTGGTGGGCACATGCTCTGAGGACCTTGCCTGGTATTCCGTCGGGTCCAGTAGCTTTTCCTGGGGTTGACCGTGTTCCTCTACGATGAGTGGGGGGGAGTTGGAGCTTGAAGTGCGGGGGTGTGACGGTTGGGGCGAGTCAAAGCGAGCGAAGAAGCAGTTAAGCTCCTCTGCCAGCGATGCACTCGGGTCTACAGAGGTCGTGCTGCTGCCACGGAAGTTGGTGATGCTCCGTAGACCCTGCCACACCTCCCGTGGTCTGTTACTGGCAAGGTGGGCCTCCAGCCTCCCCTTGTAGGTTGCCTTTGCTAGCTTGATGCCTTTGCTCAGGTCAGCACGAGCCACCCTGTACTGGGCTTTGTCGCCTGACCTGAAGGCAGCGTCACGGGCCTTGAGGAGAGCGCGAACCCTGCTGGACATCCAGGGCTTCGCATTTGGGAAGGTCCGTATAGTCTTTTGTTGGGACACAGTTTCCATGCAGAACTTGATGTAGTCCAGTACACAATGCGTGTAGACATCAAGGTCCTGATGATCAAAGAGGTCCCAGTTTGTGTCATGAAAGCAGTCCTGTAATTCACTCATGGCGTCGTCACGCCAGGTTTTCACAGTCTTTGTGGTAGGCCTGAATCTGCGCCTGAGAGGGGTGTACGCAGGTGCGAGCTGCAAGGACAGGTGGTCTGACTGGCCGAGGGGGGCGAGTGGGAGGGCTCTGTAAGCGTGCTTGATGTTCGAGTACACATGGTCGAGAGTGTTGTCTCCCCTCGTCGGGCACTTGACATGCTGGTGAAACTCTGGGAGTACAGTCTTTAAATTGGCCTTATTAAAGTCTCCCGCTACAATGTGGACGCCATCAGGTTGCGCCCGCTGATGTTTATTGATGACGCACGCGAGTAGCGAGAGCGCCGTGCTAGTGCTAGCGTCGGGAGGGATGTAAACAGCTGTGACAATCACTACCGTTAGCTCCCTCGGGAGAAAATAAGGCCGGCATTTAACGGACATGAACTCGATGTCGGGGGAAGAGTGCTTCTCGACGATCGTGCTATCGCCGCACCAGTTCTCATGCACGTAAACACAGAGCCCCCCGCCCCTCCTCTTACCGGTGTCCCTCGTCCGATCCGCGCGATGTAGCGAGCGCCCGGCCAGCTGGATGCTAGCGTCGGGGACGTCTGCGTGCAGCCAGGTTTCCGTGACGACGATCACACTGCTATCGCGCACATAGCGGTTTCCCAGGATTTGTAATCCCAGGTCGTCGATTTTGTGGACCACGGATCTGGCGTTGGTGAGGTGCAGACTCGGTAGTGGTTGCCTATGGGGCTGCCGTCGCAGCCGTTGCAAGACACCGGACCTGCAGCCTCGCTTCTGCTTCCTCTCTCTGCGTCGCCTGCGCCGCCTCCCGGTCCCGATGACCAGCCACGGTGAGCCGGGCAGCCTCGCCAGTTCGTTCGGAATTTTGCGATCATAGCAAAATTCCTCTGTGATGGTTATTTCGCATCGATATCCAATGTTCACGATGTCCTGGCGGGTATATCGATGTTGTGCCTCAGTTGATGCCAATAAGAGCAAGCAAACACTAATAAAAAGTAATAAGGAGCACTGTGAGGGGGAGCTGTTAGCCGCTGCGTCCATGCGCGCCGCCATCTTAACATCCAAGGAATTAAAGCAGAGAAGAAATTAGAGACTACAAATAACATTGATGTGTACTTGTTCACTTTGAGGTAGAACTGGTTGAAGTAAAATGAGTCATAAAGTTAGAAAAATAGGAAATAAAAATAAAATTAACATGCTTAAGATTAACAAATTATTGTAAAGTCTGAGTTCCAAATTATGCAGAAATTACTGTGCCACTGAGTAAAATGATGAATGAGGAAAACCTCTAAATGACATTGTCCTTACACTGGACTGATAAAGCATATTCAGCTTTTGTGAAAGGAAACAAGTGTTCGTATTAAGTATGGCACTGACCCTTTGTCCAGATGCAAAAGGCCTTAGTTTTAGTGTAGAAACATGGAGATAAGATGAAACCAATCGCATACTTCTATTCCAAACTAGACAACGTAGAATGTGCATTGAAGCACTGCATGAGAACAGTTAATGCAGTATCTATTGCTGTAGATATAAGATTAAGATAAAGATGGTCTTTTATTAGTCCCACAATCTGGAATTTGCAGAAACAAATGCAACCATAGTTTTGTTCCATCCTCTGGTTTTGAGAGTACCACGTGCGGTTTCTGCATTGCTTTTGCTGATGAACATGACGTTTTTGTCACCGGCGGGACATTTATAGTGTATGAATACATTGTTATCAAAACCACATCTGATTATAGAGAGATGTACAACATTAAACCCGGCTATGTCATTATTATGTCAGGAGGATGGTACAAAACTAGATTGTTATGAGTTAGTTGAAAAAAGTAACCAAAAGTAAAGGCATCAAAAAGATTCGCCTTCAGAAAACGGAGAAGTGCTATTTGTAGATGGAAATAAATAAATAAATAAATAAATAAAATACTGTAGTTGTATCAAATGACACTGGGAAAAAGAACTTAGCAGTTACTCCTCAAATTACTCAGCTCATGCAACAGAATTAGTATCTTAAACAAAAGCGTGTAAACTAAAGAGAGTAAATTGTGTTACTATTTACACATATAGTCGTCTTAAAATGTGTAGCGCATACATTGCATAAGTGTTTTCCTTGAATACACATTGCAGACAATACAGCTAAAGAAGCTGTTGCGGACATACACGTTTTAGTGATAGAAGTCCCAAAGTTAAACAAAGGCTTTGGAGGAAAATGGTGTAACATCGCTACGTGATCTCTGTATGACCAAACAATAATCTTTACAAATGGGCTGCTATATTGAGTCATGGGATAACACATGTCTCAACAGGGGAAATGGTGCATCAGATATTACGTTATTATACGGCTTACGGCTTTAATGCTTATTCGAAACATTTTTGTAGGGCATGTTTAACGTGTGCGAAACACAATTCACAAGGTAATTTGAGTCCACGCAGAGGACGCTTTCCTACACCACAATATCCATTTCAAATTATTCATATGGACTTATTTGATAAAAACCAAAGTGAAGAAAAAAAATAAAATAAATGTTTGGTCATCATAGATGTGAATTCGAAATGGTTAGAACTCTTTCTAACCAACAAATCCAGATGCATTGACAGTGGCAAAAGTACTTTGTAAGGATATCATTCCGAGATATGGTATTCCTGAAAATAATAAACAGTGATAATAGTACCCATTTTGTTAACTAACTTGTGAAAGAGATAGGAATGTTTCACGTTGATTTGAAAGATAATTGTGCTTACCACCCTCAAAGCTCTGGATTGGTGAAAAGAATGAACAAAAAAAAAAAAGTGAAAAGGCTATGCATTGAGGAAACGGGGAGGCAGTGGACACAGTGTATGGAAATTAGTAAAACTGTTTGTAAAAACGACAAGCACTGTGACTTTCCATTGAATGTTATGCGAGTCGCCT
The DNA here is from genome assembly GCF_059441095.1 of Idiotropiscis lumnitzeri. Taxonomy (NCBI): domain Eukaryota; kingdom Metazoa; phylum Chordata; class Actinopteri; order Syngnathiformes; family Syngnathidae; genus Idiotropiscis; species Idiotropiscis lumnitzeri. Next base: position 9,645,944 of record NC_142412.1, read on the forward strand.
CTCTGTCCACTTTTAAACCTCGCTTGAAGATGAATATTCGGGCCTTTGACTCAGCATGAGACTGTTGCTGTTCTGTTATTTTTCTGGTATCTACTGTAAATGTGTTTATGTGAGTTAATTTGAGTTATATACAGAGAGTTGCACTGTATTGTATTTCATTGTATTTAGGACCGAGACGTTGTAAAACATTGTTTGGAAGGCCTTATAGAATACCTCAAATTTAAGAACAAATGGGAAATAGATGCTGAAGCAACTTTAGCTGACTACATGTGAAAAGTGTTAGAAAAACAAAGACAGGCACAAATTTAGAGTGGTGAGGATCTTTCTGTCTCCTAGCAGGGCACTAAACTAGTGGAGCCAGGAGACTGGATGCTTGAAAGAAGTTTGAAGATAAGACATATGTAATTACCCAAGGGGGAATGCCATGTTTAGTTTTATTGACAGCTCTCACAGCTGTAAATATAGTAGAAGAGTCAACATTGGTTCATTTGACACATGTAAAAAGGTCATTTTGGTTGAAATCTCCTACAAAGGAGATGAGCGGAAGTCTGATGATAGGGTGGTCTTATTTCATAAGACACCAGACTAAGTAGAGGGGATATTTCAGACAAAATGACCCTGAAGTGGTTAAAAGCAGCTGTTCTATGTTGGATGTATACAATTTTATTCTGATATTTTTGTTGTTGTGTTATATGTGGGAACAACCCAGAGTTACATAAACAAACTATGATGTGACTATAGTACAATACCAACAGTAAGAATCCCAATTACTAATCAAAATGGATTTGCAAACACCAAGCAGATAATTGAAAAAAAAAAAGTGATGGGACATATTTGTGGAGCTTGGACGACATGTTGATAGATTTGAGTTGGAACCATGAGTAATACTCAAGTGGGCAACTATTGGTCCACAGAACAAAGTTACAGGAGAAAGTCTGTACTTTTGTGAAAAGATAGCAATTGGACAACGAGATATCCAAAATAAGCAAATGAAATTGTATTATTGATATTATATTAATGCTTATCTTGATAATACATGTATGGATTGGGTCAGCGTGTATCCTGTGACTAGAGTTGATGTAGATGAACATGTTTTCTATGATAGTTGCTCTTGAAAATTGAAATAGCATTAATGTTGCTGACAGAGCTAAGCGGTTAGGAATCTTTTCACCACCACTGTGTCTGGTTTTGATAGTGGTTGAAATAAACTTCAATCCACTATCAAGAGGGGAAATCTGGTGGTGGTGTGGATATGATAGATCATTTGATAAATCACCCAAAAATGGAAAAGGTTTTGAGACTTAGTGCATATCTGTATGTGTTTTCATAACTAGGCCCTGCTTATAAATTATTGGTAGTTTCTGGAGAGTGCCATTTCACAAAATGTACTTGATTGATCGTAAATGGTATGTTTTATATTGTTTGTTAATAAACTGTGTGAACTGTCCAATGTCATGACAGGACATCGGTGACGTTAAAAAAGAGAAAGCAGAGTATCACGGCAAAAAAAAAAAAAAAATGATTCAACATACATGGAAGCCATCGGTGTTCTCCTTAGTGTAAGTAAGTAAGTGTAAATTAACAGATCAAGTAACAGGATTTGAGTCCTCGAACTAAGAACAAAGAACGCAGACAGGTCAACTGCATCATCACAACGTGCAAAAATTAGGTAATTGGACGCAAAGTGGGTTTGAAACTGTGCATGAACGGCTATCAACCAATCTCTAATGGCATTCCGAAACAGGATGACTGTTGATGTATTGTTGGATGAGAGAGGTGGTGTTTGTGCTATGTTCGGTGAACAATGTTGCACATTTATTCCCAACAACACAGCGGTGGGTGGTCGTCTAACCAGGGCCATAGAGGTCTCAGGACTCTTCATGGTAAAATGAAAGGACAACTGGTCTGTGTATATATATATATATATATATATACACATATATATACACATATATATATATATATATATATATATATATATATATATATATATATATTTGTTACTTTGGAATAAAGACATTAAATTGATGTAATTTTGTTTTAGAAAAATGCTGTAGTTTTTTTCTCTGAATACAACCTGCAAACGGTTAAAAAGGACATTCTGAAATGTTTTTTTTTTTGGGCTATCAAATATTTAGTTTGACACTCAAACCGCACACTATTCGTGTCAATTTGTTTGGTTCTATCTCCATGAGTATTTTTTTGTGGTGCATCAAAAGCGTGTTTTAACTTACTTAGGTAAGACAGGTTTAGTGGAGAGATGAGGCCAAACAGCATCACACATCTATGTGCAAGAGATGGCAACTGACAAAGAACCTTCACACCTACAATAACTGCCCCGATGTAATGTGGTGGCTGAAGATCCTCTTCCTCCCGGACAACAAACACCACCATGGTGCACTTGGCAGGCTCTTGATCCAATTCATCCTACAGACCACCATGATAAAAGACAAATTCATTAGAGTTATTTAGATGAAATTTTTTTCCACCATGAAAAAAAAACAAACAACATATATATATGTGTGTGTGTGTGTGTGTGTGTGTGTGTTTATATATATATATATATATATATATATATATATATATATATATATATATATATATATATATATATATATATATATATATTTTGGAAGCATCTTTCAGGACACTCAAGGACGCTGTACAGAGTAAAATACGAAAGTAAAAACACAAATACGGGTAGAAACACCAACACGTAAATCAAGCAGGATAAAATACAATAAAGTGGATGAGGGACATATCTGGAATTGGAGAGAGTAATTAAGGCGGAACAGATTGGTTTTGAGTTTAGTTTTAAACACAGGGAGGGTGGTGCAATTACAGAGGTCAGGTGGAGAGAGTTCCAGAGCTGGAGAACCGAATCGCTGAAGGCTCTGTCCCCCATGGTGGCAGGCAAGGGGTGGAGTGAGGAGGATGAAGACCGGAGAGCGCGGGATGGAGTGGTAATATGGATGATGTCTGAAAGGTAGGGAGGGGCGAGGTTGTGAAGAGATTTGAAAGTCATGTGTCATGTCATTATCCACACCGCTTATCCGGTACAGGGTCACGGGAGTGTGCTGGAGCCTATCCCAGCTGACTACGGGCGAAAGGCGCACTACACCCTGAACTGGTCGCCAGCCATAGATTTGAAAATATATAGAAGAATTTTGAAAATGATTTGTTGATTGACTGGAAGCCAGTGGATCTGCTGAAGGATGGGGGGTTGATGTGATAGGTGGAAGGTGATTGGAATCCATTGCACATCCTTGAGGCACCCTAAAGCTCCCGTATGTCTGTCACTGAGTCTTGAATTTTTACTTAGTAAACTGAATTTGAGCATATGCAGTATTGAATTTTTGGTGAGGAGACCTTTTTTTTGAGGAATTAAAAACGCATTTTAAAGTCCTACATTCAAGTTTATTGGGATATAGTTCTTAACAAAAACATTATGATCGAAAAATTCAGAATCAAATTAAAAATATACAATTTATGTAATTCGAATTCAGTTTTTCAATTCAATAATTCAGTGTTCAATTCAAAACATTCAGGTTTCAATTCAAATATCAAAGTTAAGATATTCACATTCAAATAACCAATATTCAGATTTAGTTTCAAGTGGGACAAATATCAGACCATAGTCCAGCAATTAATCCAAACTCTGTGTCAAATTAAGTGATGATTGTACTGCCTTTATTATTTTAGAGGAGGAGTAATACCTGCTGCTGTATCTTCTAGTGCTGGACGATTAATCAAAATTTAAATCGTGATTTAGATTTCTTAATTTTGAAAATGTTTTAATTGAGGGAAAAATGTTTCAGATTAAGAAAGAGTTCAAACAAATTACATATGTTCAATTTGAGAGAACCTGGCTAACCAAGATGGAACTTTACACCCTGGAATTGAAGGAGATACTTGGAAAAAAAGGCCGAGTTACTGGCACTGAAATAAGACCTATGCTCAGTTCACTCAGTCATGTAAGAGGGTTGTGTTTTATTACTGCAAATAGAATTTGCATCAAACTATTTTGGATAAGTCCATCATAAGCATTAACAGAATAAAACAATAAAAGATCTGTTAGAGCTTATGGATATCTTGCTATTTTTTTTATTTAAAGTTGAGATGCACTTTTTGGGATGTAAGCAATGCATATGTGAGCTTTTATTTATTTAAGACACTTAATCATCTTGTGTCTTTTTAAATAGCAAAACGTTGAAGCTGGAAGGGAGGGCATAATCCATTCCTTGATGAAATTCCTCGGACAGTCTGCAGAGGAACTCATCACGGACTACCAGGTAAATTACAACAGTATTACGTTTTTAAAGCTGCAATTAACTCATAGACTGTGCAGCAAACATTTTTATTTGTCACAATATTCAAATAAATTAATTGCTGCCAGTATGTGACCTGCTCTGGCTAAAGGGTTGGCATTTGGCAAAGGTTACTTTCGGGTAATTGACAAAATAAATCAGAAGGTCCAAAGTTTCGATTTTGAGATTTCTACAAAAATCCTATCCTTGAGGTTGAGGTTTCTATTTTAATTTCCGTTTTCATTGCCCTTTTTATTTATTTTTTGATTCTCATATATGCTGTTATAAACATGTAATGCAGATTGCAAATACTGTCACATATCACTGGTGTCCGGCTGAAACATGTTGTCATAATTTGAGTAATTTCATGTTTTTCTAGATCTAATCTATTGGTCAATCCACACGAGTGGGTGTTACTTGTAAATATTACTGACCAATCTCAAATGTTGAAAATGGTTTGCTCTCTTTGGATGATGCAGTGTTAATGATTGCAAAAACGTGCCATTGGAAGTCTCCTGCAAGGTGAAGATTCTGGAGCTTCTTGGATACTGCCTGAAGACAGCGATATTCAGAACTATAAAAAGCAAACACAAATTTGGGACATTATGCACCTAACCATGGATGTATATGCTCTTTCAGGAAGTCAGCAGAGAACAAGCAAAAGAGGACCAGGCCAAGCAAGTACTGAAGGTCTATGTCAGGGGTGTCAAACTCATTTTTATGGACGGGCCACATCGTAGTTGTGGTTTCCCTCAGAGGGACTGTGAACCCATATAAATTGATTGGAAAGCCAGTTTTGAAATCAGAAGCTAGTAAGTAATTGTTCAACAATTTTTCAATTTATTTTAAAAGGGGAGGATTGGTAACAAATAATTGGCAATATCTCATATCTCAGTGTTGTTGTGAAGAAAATATGCTAGAAACAGGAAGTTGATGCAGATGATTTGCCCTTTGCGGGCAACATAAAATTAGGTTGTGGGCCAGATCTGGCCCCGGGCCTTGAGTTTGACACACGTACTCTATGTCTTCCAAGCAAGTGAGGGACAAGAAGACACATCCCATGCCTCTGTTTCCATTGTTGCTTAAGAAAATGAGGTTGTGGAAATGTTGCCAGTCTCCTGCTCATGGGAATTAACTATGCGCTGAACTTACTAAATTTGCAGTACCCGTTTGAGGTGCATCAGAAGCTCTTTCTTGAGATAGATGGCCTGAAACTTGCACTCGGAGTCCATTCCCTGACTCTCCATTGAATGTTAGGCAAGCCCCCTCTCTGTCCACTTTTAAAACGTTTTGAAGACACATTTTTATTCTTTAGCTTTCGACTCAACATGTGACTGTCGTTGTTCTTCTTGTATCTACTGTACGTGTTTTAATTTGTGTTCTAATTTCCTGCTAATTTATACAACACCGTATGAAAAACACTTTGTTACAGCTCCAACTATTATAATTGCAAGTTATTTGTACATGGGTATTTCTTGTTTCGTGGACTAATACTGTGCGCAAATGCAAATGCTCGGCCTTTTATCACAAAAAATGTCCGAAGGGCAAGATCTTAATTCCTCCTCTAATATAAAACCTTCCCGAAGAACAAATCGTATAATTCTAACTTGCTAGATTTAGTCCAATGCACGATACATTTAGGCTAACTCGACGTCGCTCCAGTCAGTAAAGCACGCTTTATAGTTCACCAAAATGCATACCGTGAAATTCTTACCTTGTTTATGCGACGAGGATATTATCCCGTAAGGAGTTACACTGACGCTGTACTGCTTCTTTTTGTATTTCTCTGTTCAGGTCGTCCCTCCCGCATTTCGCCCAAAGTCAGACGGGATAGGCGGCAGCACCTCCCCGCAAGCCAGTACAAGATAGGCGGTGTGGAAGATAAAGATAACACGTCCCTCCGTTTGGATCGGGTATTGTGTTTTCTTTAGAGCTTTTGGTTCGTGTGCACTGTGCAACACAGTCTGAGCGCAAATACAAATGCTCGGCCTTTTATAAATAAATAAAAAAATCCGAAGAACAAGACCATCCTCGTCTAATATAAAACCTTCCCGATGAACGAACCTTATAAAACTTGCCCTCCGTCACAGCAAAACAATTTCTGCAACAATTTCATAATCCATTTGTAAAAAGACAACGGTAAGATTTCGTCCAGTGTACGATCAGTTTAAGCAAACTGGGTTTAGCTAGTCAGTAAAACACTCTTTATAGTGTAGCAACGTTAGTAACGCTAAATTCTTACCTAGTTTATGAGACGAGTGCTGTACTTGACTATTTTTTGTAATTTATTATTTTTTTTTTTTTAATGCTTTATAGAGCAAATTGCACCTATGACAGTTGTTATTACCACAGAAGCCATCTCAAATGGTTGCAAACTCTGAGGGTGACTTTGAACCGGAAGTCCCGCCTCAATCGTCATCTGATTGACAGCGGAATCCTGGAGCCAGAGAAGAGAAAAGAATCAGACACGAAGTTGAAGAAGCGAAAAAAAAATAAACATCGAATCTCCAAGTTCTCGCAACGAGGGTGACTGTTGGGGTCTGGAGAAGTGACCGGGAGATGGAGAGCCCCGTATTTTGGTCTTGGTAAGAGGGTAACTCACTTGATGTTGACGAGGGAACCTATGCCGCTATGCTATATACCGACGTGAGAAAATTACGGCCCGGGGGCCACATGCGGCCCGTTAAACGTTTTAATCCGGCCCGCCGAATTTAAAAAAAAAAAAAAAAAACCTTGTTAATGTTTTATTTTCAAAATAGTGTGGTTTTTCAAAGACAAGCTTTTGTTCACTTTCATTTAAAATTAAATGTATTTTTTTTCTCAGATGAGATGAGGTTACCAAAACACTCCATCCATCTGCTCCTGGTCCAGCCCCTCTGTCAAATTTTAGAACCCATTGTGGCCCGCCAATAAAAAAGTTTTCCCACCCCTGCTATATACTATAAGCTATGTTAATGTCGTCAGGCCATTATAGAGTATTTCTTCTGACATTTTGAAGGAGAAATAATACTCAACGTTTTATTTTTTTATGATGTTTGAGGCATTCTGACTGAAATACAGTTCAATTGAGGTTACCAGTAGTCATTTCCATTACCTGTCAATGTAAATTAGAATGTAACTTACTACAGTGAACCCTCGGTTATCGCGGTTAATGGGGACAGAGACCACCCGCGAAAACTGAAAATCCGCGAAGTAGCGGCGCACCTTCAAAAATGCTTAAAAAAAAAAAAGTGCGAAGTAGCGGCGCACCTTCAAAAATGCTTTAAAAAAAAAGTGCGAAGTAGCGGCGCACCTTCAAAAATGCTTAAAAAAATAAATAAATAAAATAATAATATATATATATATATATATATATATATATATATATACGGGTAGAGAGAGAGAGGGTGAAATTCATGTTATAACAAAAAAAAAAAATTATTAAAACATTTTTTTATTCCCCAGCCATTATTTTTGTATTTATTCAATTACTTCTTTTTGTACTTATTTAATTACTTCGACTTTTACCTGCTGGTACGCCGTCCGGTGTGCCCTGGCATTCTTCATTTATTTATTCATTTATTCATTCATAACTGACAGCCTCGCGCTCCGCTCATGCCCGGGCGGAAGGTGTTCCTCTTCGGCTTAACAACCACGCACGCCGGCCGGTCTCCTCCGGAGCTCTCGCACGGTCCCGAACGGAGCGAAATGTCGCCCCGCTAGTGCCCGGGCGGAAGTTGTTCCTCTTCGGCTTAACTGCCACGCACGCTGGCCGGAGCTCTGGTACGGTCCGAACCGCGCGAAACGTCGCCCCAAATCGTGCCCGGGGGAACGTGCTCTTCTTTGTCCACTCTCCTCTTCGCCCACGTTCTTCTTCGGCGCACGCCGGCCGTCTAACCACTCCAGCGCCCCGTCGTGCCGCTCGGCGAAACTACAATGCCCCCGAATATTTTTTAGACCCGCGAAGCACTGAACCTGCGAAAGGTGAACCGCGAAGTAGCGAGGGTTCACTGTATTGCAACCAGATACCTATAAAATGTCATTTAATTTGCACTGTTTTGATCGCCACTGTTTTGCTCATTGAACAACAAATGAAAAGATGAATCATACACAGTGTTTGTAAAGATAATTGTCAATGTTTTATTAAATGAAATTCCAATGTAAAATTGTGTAATATTGTGTTATATAATGGGTCTACAACATACATTTCTCACAGACAAGTAGAGCTTTTTCTCATGAAATGTGTTGAAAAAAAACTAACATTTGAACATTGTTTTGCGTTACAACATCCGTGTTTACTGGTCATAAATTATTAACTTAAGTTTAATATACACTACACGAGCTGGGTAGCCACCACGCCTCAACCACCATAACAAGTTCGCTAACCCTTTAAGTCGAACGAGGTAGCTAACATATCGGGTTCAATTTGTACCAAAAATATGCTGTTGTGCCTTGTGTCTCTGTATATGTCGTCATGACGTGTCATTTGACAAAGCCTTGTGTCGATGTTAGTTGTCGATGTAACAGTCTATGTTAGATGTCAATGTATGTCTATGTTAGATCTCAATGTGTCGATGTTAGATGTCAATCTATGTGTCTATATTAGATGTGTTTATGTTAGATGTCTATGTAAATGTTTGTTAGATGTCGATGTGTGTAAGATGTCTATGTAAAGGTTGGTTAGATGTCGATGTCTATGTAAATGTTTATGATGGATGTCGATGTGTCTGTTAGATGTCCGTGTTTGTTAGATGTGATTGTAATGGTTTATGTTATAGACGTCAATGTAAGTGTCAATGTTAGATGCCCATGCATGTTTGTTAGATGTCGATATATGTGTCATTGTTACATTTCAACGTAAATGTTGTTCGTGCAAGTTTCCAGTCCTCCAGCCACGTGACATCATGCGCGTCAAAGTGATAACTCGTACATTTCACGGAGGGAAAAAAAACAGACACCATTGGTAGTTTTGACCGGGAAAAAAAAATCATTTATTTTTTTCGAACACCTCATGTCTCTTTCAGCGTAAGAATAAACATGACACGACCAAAATAAAATATACCAACACAGGCAAATATTTAAGGAGCACTCAAGAGATACACTTCAGCTCATTTAATCCCACCTATTTTTACTAACGCAAACCCTTCAATTCTAGCGCCCACAGAATAGTGTGCTATAATGCTATAAAAATATGGAGCCTTTACCTGACAGCGTTTGAATATAACTGAATTCCCATTGCTCACGAAAAACTGAGAAACTAAGAACAAACATTTCAAGCACAAGCTTGACTTGACTTCAACAGTTCTATTTTTTCTTTCGTGACAGCTCAGACATCAAAATAATGCTTTCCTTCTATAAAATAAAAACAGCATGACAAAAGGTGCTGAAATAAACTATATACGGAAGTGCGTGAGTGACAGTGTGTGCATGTGTTTTTGCAACGCATGTGTACACCCCGCCATACAAATTACACAATTCGTTGGGTATGTGGTATACACTAAAACAATTGCCTTGGAGCAAGTGAACACAACACGTCTCACACTGTATACATGCTGTAGAAGGGCTGGGCGATATGACCTCAAATCAATATCGCGAGAAATCGAGCAATTTTACCTCGATAACGATAAATGCACGATAAATTCCCACGTGGACTAAAATCAAAATAAATGCAGGAATTGCATATTGACTGTTTTTTTTATTGACCAACTGGTACACTTTACTTTCAATGAAAAATAAAAGTACAAAAATCATTTGTATGAACATTCCAAATAGCTTGCAGGGTTCGCGGTTAACTTTAAAAACTGCTTGCCCATAGGGCAAGTGCCACTAAAATTTGCCTTGCCCGAGTGGCCAAATTACTTGCCCGACTTGGGCAAGTGACAATTTTTTTTCTCTAAGAATAAAATGTTTATGGTTGTAAAATGTGCGCCACAAATGTAAATAAACATATAATCTGATAAGCATAAATTAATCTTGTTTTCATCGTCAACCATGAAACCCTACTCACAAGAGCAAATGTATCATCCTGTGCAGTTATTGAAAATGTTAATTGTAGTTTTAATAATTAACAAATCTGCATGTTAAATTGGGAAAATGATATTACAGCAATCCAGATGATCAATTTTAAGTCCAGGAGAGCGTATTAATTGAGGAATCACATGAGTAAATTATGAGTGTGGCAAATTTGTGTATTCCTTTAAGACCAGTGCCTGTGGTGCTGCCTCCATAAGTTTCATAGCATAAACAGAACACAGTCACTGACACTATGTCAGGTCACATCATGGAGCTAATGAATTAACAGCCAATAATCAAATATTACTCCCTTCCTTACTCACAACTGAATTGTCTACTTAAAAATATTCGAGCTATTTTAGTCATGTCAGAGGAATCCGAAATGTTCGGATTTGAACGAACTCGTCGCCAATTTTCGGCCAAAATATCGTAGGTTTTTGTTGTGTTTTTCAAACTTCAAATGAGGATGCTACGACAGCGAGTTCCAATACTGCGGGATTTATTGACGTCCACTTTAACTCGACATTCACTGAACTAACTGATCCCCGTAGCGCCCGCCCATTGCCCCCGATAAGGCCAATGGACCATACCAAAACATAAGGGGTTGTCTGGGTTAAACCATCACCATACAGTGCACACAAACAGATCACACCACCGTTTTCGTCAAAATTAAAGATATTTGGCTGCTTTAAAAAATGCTTGCCCGGTCGGGCAAGTTGCCCATAATTTTACCTTGCCCGTGGCCAAATTTCACTTGCCCCGGGCAATCGGGAAGCGGTTAACCGCGAACCCTGAGCTTGCTTTGCATGACTTGAACAATGTCACAAAGAAAAAGGGTACCTCTTGCGAAATCTTTTTCTGCAAATAGATTGCGCCAAGATGCTCTCATGATTTAAATAATGGCAAATAAAAAAACGCTAAATAAAATGAAAGAAAATGTCAATGCAAGCCAAATAAACAAGTGGGTATTATCGGGGAAAATGTGCCGTCTCGAGTACTCTGCTGCGCAGTCGCCACTTGTCATCTATGTAATGCACAGTTAGGCTCAATCAGGGATCCATGTTGCGACCCGACCACAAGTCGGATGTAGATGCAAAATGCTTGACATGTCTAAGCTCCCGGCCCGATGTAGTCCATATCGGGAAATACGGCTTTCATGAAGCGTTTAAATCCTGTGCGCGCCACGTAACTAGAGGAGCTTTATCTTTAGCTATGTGCTAGGCTATCGCGTCCACCTCTGAGACGTTCTCTCGTATGGTGTCGCCTCCGTTCATGGGCTGTTGTCACTTGTCGAACCTTGCTTCTCACTTTGAACTTTCAGCACAGCATGGTTGTGTTGTGGGTGGTGAGAAAGCTTCTGGATTTGAATCGCCAGCAACGAGAGCGACAGACGGGCGGAGTCACATGACTAGAGGCGCTGTAGCGGTCTTAAAGGGGCATGAACATTGCCGCAGACAAAAGGCTTTTCTTTTTTTATTCATCGAATTTACCGACATGGGCAAAATGATTTCGGTCATTGTAATAAATTTCGGTAACGGTAAATTTTCGGTTTATCGCCCAGCCCTATGCTGTAGCATGGCTTTCTTTGCCGTGGGTGTCAAATATTTTACTTTGTTTTCAGAGTGCTTACAGACCTCTTGGTTTTGCCTCAAAATAATTGTCTGCAAAGCAGTCTGTGCCATCCGCATCATTGATGTGCAGGAGTAGCTTGTTGGTAATAAATAGCTGCAAGAAGTCCGCTGCTTGCCGCAGCATCCAGTGGTCCAGCGCTCGCAGTGAAAGTCTTGTCTGGCAGCCCGAACCATCCCCAAACATTTCGAGATGCACGCCCACTAAATTCCAGAAATATAAACATGGACAAACTTGACATTCTTCCAGATTCTGTCTCTTTGCATTGTTTTGAAGTTACTCCTGCAACTTTTCCACTTCTTCGATCCTCCCCATTGTCTGAAAAAGAAGTGTATATTTTGATTTGAAATAATGACCTCAACATACCAATACATTTGTTTATCATCTGAACTGGATTATTTTGAAACAACATTTGGGATGGACATCTGGGATTTGTTGTTGTGTATATTCAGAGTAATCCTTTTCTTGTATATAGCTAAAGCAATAGTCGCTGGCCTTGAAAATGGGTACAAGACTTGACCAAATTAAGATGCCATAAGGTCTAATTTGCCCCTTCTCTACCACAACCGATTTAGAGGCCATTAGTAACAGATTTGAGAAGACCACTTTTAAAGATATGAAGCCAGAGCTCGGCACCGGACCCATTTTTATTATTTATTATAATTTTAATGTATTATTGAGCAAATGACACAATATGTCAGTAGTGATTACCACAGAAGTCATGTCAAAATAGTGCAAATTCTGAGGTCGACTTCAAATCAGACAGGCGGAGACGAGCGCCAGAGAAGAGATGAGAATCAGAAGAGATGTTGAAGAAGCTAATAACAAAAAAAACAAAAAAACACATCAAATCTCCATGTAGTAGCAACGGGGATGGCTCATGGGGTCAGGAGAAGTGAGCGGGAGATGGGGAGTATGAGGTGCCGTTGGGGACAAAAGTCAGGAATCGCTTCACACTTCTGAAATGCACTCTTACACACCAGTGAAATTGTTGTTGCTCATGCATACTTATGAAACGCTATCATACATACGAGTGAAACGCTCTCATACACACTAGTGAAATAGTTGTTGCTCATACACTCGTCAAATGCGCTCATACACATAGGTGAAACATTCTCATACACACCAGTGAAAGGCGCTCAGGCACAATTGTGAAATTATTGTTATTCATAAATACAACTGAAACATGCTCATGCCCATACACGAGTGAAATGCTTTCATACAAACACCCACACTGTTGAAAATGCTGTCATGAACACAAGATCGCTTACAAATACTAAAATGTAAAAATTAATCATTTATTTAGCAGGGATGCATGGTGGGCGACTTGTTAGCACGATGGTCTCACAATGCAGAGGTCGCGGGATTGATTCCGGCTTTCCTGTTTGGAGTTTGCATGTTTCCCACACGCCTGCGTGGGTTCTCCGGTTTCCTCCCACATTCCAAACACATGCATGGCAGGTTGTTTGGACACCCTAAATTGGTGTGAGTGTGAGCGCGGATGGTTGTTTGTCTTTGTGTGACCTGCGATTGGCTGGCAACCAGTTTAGGGTGTACCCCACCTACTGCCCCAAGATAGCTGGGATAGGCTCCAGCACCCCCCGCAACCCTTGTGAGGAGAAGCCGTACAGATAATGGATGGTGGGATGGCATTCATAATGGACGGCCGCCACGGTGGGCGACTTGTGAGCACGATGGTCTCACAATGCAGAGGTTGTGGGATCGATTCCGGCTCCGGCCTTCCTGTGTAGAGTTTGCATGTTCTCCCAAGCCTGCGTAGTTTTCTCTGAGTTCGCCAGTTTCCTCGCACATTGCAAAAACATGCATCCATTTACTCTGATGCCAATGTTTTCTGTACCTTATGGCAGATTTTTCTCTTTGCCGAAGACTATTAGCACTTGTAGAGCGAGGACCTGTGCCACAGTCGTCAACTGCACCCTAAAATCAGATCATTTTGTATTTTAGACATTACACACTACACAGTTAAAGATGGTCCAAAAAAGAAAAATGGATTAATGTATTTCAACTTACATAATACTCTTTAAAGAGCTGACCAGCTCATTCCCAGAGGTACGTATTGGGGCGTATTGGTCGTCTTTACAGAAGACTCCAGGAGGTAACTCAGGTTTGACCTTCAGCCACAACAGAGTGTTGGGTGTGAGTGCTTCCAAGTCGTTGAGGTCGGAAGATGTCCTTGTGATAGGCCTGCTGTTTATAACTGCTTCAGCCTCACCAAGCAAGGTATATTGACTTTCTTCACCCGAAATTTGTTCTTTTACAGTGACATTCAGGATTTTTCTCACAGACCAAATAAGTCGCTCACAGCTTCCTCCGTGGTGGGAACCTGCTGGGGGATTGCTATGCCACTGAATACCTTTTTGCAGCAAGTGTTTCTCGATTTACTTAGTGTTCCATTCTTTGATTGATTTCTTCATTTCACTGTCAGCTGATCTAAAGTTGGTTCCGTTATCAGAATACATCTCTCTCACTTGTCCTCTTCTGACAAGAAATCTTCGGATTGCGTTGAGACAAGCATCTGTGTCACGTGAAGATGCAATTTCCAGATGTACGGCTCGTACAGCGAGACATGTAAAAATCACGCCGTATCTCTTTACTTGTCCTCTAACCCTACTTACTTAGAATGGACCAAAATAATCAACGCCAATTCTCTTGAAAGGCGGATCGTCAGGTAGCACTCTTCTGATGACTCTAGCAGCTCGAGGTATCCAAAACTGTTGATGCAGATTAGCCATCATGTGGTTCCTTCCAGCGTGAGCTGTAATCTCATGAATGTATCTCAGGACTAGCTTTGTGTTATGTGAATCCTTGGCAAGATGGCTTGCTGTTTTGCTGTTTCAGGCATGGCTGCGTGGCTCAACTGTCCACCAACCCTCATGACACCATCTTGAAGTACTATATTGAACTTGTAAAGTGGGCTACTTTTCTTCACCCTTTTTTGTTTTTCAAATATGGCTAAATCTTTTTTGAAACTTCGCCTTTGACAGTATTTCACAAGTTCTCTTTCTGCTTTATCCAAGTCGTCGCAGGTCAAATACTTTCCTTTGACAGTTCTCTTGAATAAATTCATCTTGCCTTCTTCACCTAATGTGATTAACTCCTTTCTATTTTCCTTTACTCTGTCAGTAAGTCTTTCAGCTTTAGAAACCAGGCTACGGCCTGCTTCAATGCTGTCCAAGACGAATAATGGTTCATCCACTGGCCCAGAGAATCTTTGGGCTACAGTGACTGAATTACATGCACTTGAGTCACTCATTTGACCTCCAGGTCATTAATTGGTAATTTGAAGTGGTTTTTGTGTTTAACTAAATTCCTGGACACTGCCTGATTTTTTTCAGAGCTGTACAACCACTAGAAAGGGTGGTTCCCACAATGTGAGTTTTGCTCAGGTGGCCCAACAATGTCACAAAAACAAGTAGGGGTGTGTGTGTGTGTTTGTATAAGCTACATGTTGGGGACCAACATCGGACAGCACACCCACTGTAGGGGACCAAAATTTTTGTGGGGACCAAAAATCTGGGCCCCACAAAAAAGAGCATTGAATTCAGTGATAAGAAGCTCAGGGGGAGGTCCTGTCAAAGTTTCAGGGCTTCCCAGGAAGGTCACAAAAACAAGACGAGTGTGCTAGAAATGTGTGTGCGGAAAAATTACTCAGGATCGCTGTCTAGTGGTCGGTCCCGGTACTGCACTTACGCACACTTCACACACTCGGCTGGTCTGCGCATGTGCAGGACAGTCTGCTTTATGTCAGGCAGCCACCCTCCCCTCCCCCACAGCCCAACCCGAAAAATTGAGATGTTAGTTTAGTATTTATTCCTATTATTGAGTGAGATTACATATTTTTACTTGGCAGCTGGCACAACAGCTAAGCTTGGAGCACAGTTATTGCAAAATAAAATAAATAAACAGTAACAACAATAACGATTGTTAATATTGTTATACTTTATAGCGTAACCTATTTATACTAATTTTCTGTATGCAATTTCAAGTGCAACTAATATAGTTGTGCATATAGATAGCCACCAAACTCCATACATTAGATAAAAATAAGAGCCACGATGTTAACCAATTAACAGTTCAAGAAAAAAGCAGACATCCAAGAACTTGCTTTGTTACTTTTGCGTGGCCAGAACTACAAACCCCAAAGCAGAGCAAACCCAAAACATCAGAGAAAGTACAATACTTTTGTCAAGGAGTGGTGCTGCTGCTTTGCGATCGCTGCCACCATAGTGAACGCGCTCCCACATTCGTGCACACGCACACATGCCACACACCTGTTTTCCACGTCCTGTCAGTCCACTCCGTCGGTCCGCATTTATTTCGTTGGTCAGCCATCACGGTTGGGTGCGCACTAGATCGCTGTTAAACCATCTTCTACGCCACAGTCCTCGTGTTCAACAAACATTTCTCCCGAATTCGCCTACCATGCACAACTCTCCACTTTCAAACCGAGCGCCGCTGTTACTTCCGGGTTTTTAGCGCCAAGCACTTGACGCTAGCGTGTGACGTCATGGCGAAATACTAGGTTTTAAAATAAAAATTTTCTTTTTTTTGTACAGTCTAAGTGCATGGGGTTATGATAGATCGAATGAGTATACCTTTATGTACTCACTAACATTTATGTTGATCATAAAATGTTGTTTTGATGAAGAAAACTGTTATTTTTTAGAATCAATTGGCTTAGGGCACTTGGGCAAACTACGGCCCGGGGGCCACTTGTGGCCCGTTAAACGTTTCAATCCAGCCCCCCAAACTTGAAAAAAATTAAATGAATAAGCCTTGTTAATGGTTTATTTTCTAAATACTGTGGTTTTTCAAAGACATATATATTGTTGTAATGCTTTTGTTCACTTTCGTTTAAAATTAAATGTATTTTAGGACTCATTGTGCCCCCCCCCCTCCCAATCAAAAAGTTTGCCCATCCCTGGCATAGTGGATGGGCCTAGGAGTTTAAAAGGCACACATCATGCATTTTTCAGTCAGTTTTAGCCAGGGCTTGGTATGGGGAAGACCAGCTGGTTTACATGTAATCATTAAATTTTCCCAAGTTTTATTTAAGTTAATTGGACAAAACAAAAAAACGCAATATTCTTCTGCCAGAGAGTATGTAATATTCTTCTGCCATTTTATTGTAGAGGGCCATTTTGAGCCCCTAACAATATTATTCAACCAAGAGATCATGAGTCGTCGCCCACTTACTTTCTGAAGTCAGCTGGGATGTCACGGCTGTGACCCTCGTGAGGATAAAGTGGTTCAGATGGAAAAGTAGGATTAAGGGCTTTTTCTCAGGTTTCCATGCGCAAATCCATGTATATTAGGTTAATTGGAGACTCTAAATTCTCGACTCATCAAATGACATTCGTGACCCTGATGGATAGATAAAATAGATTATTAATCTGCCATGGGAAGTCCAAGGTGTCTGGTAGAAAGAAATGCATTCATACACTCATTACACAGTCAACCAAGCAAAGACACAAAGCCTAGGGCAGGGGCGGGCAAACTTTTTGATTGGAGGACCACAATGGGTTCTAAAATATGACAGAGGGGCCGGACCAGGAGCAGATGGATGGAGTGTTTTGGAAACCTCACCTCATCTGAGAAAAAAAATACATTTAATTTTATATGAAAGTGAATAAAAGCATTCCAACAATAATATTTGTCTTTGAAAACCACAGTGTTTAGAAAATAAAACATTAACAAGGTTTATTCATTACATTTTTTTCAAGTTCGGCGGCCCGGATTAAAACTTAACGGGCCGCATGTGGCCCCCGGGCCGTAGTTTGCCCTCGCCTGGCCTAGGGCATAAACACATACATGTAATATCCAATCCGCTTATTCTCACAAGGATAGCGTGCTGGAGCCTACCCAGCTGTCAACGGACAGTAGGCGGGGCACACCCTGAAGTGGTTGCCAGCCAATCGCAGGGCACGCAAAGACGAACAACCATCTGCGCTCAAACTCACTCACAAATGCAACCTCCACACAGGAAAGCTGGGTCCCGGGATCGAACCCTGCACCTTGGGACTGCGAGCCGGATGTCCTAACCAGTCTTAACTCATTAAATACCAGCCATTTTCACTGAGCAACCCGCTCAATCCCAGCGTTTTCCTGGGTTTTGACTAATATTGCAAGGCCCACAGAATATTGTATTCTAATGCTATATAGACATGGAGCACACCCGAAGAAAGATGAGACTCTCTTCTTTCAACAGAAAAAAAATGTTTGTTCCTATCTTTTTCCATTCTTGAGCAATCGGCATTTGAAAATAGCTAAATTTCATGAAAACTCCAATCCCTGGGGAAAAAACTGAGAAAATGAGCTTTTTGTAAACTGATGCATTTTGACCATAATTTGAATTTTGACACTATTATTTATGGCTTTTATGACACCTCTAACATCTAAATAATGCATGCCTTCTATAAAATAACAAAAAAAAGCACAAAAAATGTTTTTGATAAAATAAATTTATTTGCACATAACACTAAACGACTGAACTGTTGAACTATGTACAAAAATGAAATACAGTGTCATACATACTTTTTTTTTGTGTGATATAAAATAAAACAGTTGCCTTGATGCAAGGGCACACAACATAGTTCACACCACATTCTTGTTTCACTCCGTTTGCCTTTGCGCAAACAGACCCGACACTTTCGTTGTGGTCTGGCTTTGCTGGTCCGTGGAAAATAGGCGAGCTTGTGTTTGTCCACTGGGGTTTGTGTGAAAATAATTGTCTGGGAAGTGATTGCTGGCATCCGCGATGTGCTGCAGAAGCTCATCCGTGAGAAACAGCTGCAGGAAATCAGCTGGCTCCTCAGACTCCAAATGGGCAGCGGCATTCAGTGGTCCAGGGGTTGCTGTAAAGTCGATTTTCCTCGGTTGCCATCCAGTGTGACGCCATCCGGAACCACTGATTCCTGATGCACAACCTGTAAATTACAGAAATATAAACAATTGGAAATATATATTTATTGCTGCATTTTATTGCTGGCGTGTGAAGTTTCATATTATAATTTACCTTTCTTTACACCAACAAGACGAGGAGGAACTTTCTTGCCGCGGGATGCACAATCTGTGAATTTTAGAAAGTATGCATGATTACCACACCATTCAGTATTGTTGTTTCCTCGTCGGGGAGGAGATGCGCTCGCGCGTAACTGCACATTTACGCGACATTTTCTGCCCGCAAGATGCATGATATGTACAATAAAAGCATGAGGGCTAAAACCACATGTTCAATGGTAACTTGCGAGCGTTTACTTCCTCGTCGGCGAGGACTTACGCTCGCGTGTAATTGTGCAATAGGCGCCCGGACGAGAAAGTCAGCGAGCAAGCTTGCGTCTAACTGCACATTTACGCGACATTTTCTGCCCGCAAGATGCATGATATGTACAATAAAAGCATGAGGGCTAAAACCACATGTTTAATGGTAACTTGCGAGCGTTTACTTCCTCGTCGGCGAGGACTTACGCTCGCGTGTAATTGTGTAATAGAGGCGGCCGGACGAGGAAGTCAGCGAGCAAGCTCGCGTCTAACTGCACATTTACGCGACATTTTCTGCCCGCAAGATGCATGATATGTACAATAAAAGCATGAGGGGTAAAACCACATGTTCAATGGTAACTTGCGAGCGCTTACCTCCTCGTTCGGGGGGATCTGGTGAGGACTCTCAGCTGCTTTGGCTATTGTCCGAAGGCAGGCGATGCAGGCCGCAAGGCACGCGCACCCTCTTTAGACGCCGTTTTGTTGTGACGACGACGAAGCGTCATCCTCTCAACCAAAGCGTCTCCATCGCCTTGATGCTTTTAGGAAGCTTTTTTTTACAAAAAAGCATTCCTCGATCGTCATTTGCTTGGAGGATTTCATTGCTAACGCTACTAATGCGACTGCTGCTAGTGCTGCCGATGCTGCTGCTACCCACGCTGCTCTCCACACTTATAAGTCTACCCCAGGATCCCGCCCCCCCATTTGTACCTCTGGCGCAGATTCAAGGCGGATCTTTTGCACCTCTGCCCCCTGCTGGGTGATTTTTACATGATTCACAATGCGGACAAGGCTGATTCTCAGTCAGAGGTTGCATCAGACCCTTATGTACACTATGACGTAAAAAAGACAGGGAACGTACTTATACGTCTTTGGTAGAGGGCGCCATTGCATTAAAAGACGTCTTTGTACGTCTAAGGGAGTAAATGAGTTGAACAAAGTACAGGGTCCTTCACCTGACTACAGATGATCTTCTGGGGACTTTATTTGGTTTTAATCACTTTTGGGGTCTGTATCTATGCACACTCCCTGGTTTTGCTACCTTCCCGGGTACCACATACACACTGCTTAGTTTCTCTGCCTTCGTGGGTACCACATACATATTGCTTGGTTTCTCTGCCTTCCTGGGTACGACATACACACTGCCTGGTTTTGCTACCTTCCTGGGTACCAGTCACACAAACGTCAGACGACTCAGCACATACCGACTGTCTCAGCACTACACACTTTCACTCCAAGGCAGTGCTGTGAACCAACTTACTGACAAGAGGTAGTATTTAGAATTTTAAAAAGTGCTTGAAAGGTTTTGTTCATGTAAAACCAACAGATTATGACATTATTATTATTATTTAAATCAGTATTAAACAGCATCAGCATAGGTTAAAGATATTATACAGACTATATACGATAAAAAAATACTAAACCACCCTTGCTTTTCCGTCATTTCTTGTATAAGTTAACACACAGATGTATAACATTTGTTTATACAAATATAACGATTAAAAAGTAGCTGATTAGAGTTTTAATTTTGTATTCATTAATCTGTAATAAAAATGGACATATTTTGGTTAATAAAATTAACAAGAAATAAAAGTAAAGGGTGTTCTAATACTTTTTTCAAGATTGTCCTAACATACATTTAATGTTTACAGTATATGTCTTCGGAAGAAGCGCAGCATTAGATTTTTTTTTTGTTCTCTCTCTTTGACTTCTGAATTTGAATTTCTGTCACAGATGTGCTTGAATTCTATTTTGGATGATTTGTGTTAAACTGCACAAATATTTGAAGAGCCATAGAATTCAAGAATCACACCAGTGCTGCTACTCCTCCGAACGGGTGAACGCCCTTGATTAACAACCTGCGTTGAGGTGGCTTTTGAGATTCGTGGTGTGGGAGAAAAATCTCTGAAGGCATTCTTAGACTTCAAGAGAGGGTCCACAATTTTCAAAGATTCACTTCCGTCTGAATCAGAGGCCTCACTTGTATCCGGAATATATTCATCTCCACTGTCATCTGAGTTGGAGTAATAATGCTTATCCATTCCAAAGTCAGCCTGTTTTTTTAATCTAAAAAACAACAACAACAACGAAATATAAAGGATAGAAGGCAGGAGACCAATAAAATATATGCAATTTGCTTGTAAGATTCCCTGAAATCTATATGGGTTGTTTACCTGTATACTTTTGGTCCTCCTGAGCCTTGGGATAGTAATATGGTCTGGGTCTGAGGCACAAAGTTCAGGGGCAGGATTTGACAATGATTCGTCAGAATCTGTGTCGTTATTCCAAGGAAGATTCAGCCCATATTTTTTGTCCAAGGGAGGAGACTGGGTTGCATCAGAGTCCAAGAGAAAATTGAGAACCCATTAAATACTTAATCCCCAGAGGAATCTGCACAGAAAAAGGTCTTAATTCTATTTGAAAAAAAAAAAAAAAACTAAAATATTGATGAATGATATTATGACAAAATAATGTAATAACAAAATTAGAATGATTTTAGGAAATTATTTGCAAAACCAAAACATTGTGGTACGATAATAATGCATATAATTATTCTACGCAGCTATATTTAACAAAAACACTTAATTGACCGTAACAAAAAGCTCCCGGGAGGAAAACTACATTAAATGTTTTTTTAACAGGGCAGTGAAAATATTGGAAAAAAAAAAAAAATAATGAATAAAATAATATGAAAAAAGAATTCAATGTGTATCGATGGACCCATATGAAATACTTATATCGCTATGTACTTATCAGCCATATCGCCCAGCCCAATATGTAACTGCAACTTCAAAACCTCGGGCCATAACAGGATTGTAACATGGGATGCATATCTTCATTCCTAAATTTGTAGATCCCGAGGAGGCTGCTCAATGGTCCTGGTAATGTAAACCTCAACCAATTCGGTCACAGCCAATGTTCTCCATCCTTGTTAAGAAGTTTTGAAATGATTTAATAGATATACTATTGCAAACTATACCAGAATTTTATACATTTTAAACTTTTGATCACAATTTTACCTATTTTCTAAAAATCTGAAGAATCCACATGCCAAATCACCTGCTGTGGACACATAGGTTCTGTTCTGACAGATAATTCAGTTACAGGTTGTGTACTTAAAGCCAATAAGAGGGCAATGCAGCAGTCGACAGCCTGACGAAAGCTTAAGTCTCCCAATGAGAGAACTGTAGTGGCTGGTAGGTTCTTAGATTGTAACATAGTAAAGACATACACTACGCATAACTGTATATCATATGATGATGAGGGAAAATATTATTAGCTACGATTTATGTCCAGATATATTAGAAAACTTGTCCAACCAGCACAGGTCTATCTAACTGTAATTTTAACATCTCAAGACACGACAGGATGACCACATGATACGCATACCTCCTTTTCAGAGTCTGTCAAACCTTGAGAAGGCTGCTTCGATGTTCTGGTGGCATCAACCTCAGCCGATTCAGTCATTGTCGGTTGTCCTCCATCCTAATGAACAAGTTGAATATTAATTTAATGAATTAAAAAAAAGAAAATGGATCAGAATTTTACACATTTTAACGAACAAGTTCACGAATGAAACAAAACCAATTACTTTAGCGCATGACAATTAATCTTCAGTAGAGATATGTTGTGACTGATATTTCAGTCACAGGTTGTCTTTTGAACGCCACCAGGGCCGCAATGGAGCACAGGACAGCCAAAAGTCTTCTTGTCGGACAGCTGTAGTGGCTGGTAGGTTCTAAGATTATAACATAGTAAAGGCACATACAACTCCTAACTGTATTTCATATGATAATGAAGGAAAAGATGATTAGCTATGATTTATGTCAACAATAAAAATGGCTCTACGGGGTCCCCACGAACGCAAACCTGACAGTTGGGTGTCAGATGGCCAACATACCTGACTCGCAATTCAACTCAACTGGACCCCACAACACAAGAAAAAGCTGAGTGAGCCTCAAACCAGACATACACATTCACTGACAAATATCCTGTGACACCAGATATATTAGAAGTCTTGTCTAATCAGCACACGTCTATCTAACTGCAATTTTAACATCTCGAGACACGACAGGATGAGCACACGATACGCATACCTCCATTTCTGAGTCTGTAAAGCCTGGAGGAGGCTGCTTCGATGTTTTAGTAGCATCATAAATTTATTGAATTAATTATATTTGAGGTTGGATTAGATTTTTACACATTTTAAGCCTTAGCCACCCAAAACAAAACATAAGCTCATGAATGAAATAAAACTAATTAATTTCGCCCATGCCAATTAATCTTCTGTAGACACGTGTTGTGACCAGTGTTGTTTTTGGCAGGCATTTTAGATTTTGTCCAAGTCATTTGGACAAAGTGCTGATTTGTTTACATCACATTTAGTCATCCCAATTCGTTATAGTTTTAGTCCAGTTTTAGTCAACGAAAACTAAAAAAAGGGTTTTAGTCCAGTTTTAATCGACGGAAACGCAAAAAAAGTTTTACCCTAGTTTTCGTCAATTTATTCACAAAGGTTTTAGTCCAAGCGGCACGGTGGCCCAACTGGTTAGCATGATGGCCTCACAATATTGAGGTCGTAGGTACGATTCTGGCTCCGGCCTTCCTGCGTGGGTTTCCTCTGGGTAATCCGGTTTCCTCCCATATTCTTAAAACATGCATGGCAAGTTGCTTGGACACTCTAATTGCCCCGAGGCATGAGTGTGAGCGTGGATGGTTGTTCGTCTATGCATGTCCTGCGATTGGCTGGACACCAATTCAGGGTGTACCTCGCCTACTGCCGAAGACAGCTGGGATAGGCTCCAACACCCCCCGCGACCCTAGTGAGGAGAAGCGGTACAGATAACGGATGGATGGATGGATGGATGGGTTTAAGTCCATTTGAGTTAAAACAAGGCATTCAAGGTTTCCACCCAATAACAAAGACTTTTGGATGGACTACTAAGGATTCTTCATTACAAACAGAAAAAAGTGGCAACAGTGGAATCAATACTCACTGCTCCAAAATAAGCAGAGAAGCAAAACATTTTGTTGGGCAACTGTTGTGGCTTTATTTCACTAAAAGCAACATAAAATAATTTATGAACCACATGCTAACAATTTTGTCTAGTCAACGAAAAAAATTCATGTACATCACGTCATGTTTTCGTCATAAAAGAACCTCGTATAGCTTGTCATCGTCATTAAAAAAGGGGCGTTAACGAAGTATTTTCGTCATAGTCATCAGTGACGAAAACAACACTGGTTGTGACTGATATTTCAGACCCAGGTTGTCTCCTGAACACCACCAATTGGGCAAGGGCGCGCAGGAAAGCCTGGGGTCTTCTATTTTTACAGTATAGAAAGGCTAAATATCAAATTGAAACAGTGTTTTATATCATGAATATACAGGGTTGGTGCTGGTTCTGGTAGGGAAACCACAACATAAAGATGTCCTTAATTAGTCCCACAATGGGGATATTTGCAATATGTCATATGATGGCCTAACAGGGCCACCGCCCAGAAAGGAGTAACGCAGAACTTTGTAATACTGTCACTCCCTGACCAGTTCGTTGTTCCTGCAGAGCCAAACTTTGACTCAGACCCACAAATTTGAATTACAGATAGTGGACAATGGAGAACTCCCCCAGTCAGTCAGCATGTTCAACTTCCATAGAAACCTCACATACATTTATTAGATTGCCAAACTAATTGGAAACTACATCACCAGAACACCACAAGTGGGCTCTGTTATTGTACTTAAAGATGCATCTTACAAACCTGTGTTCTCCAAGGCCAGCTGGTCCATAGTCTTAAGTTATTTCTTCGCCAACATCAATGTCTCGGAGCGCAAACAGACAGAGGTGTGGTCTGTCCTCTGTTGTCATCTTCTTCATTTTACAGTTGGGGTGCATGTGGTCATCATTAACCAGTCTTCCCAGACTGCCATCTTCTTGAGCTGCATCAACACTTAAAATAGATTAAAAAAAAAAAAAACAATTATTCAATCAATGTCAGAAATTAATCTTTGAGACAATCTTGTGTACACAAAACATAAAAATAGGAAATCCACAATTTTTAAATCTAAATCAAATCATACAAGAAATTTCTATTGGAATCAGACCCTATTAACAGCTTGTCTTTGAGACTTCATGATCTATATTTTCATTTGTACAGATTCAACGCATGAATAAAAGTAATTATACATTTTTGCTTAGAGAATGATTTTTCCCCTAACACTTATGGGATGAGTATGTGTTTATTTTTTTAAATAAAAACAAAAATAAGATAACATCTCAATCTTTGCCTCACCTCCAAGTTTTTTCTTGCCGGCGGAAGTCAAACAAAAAGACAGTGCCTCTTCCATCCATCTTCCTGCGTTGAGATTCATCAGAATCTATCAATTTTCCTCTGTACTCCATAATAAAGAATAAAGTCGTCTTTCCTGAAAGGGGCCTTGGTAAATACTCCTCGACCTAGTTAACAGGGAAATCAAGTTAGCTTCGTCATATTTTTAAGCACACAAATAAGGAGTCATCATATTCATTTGGGCCACTATACTAATGTAGGGTGGTTTGAAACATTGCTTCTTGTGAGGGATAGAGCAGAGCCCTTCTTTATGATTTTAAAGGAACAGACCAGCCAAAATTCATTTTCCAGCATTGCATTAGCCAGTATGTATTAGGACTGAAAGTACAAATGTCAATTGCACCTGGTTACGTAAAAAAAAAACTTTAAGATTATTTAGTTTCAAAACAATGACATACACTGTACACAGTCATATTGGATCGCGTCACGTGATCTCTGTGACGTATTACGTGCTTTACACTAGACTATCAATATCGGACTTGTTCACCGGTCTATTGTGGTATAAAAATGCCGGAGGGCGTCATCAAGTACAGCCTTAATTTAGATAGAACTCCTACCATCAGGTTTCACACTCACTGAAATAACTTGAAACTGACAAAAGTGGCAAAAGAAAAGGTCAAGACACTCTTAATGTAAAATAACCACTTAAAAAACGATGTCAGCTTGGTTATCAGAAAACAATAATATATCTTAGCAAAAGCGTTAACATCATACCTTTAAATTAGTTTATATACTTCGCTTCTAACTCTGCAGTCTTGTCCAGACCCTTGACTGCATGTTCAATAGTATCCTGCTTTGGGGACTTCCTGCATCTCAGGGAAGGCATTGTTTATTCTATAAAGAAAAAAGACAGTATTGTGTTGAGAATTATTAATACTATGGGCTAAATGGAGTTTTAACAATATCAGTGTAAGAAAAATAAATTATAAATTAAAAAAATATCAATTCCTCCATCCCAATTAACGATTTCAACCATAATAGTTTATATTGAAGTTTAAACAACAGACACAGACAGATTTATGCAGTGTGACTACAAAAATCTTACCAAAATTGCATTCACAGTAACCTTTGCTTTAAGAATCATGTAATTAACCAGTGAACATCGTGTCTTACACAAAAATTAATGACAGAAATTATCATGGTACTTGCATTCTGTGGTTCTATAACAAAAGTGCAAGCTGTTAGCTCCGCAAAGCTAACGCAACAAGCTAGCGTCCCTCGTGCTCACATTCAATGCAAACCTGACCACCGGATGACAATACGCGTCGGTTTAGTTCTTTAAATGAGTAAAAGCACCATGACGTTTTATAATTATTCAATGCTTAACTGGAGCTCGTCAATTATGTCGATGTAGGAGCACATGTTTGCTAGGCCAGTGTTGTAGGCCCACATCCATGGTGCTACTTTGTATAGTGTTTTCCACACAACTATCTCTAACCATGAACAAATGCACTCGAGGCATGTTTTGAATAAAAACAAACGAAAAACACTTACCTCTCCGTTTCAACAGCAGTTCGAACTTCGAAGTGGTGATATTCTCCAGCGTTAAGCACCTGCTCGAACTGCGAATAGGTCAAATTCAACAGCGTCTTTTTTCTGTCTTAATAAGGACGCGATGAGAGGAGGAGCGCTTGCCTTTTCGTCAGCACGCCCCGCGCGGGTGGTGCTGCTTTATCACTCTCTATCTGTGCCCGCCCGCCGGCATGTCGATAGAAAAATAATATTCCTTCAAACATTACTTTCATCTTCTTAACGTTTTGTAGTGAATTTAACAGGTTCACCACTTTTTTCAAATACACCAATGGAAAACAGGTCTTAATTGAGGAAACATACAAAGAGCGTCTCACAAACACCTTATGATGAGCAATGTAATTTGATCACGTTTTTTGTCACTGCCTGGACGTTGGGTTCACTGGCCTGGTGGCAGTGGCTTGTAGACACTGTCACTGAGTGGGAACGGATCTCAAGGTGGGTCAAACTAACCCAAGCAGTGGATCGGTCCGTTTTTTAAATTTATTAATTTTTTTATTTTATGTATTTATTTATTATTTAATACAAGGGCTTCGGCTCACTACCAGTGGGCGGGACCAAAGAATTTGGGTTTCCTTTGAGCTAGGAGGCAGTCAAAGGCAGTCCAATCCCCGGCAACATAAAGCGCCTAGCTCTGGGGACATGGAATGTCATTTCTCTGGTAGGGAATGAACCCGAGCTGGTGTGTGACTAGACCAGTGGTTCTCAATTATTTCCTGTCATGCCCCCCCTACCAAGAAGAAAACAATTCGCACCCCCCCACCACAATTTTCTTTTACATTTCGTACTAATGTACATGTTCTTTGCATATTAATGTTAGATTGTCAATAAAATATCTTACCTTAACAAAGCTAAATTGATAAAAATAAAATATCATTTTGAGAACGACTATTGTGAGGATCTCGAAACTCAGTACTCTGTGGTGCTAATATTGATGAGATGATAAATATGTTGAAGCCACAGAACAAAAAGATTAGATATTGTTTGGAAATTAATGACGTACATAAAGGAATATCAGCCTTGATTGGAGTACATTACTGCATTTAAATTTTTAATAAAAATGAAACAATTATTGATGTTATGACCACTATGAAGAATTTAAAAAACAATATATAGGGATAATTATAGTTTTCATTTTGTTATGTGTAGTCTGTTCATGTTGCATTATTTTTATGACAAAGACGATGGTTAATCGTAGGTTTGTTGCCCAAATGTACCATTACAACCTGATTAATGTTGAGAATGACGAACTCAAACTGGACACTGAAACGTAAAAACACATGGACTTCTTGCCCCTGTCCTCACACGTGCACACACACACACACCATACACGAAGATCCGGGAGGTAAGGACGGCTGTCCTACAGGATGCGGATGGAAGAACAACTGCAGCGGAACAATGCCAGGGATGTCTGGAGGGGCCTGAAGACCATCTCAGGCCACGGACAAGCAGGTAAGACCCAGAAGGGGGGGGGGCTTCAGTGGGCAAATGAGTTGAACCTATTTTTCAATAGGTTTGATCAAATGTCTGACCCCGCTCAGGCTTCCCTGATGCAGCCCCCACCCACCCCTCCTGCCACTGCGAACAAGACCCTCTCTCCCCCTCTCTCGCCCCTCTCTCTCTCCACAGGCTCCAGTTCCCAGCCTCATCAGACAACCACCACTTCCTCCTGCTCAGCCTTGTTCCTCACAACATCTCAGGTGAAGAACCAGCTGAGGAAGATGAAGGCGAGGAAGGCGGCAGGCCCAGATGGGATCAGCTCCCAGCTCCTCAAATCCTGCGCAGACCAGCTGTGTGGAATCGTCCAGCACATGTTCAACCTGAGCTTGAAGCTGGGCAGAGTCCCCCAGCTGTGGAAAACATCCTGCCTGGTTCCGGTTCCAAAGACACCCCATCCGAAGGAGCTCAACAACTTCAGACCAGTGGCGCTGACGTCTCATCTGATGAAGACCCTGGAGAGACTGGTCCTCGTCCATCTGCGCCCCCTGGTCAGCTCCTCAATGCACCCACTCCAATTTGCATACCAGCCTGGCATCAGTGTGGATGATGCCATCATCTACCTGCTCCACACTTCACTCTTCCACCTGGAGAAGGCGGGGGGCACGGTGAGGATCATGTTCTTTGATTTCTCAAGTGCTTTCAACACCATCCAGCCCGCCTTATTGGGAGACAAGCTGGAGCAGGCGGGAGTGGCCCACCACCTCATCACATGGATTCACAACTACCTCACAAACCGGCCACAGTACGTGAGAACACAGGACTGTGTGTCTGACGTGCTCCTCTGCAGCACGGGAGCGCCGCAGGGAACTGTGCTGGCTCCCTTCCTGTTCACCCTCTACACCTCGGACTACAAATACAATTCCACAACCTGTCACCTGCAGAAGTTCTCTGATGACTCTGCGATTGTCGGCCTCATCACTGACGATGACGATCGGGAGTACAGAGGGGTTACGCAGGGGTTCGTGGACTGGTGTCAGCAGAACCGCCTCCAAATCAACGCTGGGAAATCCAAAGAGCTGGTGGTGGATTTCCGCAAGCGTCGGCACTCTCCACCTGCACCAGTGAATATCCAGGGAACAGACGTTGAGAGGGTCTCAACTTACAAGTACCTGGGTGTTCATCTGAACAATAAACTGGACTGGAGCGACAACACAGACGCTCTCTATAGGAAGGGTCAGAGCAGACTCTTCCTACTCAGGCGGCTGAGGTCCTTTGGCGTTCGGGGAACACTCCTCAGGAACTTCTATGACTCGGTGGTTTCATCAGTCATCTTCTATGGAGTGGTCTCCTGGGCAGGAGGCATCTCGGGCCGAGACAAAAAGAGACTGGACAAACTGGTGAGGAGGGCCAGCTCTGTCCTGGGCTGCTCCCTGGACTCTGTGGACTCAGTGGGGGGCAGAAGGATGACGGCAAAACTGTCATCAATGCTGGACAAACCAGCCCACCCATTCAATGACACTCTGAGAACACTTTACAGCTCCTTCAGTGACAGACTTTTACACCCTCGCTGTACCAAAGAGAGATTTCGCCGCTCCTTCCTGCCAACTGCTGTCAGACTTTTTAACAAGAACATTGGGTCAGGCCTACAAACGGGAGGGCATTAGTGCAATTGTGCAGTCCTAGGATGCAATATTAACTACTACTGTACTTTCAGCCAAGGGTGTACTTAAATATTGACCAATGATGTATTTTGTTTACCATTACAGTATTCTTATTACAATACTTCTATCACTGTAGTATTTCTACCACTGCAGGATGTTCACTATTACAGTACTTTTATCATTGCAGTACTTTTATCATTGCAGTATTTTTCTATCATTGCGGTACTTTTACTATTACAGTACTTTTACCATTGCAGTACTTTTACCATTGCAGTACTTTCATCATTGCAGTATTTTTCTATCGTTGCAGTACTTTTACTATTACAGTACTTTTACCATTGCAGTATTTTCTATCATGCAGTACTTTTCTATCATTTCAGTACTCTTACCATTACAGTACTTTTATCATTGCAATATTTTTATGATTGCAGTATTTTCAATCATTCAGTAGTTTTTATCATTACAGCGTTTCCCCCTCCGTATAATGGACAAACATTAGGAGTGTTTCCTTACACTTAGATACGTTTATACTGTGTATATTTGCATGCTTTTTCTGAATGTCTGCTGCTAATGTTATACATTAACGGCTACATTACGCCGCCGACTCTGTGTGATCTATATCTTTGCTGCTGTAACACCTCAAATTTCCCCATTGTGGGACTAATAAAGGACATCTTATCTTATCTTATCTTATCTTATCTCTCCTACAACGAGGCAAGGGCCTCCACCAAGTCACCCCAGGGACAAGTTTTATTCCCTGATGGTCATCAAATTATGAGGATCTCATTCTACGCCGGAAGGGAGGAGGGGAATTTTTCCCTAATGTGAGGTTTTCGCTCCTCCACTGATGATCACACTGTTGTATGATTTCATTATGATGATCTGTCTTAAAGCCGTAAGGACATGATTTTTAAATCCACAACAGGGGGGAAATGTAAGATGGGCTGAGGATAGGTAATCAGTTTGTGTATTCATAATCATGTTTTTATACACTCATTAATGTTGAACACACACAGAGACACTTACTTGTTATTTTAACACACACACACACAGACACCGTATCCTGAAGATGTGTTTAGTTAAACTGACCTTGGGTTATGATTTTCTGCCTGCTGGAGTCCCTGGTGATTAGTTATTGATGCTTTAGTTAAACTGACCTTTATACCGTGAGTTATTGATGTTTTCTGTCTCTTGGTGATTAGTTGTTGATGCTTTTCTGTCTTCTGGTGATTAGTTATTGATGAGTTAGTTTCAATAAAAAGGCAGAACGGAGGGTGAGAGTCAGAGGGTGTGCGGGATTGAACTGGCAAGACGGCTGTTTCGCCTCCTGGCTCCCTCTCCCATTCTGAATGGCACAAAACGAAAACTTTAGTAAGTTATTTCAGTCTAAAAAAGGCGTCAGGGCATTTTTAAACCGGACAGTAAGTCGCCACTGTCTTGGTTCCTTTTTGTGCCTTGACCCATACCGGAATTATTGAAAGGATGCAGTCCTATTTACAGGCCCCAGTGACACCCCAGGTTTCTGTTGTTTGTACGAGGGCGCTTAATAGGTACTGCTATTCACAATCGTCTTAGGCTGTTTCTTTGCAGAAGTTTATGGACAATGTGTAGTGCTGTAGGATGCAGTCTAGAGCATTCTTGACATTGAAGCTTTTGTTTCCAGCAACTGCTAATGCGACCGTGCATCAAACATGCAAAACACAGACCCTTGCTCCTCAAGAAGTCAATCTTATCCTTGTGATGCTTTCTCCTAAATTCCTTACCAATTGTGAGACTGTGTTGCTCTCCATTACAATTAGCACATGGTTTGGCAATAGCATCCACTGAAACAGGTTCTGCCTTTGGCGTGGTGGTTTTGTTGTTTTCCATCTTGGCGGGCACAATGACTGTTGTGAAGACTTTCTTTGATTTTGTTGTTTCTGTGTGTTGTGATTTTGTTTTCTGTTTTATAGAAATCTTTCGTGCTTGTCAACAAAGTCAACAAAATCCTTAAACTTCACTCTTCTATTTGTTCTTTCTTGGAGATTGCAGGCAAATTTTCTCCAAGATTCTATAAGTCTGTATGGAAGTTTGTTTGCCAATGCCTTTATATTAGCCATGTTGTCCAAGTCCTCCATGTAATTAACATCTGCCATTATGTTCGAACAGCCCATAAGGAATAATGTGAAAGACTGAAGTGCAACACCATCTTCAGACTTGATTGTTGGCCAATCCATGGCTTCCTTTAAATATGCTTCTGCTCTCATGAAGTCATCACCATAAAACTCCTTCAAGATTTGTTTTGCTTTGGTATATCCTGTCAGAGGTTCCATATGGATGCAGCTCTTCACCAACTCATGTGGTTGTTCACTAGTATACTGCAGCTAAAATTGAAGATGATCACGGTTATCACTTGTACGGCCTTCAATCCCATGTTCAATGGCACCTATACAGGTTTTATAATGCAGAGGGTCGCCTTTAAACGTAGGAATGGAAAGTTCGGGAAGAAGCGATGCTTTTTGACTCTTTGCTAAGTATTCTGCGACACTGGCTTGCTGTGAGATTGCGTGGCAAAGGCCATCAAGCACATGTCCCTGTTGTTCTCTACTTTCTGTCTGATGTGGAAATCTAGCCATTGGAATAGTCGAAGTGGGAGCATTTCAGGTCAACACTGCTTGTTGCTCTGATAGGCTGTGATGGTAATTGAATGTTTTTCCTTGTTTAAATTGTAACACACTCATCAGGAATGTGGATACCATCCTCCTGGGTATTTTCATATCTTCTCAAGACATCCAATTTAGCATCAGACTCAGGGAGTGCCGTTTGCATTGCATGCATTTCCTTCTTTGCTTTAAT
The DNA here is from genome assembly GCF_059441095.1 of Idiotropiscis lumnitzeri. Classification (NCBI taxonomy): domain Eukaryota; kingdom Metazoa; phylum Chordata; class Actinopteri; order Syngnathiformes; family Syngnathidae; genus Idiotropiscis; species Idiotropiscis lumnitzeri. The sequence goes on from NC_142412.1 coordinate 9,678,966, forward strand.
TGCAGCTTCTTCTTGCTCAAGTGCCAACCTTTGTTGTAAATCAGCAGCCTTTGCCTTTAAACATGCTCGTTCCATTTGAGCCTTTAATTTAATTGAAGACGTTGACAGAAGTGAGCTTCTGTCTGTTAGATTCTTTACTTCTACTTCTATGGGTGTAGTTAGTTGATGCAGATCTACTATCAGCAGGTGATATTTGTTTATTGCATCCTTCCTCTGCACGTTTCAAAACGTCCTTCTTCCATTGCTCACATTTCCATTAATTACATTTTTTGGATCAAACCAGTTATTTTGGTCATCGGCAAAATCCTCTTCAGTCTTTAAATTTTGCAGACCGGAATTGAGGTCCACAAATTCTTGCTCCATGCCGCTAAAGCAAACACGAACCTCAGTTTTTTACAGCGTCAACATTTGCATCATCCTCCATCAATTGTTCAATTTGACGTTGCATGGAGGTCAATTGAGCAAATTTGCAGCTGCGTGCCTGCATCCGTTTAGGCTTGTGATCTTCTACAGCTTTTCTCCGTCATTTTTAATGTCCGCTTTCCACTGTCTTGTTCCTCCATGTCAATCCACAATGAAGCAAACAAAAACATCAAACTGACTGTAGCGTCTCAATTTGTAGGTCAGCCGAATGACGATCAAAGTTTTAAGCAGTTTACTCACGCACCTGTTACGTGCGCGTCCTTGTTAACTCGCGATGCTTGTCAAGTATGGACGCATGCTAACAGCTAGCAGCTCATTGTCCCGACTGGAAAGTTGCTCCTTAGCTGTGATGTGCCTAGGGTTACACTATCTATCATTAACAAACACAGCCAGCCCTCCTCTTTCCTCTTACCGCTTTCCAGTGTCCTGTCCGCAAGTAGTATTTGGAAGCCGTCAAATTCCACAACGGTGTCCGGCGTTAGCTCTGTTAGCCATGAATCCGTGAACATCAGCAAGCTAGCTCATTGGAAGTTCCTCTCGTGCCGCGTTAGCGCTGTTAGCTCGTCCATTTTCTTGGGAAGGTATCTAACATTTCCCATAAAAACGGACGGGAGGACGGGGTGGTCACGCCTCCTCTTTGCCTGACGTTTCGCCCCCGCGCGACATCCCCCGTCTCTTCCTCCTCAACTCGCGGGGGATATCGGGTCTCGCTCCGGGAGTCGGCACGGGGTTAGCACGAAGTGCTAACAGCTGATCTCTTGTGTAAACGATTGATCCGTAGCTCCCAGTGACATCTCCGGACACGATCACGCAAAAAACAGCCCTCAGCAGCAATAAAACCACCGCAATTTGGATGTCCATTGCTGCGATGAGGTAAAATAAATAAAACTGGGTAAAGGGAAAAACACGCGAAAAAGGCTCAAATAGTGAGCCGTGCTGCTCTAGCAGGTAGCCACTCGCGTGGCGACGGAACCGGAAAAACAAATGTGGTCCCATCAAAATCTGATTGGATATTTAAAAATAAAAGCGTGAAAATTTGCTGATTTGTCTGTCGTCACCAATGATTAAAAAAATTAAAATCATTACAAAATCCTCAAGCTATCGTGATACCAGACGAGTTCTGCGGGACACCAGACCACCCCAGTTGTCCACAAAAAGTGGTCACTTCAAAATTTGATGTGGCATTTCAAAATAAAAAAATCACCTGAAATATGCACTGTGATCAACACTGATTTAAAAGAAAAATCTTTAAAAAATATCCTCAAACTATCGTGATACCAAACCAGGACTGGGGATACTAGACCACACCAGCTGTCCACCAAAAGTGGTCACATCAAAATGTGATGTGGCACTTCAAAATAAAAGTAGCCTGAAATTCGCTTATTTCACGGTCATCACCACTGAGTTAAAAAAAAACATAGCTCGAGCTTTCGTGATACCAGACCAGTTTTGTGGGACACGAGACTACCCCAGCTGTCCATAAAAAGTGGTCCCATTGAAATCTAATTTGTAATTTCAAACTAAAAGTTGCCTGAAATCTGCACATTTCACTGTCATCATGCCTGACTTTAAAATTTCATTAAAAAATATCCTCTAGCTATGGTAATACCAAACCAGGTTTGGAGGACACTAGACAACACAGCTTTCCACCAAAAGTAGTCCCATCAAAATGTAAGGAGGCATTTTAAAATAAAAGAGCTGGAGCTGTCGTAATACCAGACTAGTTTTGTTGGACACTCGACGACCCCAGCTGTTCATCAAAAGTGGTCCCATCAAAATCTGGTGTAATTTCACAATAAAAAAAAAAACACCTGAAATATGCACATTTCATTGTCATCAACACTGATTTTAAAATAATAATTTCAAAATACCCTCGAGCTATCGTGATATCAGACCCATTTTGGGGGACACTAGACAACCCCAGTTGTCCATCAATTGCGGTCCCACCAAAATGTGATACGGCATTTCAAAATAAAAGTAGCCTGAAATCAGCATACATCACTGTTATCAGGCCTGACTAAAATATCATGACAAAATATCCTCCAGCTATCATGATACCAGACCAGACATATTTCACTGTCATCACCATTGATTTAAAAAAATTAATTAAAAACTAGAGCTGCGAGCAGCTATAAAGGGCCCTCGCCACCCGGACAACGTTGGGGTACTGGCACGTTGGAAATGTGAAATATTTCCGAGAAATAACGTGAGGAATCTTCAAGAGGAATTTGCTTGTAGTTAAAGTTAGAGCAGCTTTTGTTTTCAAAGCCTCGTCAATGTTTGAAGTAAATTTGTTGGCAGGCACTACAGGTGCATCAAATCAAAGACTAATAGACTGAAAAACATTTTCTTTCCGAGAGCCATCACCATTCTGAACTCTCACACACATGCACACACACACGACCACCCTTGCCTTGCTGAACAGCGACGTATTGTGTTGTATTTCTCCAATTTCATACTATTTTCCATCACAATATTTATACTCTTATTTATCTAATTTATATATTTGATTAAATTATTGTTGTATTGCACTGGAGAGGGGAGCTCCCTAATCTTGTTGCACACTGTACAATGACAATAAAAGGATTTCGGATTCTGATAAATTTAGAATGGCCGACTTCCTGTTCAATTTAGCATACGGCTCCATGAGACTTTTTATTAGGTCTTGGCTTTGTACACACTTCATCAAATTTTCAGTTTGGTGAAACAGAGATATGGGGCTGTTTTTTTTTGTTGTTTTTTTTTTCTAGGGGGCGATAGCGAGCCATTTTTAAACCACTGTACGACAAAATAATAAAATATTGTGAATATTGAATCAACTCCCGGTTGGGTGGACGCTGGCACGTTTGGCTGCCACTGCTCACCGGTAACTCTCAGAAATTTTTTGGATCCGCTTGTTGTACCTGCTTTAGCAGTTTACAATCCCTCCAGTTACAGTGATTTTATTTATTATTATCTGTATGTTGAGCGATCCCGATTCTCATGAATGCCACCCACCGATTGCATAGTCGCTGACGCGTCTACTGTGGCTAAAGTTTAGCTTACCTATCAAAGTTAGCACCTGTCTGCCATGTGGACCCGCAGGCCAGTCTGCTTCTCGCACTTCTGCCTGTTCCTGTCATGTCATCAACCTGTGTCAGGACAACTTCAATCCACTGCCGCTGAACTCCGCTGGATTTACCGACACATGCCCGAGGGAAACGCACCACCACCACTGCTCCTCCTCCCGAACATCGCTCGTCGACCCTTGAAGGATTGTATGGCAATTACCGGCATTTTAAACATTTATGGGACAGAATGTCAATTATTTAATTTAGCAGGTTTATATTTACTGAATATGCTATGATCGCAAAATTCCGGACGAACTGGCGAGGCTGCCCGGCTCACCGTGGCTTGTCATCGGGACCGGGAGGCGGCGCAGGCGACGCAGAGAGAGGAAGCAGTAGCGGGGCTGCAGGTCCGGTGTCTTGCAAAGGCTGCGACGGCAGCCCCATAGGCAACCACTGCCGAGCCTGTACCTCACCAACGCCAGATCCGTGGTCCACAAAATCGACGACCTGGGATTACAAATCCTGGGAAACCGCTATGTGCGAGACAGCAGTGTGATCGTCGTCACGGAATCCTGGCTGCACGCAGACGTCCCCGACGCTAGCATCCAGCTGGCCGGGCGCTCGCTACATCGCGCGGATCGGACGAGGGACACCGGTAAGAGAAGGGGCGGGGTGGCTCTGTGTTTACGTGCATGAGAACTGGTGCGGCGATAGCACGATCGTCGAGAAGCACTCTTCCCCCGACATCGAGTTCATGTCCGTTAAATGCCGGCCTTATTTTCTCCCGAGGGAGCTAACGGTCGTGATTGTCACAGCTGTTTACATCCCTCCCGACGCTAGCACTAGCACGGCGCTCTCGCTACTCGCGTGCGTCATCAATAAACATCAGCGGGCCCACCCTGATGGCGTTCACGTAGTAGCGGGAGACTTTAATAAGGCCAATTTAAAGACTGTACTCCCAGAGTTTCACCAGCATGTCAAGTGCCCAACGAGGGGAGACAACACTCTCGACCATGTGTACTCGAACATCAAGCACGCATACAGGGCCCTCCCACTCGCCCCCCTCGGCCAGTCAGACCACCTGTCCTTGCAGCTCGCACCTGCATACACCCCTCTCAGGCGCAGATTCAGGCCCACCACAAAGACTGTGAAAACCTGGCGTGACGGCGCCATGAGTGAATTACAGGACTGCTTTCAAGACACAAACTGGGGCCTCTTTGATCATCAGGACCTTGATGTCTACACACATTGTGTACTGGACTACATCAAGTTCTGCATGGAAACTGTGTCCCTACACAGGACTATACGGACCTTCCCAAATGCGAAGCCCTGGATGTCCAGCAGGGTTCGCTCTCTCCTCAAGGCCCGTGACGCTGCCTTCAGGTCAGGCGACAAAGCCCAGTACAGGGTGGCTCGTGCTGACCTGAGCAAAGGCATCAAGCTAGCCAAGGCAACCTACAAGGGGAGGCTGGAGGCCCACCTTGCCAGTAACAGACCACGGGAGGTGTGGCAGGGTCTACGGAGCATCACCAACTTCCGTGGCAGCAGCACGACCTCTGCAGACCCGAGTGCATCGCTGGCAGAGGAGCTTAACTGCTTCTTCGCTCGCTTTGACTCGTCCCAACCGTCACACCCCCGCACTTCATGCTCCAACTCCCCCCCACTCACCGTAGAGGAACACGATGTGAGGCGCGCGCTCCTGGCTGTTAAACCCAGGAAAGCTACTGGACCCGACGGAATACCAGGCAAGGTCCTCAAAACACCAACTGTCACATGTTTTCTGCAGGATCTTCAACCGCTCCCTGGCTCAAGCAGTCATCCCCTCCTGCTTGAAAACTTCCACCATTATTCCTGTCCCCAAAAAGTCACCAGCCGTCCACCTGAATGACTACCGTCCTGTTGCTCTCACACCAGTCATCATGAAGTGTTTCGAGAGGCTGGTTCTCCAGCACATCAGGGACTGCCTTCCTCCCACTCTGGACCCCTACCAGTTTGCATACCAGATCCACTGAGGACGCCATCAACACTGCTCTGCATGTTGTGCTGGGCCACCTGAAACAACAGCGGAGCTATGCAAGGATGTTCTTTGTGGACTACAGCTTGGCATTCAACACAATCATCCCAGACATCCTCGTCGCCAAACTGGACATTCTCGGCCTCCCTGCCCTCACACGCATCTGGATTAAGGACTTTCTGACCAACAGACCCCAGACTGTGTTGCTCGGCCCCTACACGTCCTCCACCTGCATGCTGAGCACCGGTTCCCCTCAAGGATGCGTGCTGAGCCCTCTCCTATACGCCCTCTACACCTACGACTGCAGCCCGGCCCACGGCAACAACACCATCGTCAAGTTTGCTGACGACGCGACAGTGGTCGGTCTGATCTCGAAAGGTGACGAGACAGCCTACAGAGAGGAGGTAAAGAGACTGACAGCTTGGTGCAAGGACAACAGACTGCAAAAACAAAGGAGATTGTCGTCGACTTCAGGAGGAACAAGACGGTGCCGCCCCCCCTCTGCATCGAAGGCGTGTGTGTGGAGAGGGTCCACACGTTCAAGTTCCTCGGAGTACAGATCTCCGACGACCTTTCTTGGACTCACAACACCACAGCAGTGGTAAAGAAGGTCCACCAGCGTCTGCACTTCCTGAGAGTCCTCAGGAAATTCAACCTGGACAGGAAGCTGCTGCTAGCCTTCTACCACTCGTCCATTGAGAGCCTGTTGACGTACTGTGTCTCCACCTGGTACAGCGGCTGCACTGAGGCGGACAGAGTGAGGCTCCAGAGGACAGTCAAAACAGCGCAAAGGATTATTGGCTGCCCTCTCTCCTCACTGTCGGACATCTAAACCGCCCGGTGCCTCAGAAGGGCTCTCAACATCGTCAAAGACAATACCCACCCAAACTCACACCTGTTCGACCTGTTGCCCTCTAGCAGGCGCTACAGATGCATCAAATCGAGGACCAATAGACTGAGAAACAGTTTCTTTCCGAGAGCCAACTCCATTCTGAACTCTCACACACACACGAGAACACCCCTACCTTGCAGAACAGCATCGTGATGTGTTTTTATATACCCTATTCTGTACTAAATTCCATTGCACTCTCTTATTTATTTATCTAATTTATATATTTGTCTGTATTATTGTTGTATTGCACTGGAGAGGGGAGCCCTCTAATCTCGTTGCACACTTGAGTACAATGACAATAAAGGGATTTCTAATTCTATTTCTAATTCTACTACGCATAGGAATGACTGATTGTAGTCATGGTCTTTACTGTTTTATGATATTATTTTCACATGCTAACGTTATATTACTTAGTTTATAAATGTGTGAACATAGTATTTTCATGACCTACACTCACATTCACATCATACATATTCAGTCTGCACATTACAAACTGATGACAAGCCAGACAGCACTTCATGGACAAATATGACAAAGCACATTCTCCACGTAGGCCATAGAGATGCAAACATACCAAATTGGGCACTGGATTTAGTTTTAAAATCGCTGCATTGGCTCCCCGTGTGTTTCAGGATTGATTTTAAGGTGCTTCAATTAGTTTTTAAATGCCTTAACGGTCTTGGGCCATCCTCGCGGACCCTGAGGTCCTCTGGCACCGGCCTGTTAATTATTCCTAGGGTGAGGACTGGAACACATGGCGAGGCTGCATTCAGCCATTCTGGTCCTCGTCTATGGAATAGCCTGCCGGAGGACATCAGGTCCGCAGAGACCGTTGATATTTTTAAAAGGAGGCTCAAGACCAGACCTGGGCATTGCACGGCCCACGGGCCACTTCCGGCCCGCCGGGTGGCACTGACTGGCCCGTATGACAGACCTGGGCATTGTATGGCCCGGGCCACATACCTTTGGTTGACTCTGACCGCGAGTGTAAGGTTAATTGGAAATTTCAAAATAAACATACTTTTTAATTTCACCTCATTCATGGGCTAAAGCTGCACTGCTTTTATTCTGAAATTGTTTTGTTTTTTTTATTCCCGCACAATGTGCGTCGCACATAATGACGTAATGCGTTTATCAAGACATGCGCGCAATTGAATCACAACAAGACGACGTTCGCCCTCAAAAATGTCCGCTCAGGCTAAAAAAAGAAAGGTAGATGCCGAATGTAGAATTTTCAACAAAAATTGGACAGCGAAGTATTTATTTACTGAAGTTAGAGGTAAAGCTGTGTGTTTAGTTTGCGGGGAGCAGATCGCCGTGTTGAAGGACTACAATTTGAGTCGGCATTACCAGACGAAACATGGAGAGAAATATAAAAACGGCACCAGATAACAATGAACTGGGACACTTTTTCTCAAAATCACAGTTCAGTGACAGTCAATATGTTGTATCTTGCTTAATGTTTGGTGCAAAAAGACAATATTGTGATGTCTTTAAAATGCTCAGAACCTTTACACAACTATCCAACAGTATATGGAACTCAAAATGTGTTTTGAAGTGAATGTGACAGAATATGTTTACTAATATGAGTCACAAATAGTAAAAAATGTTAATATTTTGTCTACCATTGTGTTGAGAAATTTGAATGAATAAATTTTTGGAAGGCAACCTCATTTTTTCAGTTTATTTGGTATTTAGTTTCATTGCTTAACTTTAATATATACTCTTGCCAGCTTGTCAAAACAGTGCTATTTACTGCTTTTTAAAAAAGAAATACAATTAATATTATGCAGAATTGAGTTCAGCCTTTTGGCCCGGCCCTCCACAATATTTTATGTTTCTTATGCGGCCCCATGGAAAAAATAATTGCCCACCCCTGCTCAAGACTCACCTTTTTTGTTTGGCTTTTAAATAATTTATCTTAGTCTTTTAATTCAGGACTGTCATTTTATCTATTATCATTGTCTTTAATTTTTTTTAGCTTCTTTGTCTTTTAGTATCATTTTTCTTATACATTTTAGCTCCGTCGTTTTATATTATTGTCTTTTAATTTTTAGCTTCTTCTATGTCTTTTAGTATCATAATTTTTCTTAAATATTTTAGCTTCGTCTTTTTATATTATTGTCCTTTAATTTTTAGCTTCTTTTTTGTTTAGCATTATCATTTTCTTTTATATATTTTAGCTCCAGTGTTTCCTCAAGGGGGGCCTCCGCGCTGGGAGGTGTGGCTGGCCTTCTCACAGGGGGCTTCATCCCGGAGGCTCCTTAGGCCCGGGGCCCTCTGCACTATGTGTAGGGTCTACCCCGGTCAGTCTGGGCTAGGGGTCTGTGTGTTGGCGCAGCTCCCTGTGGGCGTGAGCCGTCATCCCTCTCAGCGCGGATTACCTACCCTGGGTACATTTTCTCATATGGTTTCTCTGTGCCTTACCCTGTCTTTCTACTAAGATGGTTTATTAAGTTGTGTGAATGCGAGTGTTCTGTGTGTATGCGAGTTCAGGCGTGTATGTTGAGTGGGTGGAATGGGTTTTAGTTTTTCGTTGTAATTTGGATGTTTTTATTGTACAGCACTTTGAGCCGCATTTTATGTATGAAAAGTGCTCTTATAAATAAAATTTGATTGATTGATTGGAGGGTTCACTGGGACGCCATTGCAAAAACACATTCTGAAAGACATAATTTGATTTTGGAGCACACATACATGCACACTGACAAGATTACAGGGGAATACCAGCAGGAGAGACGGAGAGACTGCCCGCCGGAGAAGGCCAGCCGTGGAATACCAGTCTTGGGGACCAGCTGGGAATCAACCATCCAGACAATGATTAATCTGGAGAGGACCTTCCCTTGGACGTAGACCCGTGTCGGGGGAAGAATGTGAGGCTGGGCTGAGATAACGCACGACTCTTTTCGACTGTGCTTGCCCGAGTACATTTTCTCATGAGATTAAGAAAAAGCCGCTCAGTACTATTTCCTGAACCTCTGCCCCATTCATTTCAAAAGTCCTAGATAATGTAGTCGCCACTCAACTCCACTCTCATCTCACCTGCAATAACCCTTTCAGTCCGGTTTCCGTGCACTTCACAGCACTGAATCAACTCTACTCAAGGTCACCTCTGATCTCCTCATTGCAGCTGACTCCGATTCATTCTCCATTGTCATCCTTCTTAACCTGACTGCGGCCTTTGACACCATCTCACACACCATCCTTCTCAAAAGACTTTCTTCCATCGGCATCACCCACACCGCCCTCAACTGGTTCCATTCATACTTCAAAGACCGCACTCAGTTCATCCATCTTAAATATTTCTCATCAAAGTCCCTCCCAGTCACCTCAGGTTTGCCCCAAGGCTCGGTCCTGGCCCCCCTATTATGTATCATATACCTCCTTGCCCTTGGCAGCATTTTCCGAAAATTCAATATCGCTTTATATTGCTTCGCGGATGACACCCAGCTCTAGTTCTCCTGCAAACCCAGCATATCACTCCCTCCCACCTCCGTCACCTCCTGTCTATCTGAAATCAATGACTGGTTTTCTAATGATTTCATGAGGCTTAACAGCGACAAAACAGAAGTTATTCTTTTCAGTACAAAATCAATACAATCCAAAGTTGTCAGTTTTCCCATTCCTGTTGGCCCCTCCATTGTTTTCCCCTCCCCTCAGGTCAAGAGTCTGGGTGTCATCCTTGACAGCACTCTATCTTTCCATAAGCATAATAACACAACCCGGTCAGCCTACTTCCATCTGCACAATATCAGTCAACACCGCCCCTCCCTTTTTCCCTCATCCACTTCTATTCTGGTCCAAGTCGAGTCAAGTCAATTTTATGTGTATAGCCCTTAATCACAGACAGTCTCAAAGGGCTTTACATAACCACAATCAACATCCACTGATCTTAACCCCCAGGAGGGCAAGGAAAAACTCAAAACCCCATTGGGGGAAAAGTGAGAAAACTTGAGAAGGGACCACAGATGGGGGGGAAACCCCCTTCCAGGATGACCAGGCTGCTTTGGATGCTAAGTGGGCAACATTTGACACATACAATGATGCTATACAATGTTAGATGAGATAATGTGAGAGTCAATTAAATGAAGTGCTGCAGGAAGATGACTTTAGTGGAGTGGGTCCTAATCCAGGACCGTAATCTCCATGGCAGCATATCCGAGGATGAGCCTTCGATCTTGAAATAGTCAGTTTGGGGTAAATTCAGAACAGCCACTTCCAAGTGAATCACCATCACCTAATTCCCAAGCCGTGGAATTGGGAACAGAAAAAAAAGAACAGAAATAGTAAACAGGCCAACAAGTAGTTCAACGAAGTGCTGAAATATAGGGAAATCAGAAGAGGCGCTGCATGAAGACGACTTTGGGAGAGCAGGTCCCTCCCCGGTTGGTCAGTGCCGTAATCTTCATAGCAGGTCACCATCACCTAATTCCCAAGCAGGGGAAGAGGGGGCAGAAAAGAGGAGAAGCGGCAGTAAACAGGCCAACAAATAATTAAATTAGATGCTAAAGTATATAAATAAATTGATCAAATGTCACGCTGCAGGAAGACGACATCACTGGAACAGGTGCATGCCCAGTTTGTCAATGCCTTAAACTTCCTAGTGGGTCACCGTCACCTAATCCCCCAGCCGGGGAAAAGGGGGCAGAATAGAGAAGAAAAGAGAAAAAGCGGCAGTAAACAGGCCAACAAATAGTTCAACTAAATGCACAAGAGTATAAATGCGTCTTTAATAGTGTTTTGAACATTTCTACTGAGGTGGCGCCTCTAATACCTGAGGGTAGTGCATTCCAAAGCATTGGTGCCCGAATAGAGAACGCTCTAGAACCTGTGGACTTCTTTTTGGCTCGCGGAATCACTAAAAGACCAGCATTTTGTGAGCGAAGGTTTTGGGACGGAACATATGGTACCACGAGGTCAACGAGATAGGAAGGAGCTAAGCCATGCAATATTTTATAGGCAAGTAGCAGAACTTTAAAATCACATCTCAAGTGGACCGGAAGCCAATTCAAATTGGTAAGTATCGGGGTAATATGATCAAACTTTCTCGTTCTAGTCAAGAGTCTAGCTGCTGCATTTTGAACTAACTTTTAATACTAGACATGGGGAGACCCGAGAGCAAAATGTTACAATAGTCGAGGCGAGACGTAACAAACGCATGGATTAAGATTTCTGCATCACAAGTTGATAGAATTGGGCGAATTTTAGCAATGTTACGCAGATGAAAAAATGCAGTTCTAGTAATATTTTTAATGTGCATTTGAAACGACATAGTTGTGTCAAATATAACACCGAGATTTTTTGTTGAATCCTTTTGGGCAATTTATCGATACTCATAGTGGTGTCTTTGAAAAAGGTACCGATGACGCGCTGGTCCAATGATCAGCATCTCGGTTTTATCTGAGTTAAGACGCAAAAAATTGAAAGACATTCATAGTTTAATTTCGGCAAGGCATGCCTCTAATTTATAGCAATCACACGGATTCGTTATATCCAACGGCATGTATAATTGCGTATCATCAGCATAACAATGAAAACTAATGTTATATTTCCGTATAATATCACCAAGCGGTAGCATCTAGTACCAATCCCTGCGGAACTCCGCGTGTGATCTTACAAAGATCAGAAGTCGCATTGCCATGAATTACACGGTGCGTCCTCTCCGACAGATACGAATTAAACCAAGAAAGCGCTGAACCTGAAATGCCAACACAAGTTTCAAGGCGTTTTAATAATATGTTATGATCAAGTGTCAAAAGCGGCGCCAAGATCGAGTAAGAGTAATACAGTGAACCCTCGGTTATCGCGGTTAATGGGGACCGAGACCACCCGCGAAAACTGAAAATCCGCGAAGTAGCGGCGCACCTTCAAAAATGCTTAAATTATATATATATATATATATATATATACGGGTAGAGAGAGAGAGAGTGAAATTCATGTTATAACAAAAAAAATTTATTATTAAAACTTCTTATTTTTTTATTCCCCAGCCATTATTTTTGTATTTATTCAATTACTTATTTTTGTATTTATTTAATTACTTCGACTTTTAACTTCTGGTACGCCGTCCGGTGTGCCCTGTGAATGTTATGATCCTCCAGCAGAGCTGGAGGATTGAGCAGGACTCTCCAAACGCAGACACAAGTAGGATAACAATCCGACGCCAGGTAGTCAGTGTAGGTGGTAGTGAGTGTAATCAGTGAGTGAATGGGAATCCGGTGCGGGGCTGGTGGGCGCGTCTCGCAGCAGCTGACCGCATGGCGCGAGACGATCGCTGGAGGAACGCCCACACAGCTGAAAAAACAAAAACACACGCGGCATGACAGGCACGGATCATGCCAGTGAAATGAAAGGTGGCATTCTTCATTTATTTATTTATTCATTTATTCATTCATAACTGACAGCCTCGCGCTCCGCTCGTGCCCGGGGGGAAGAGGTGCTCCTCTTCGGCTTAACTGTGACGCGAGCATGCCCTCCTCCTCCGGAGCTTCCATTCGGTTAAACTTAGGGGCCGCTTGACACCGCCCGTGCCCGGGGAAGGTGCTCCTCTTCGGCTTAACTGTGACGCGAGCATGCCCTCCTCCTCCGTAGCTTCCATTCGGTAAAACCTGATTGGAAAGGTTCAAATTGATTATTACTAGTCATATATTCATTAAGTTTTTCAAGTTTTTTGCAATAAACGGAAGATTTGAAACCGGTCTATAGTTGTTGAGACTCTCTGGGTCGAGGTTTGGTTGCTTAAGTAGCGGTCGCATAATGGCGGTCCTAAAGCTGCTGGTACTATACCCGTGGTAAGTGATAGATTAATAATATTTAAGACAGACGGTCCTAGGGTCATAAACAGTTCTTTAATTAGTTTGCCAGGAAGCGGATCGAGCACACAAGTTGTCGGTTTTGCCCCACTAACCAATTTTGTTTGGCTTTCAAGAGATACTTTTTTAAATTGAGATAAGGTTATCGGACAGTTATCAGCCCTAATGTCCCTATTAACACCATTTATGACGGAATTCAACGGAATTGTAAGAACAGTGTCTTTAATCTCATCACGAATACACTCAATCTTCTGAGTAAAGAATTGCATGAAATCGTGAGCTGAATAGGAAGAGCTATCCGAGGTTGGTTGCTGTTGCGTTAGCATTGCTACAGTAGCAAATAAATATTTAGGGTTGTTTTTATGTAAAACAATTAATCTAGAGTAATAATTAGTTTTGGCTAGATTGAGCGCTTCCTTGTATAAACTAGCGCACCATGCCTGACGGAAGACCTCCAGTTTGGTCGCACGCCATTTGCGCTCAAGCTTCCTACAAGAATCGTTTCAGTATGCGTGTTTCCTCATTAAACCACGGAGTCAGCCTCTTTGGACAAGTTTTAGTTTTTAAAGGTGCGACGGAGTCAGGCGCATTTAACAGAGCGACATTAAAGTTGTTTGTAAGATTATCAATCGTACCAATATAATTAGGAAACGAATCGGTTACTAAAGGGAGTAGCTCAGAGAGCGCAGCGGTGGTTAAGGAGCTAATGTTGCGGCTGCTATAGCTTTGATCATGGTCAGAACGATGGCAATGCGCCAAGACTTCAAATTTGATTAAGTAATGGTCAGCTATAGCACTAGTATATGGTAATACAATTATTTTTGAGGATGCTAAGCCCCGGGTTAATACCAAATCTAACGTGTTACCATTTATATGCGTTGCTTCATCTATTATTTGCATGAAACCAAACATATCAATTATTGTCCGAAACGCCACGGTAAGTGGTTCCGACGGGAGATTCATATGAATGTTGAAGTCGCCCATGATATATTATCCGCATGAGTTACCAAATCAGCCACAAATTCAGAAAATTCATCTAAAAAGCCTGAGTAAGAGCCAGGGGGACGGTAAAAAACGGCAAGATAAAACGGCAGTGCGGCCGTGGATCGCATAATGAGAACTTCAAATGTTTTGAAGGAATTGCTAGGACGAGGACTAAGTTTTAGATTAAATTCGGAAATGAGGGCTACACCCCCATCTTTCTCATCATTGCCTCTCGCAGGCAAGGGGCCAGAGACAATTACTCGACTCAGACTCATCTTTCTGGCGAGATCACAAGTCCTTGCTATGTTTTTTCTTTGTGATATCTGATTGCTTCATCCTAGTTGTTGGAGCAGTTTTCTTTTGAGTAATGCAGTATGGCAACACCACCACTAGGGCAATTGATGACGTCAGCACTGGTTGCGTTCATCCATAAATAACAAATGCAGGACAGGTGGGGGAACGCTGGTCGGATACCGTTTTTCAACCGCACTTACTCAAGACGCATTATTTATGTACAAACTGGAAGATAGAAGATAGTATATTGTATTGATTACCGCATATGCACGGATGTTTTTGATTTGAAGTTTGGAAGACCGTAGCCATTGATTTATTTATTTGATTTACTTGACTTCACGGCATGACATCTGGACTGAAATGACTACGATTAAGACTAACCCTTGACTGTTTGACGTGACATACATAACTACACATCAACATCAAGACCAGTGAAGCCGAGCGAACGTCATCGCAACTTCAACCCATGGTGAGTGAGTGCGCGTTAAAACTTTCTTTAGCCAGCGTATCATTGAAACGGCAGTAACACTAGTGTCATTGGAGCCGACGTGTATCACTATATCTGAATAGCTAGCGTTGTTTGCACTGCGCTGGTGTCTAGGTCTCTTGCGTGCTAGCTCCATAAGATTAGCTTCAATGTCGGGTGCTCTGGCCCCAGCAATACACATTCTGTGGTTGGATTTTCAAGCTTAATGTATCGAGTAATGGAGTCACCTTTCACTAAAGTGCGGGAGCCAGGAGACCGAGGTGGAATGGAACTGCTCTGTGTCTTAACAGGCTCAACGCGATTAGCAAGCCGTTTACGGCCAATGCTAACCGGTGCTGTCCGCCACATTTACGCTTACCACATTACTCTGCTCTAGCTGGCGGACACGTCCCTCCAGCAGGGAGAGTCTTTCCATGAGAATGGTGCAAGTGTTGCATGTGGTGGTGCACGAAACCATAGTTGCGTTTACTCGCCTGGTGGATGAAAGCAGACGAACAGATGTCGCGCCGAAAGTGACGACACCCTCCACGACCGGGATTCCCACGTTGTCGTCGTGTGGAGGCTTGAGCGGCTCCCTGGAGTGCAGCCAGCATTCTGGGGGCCTGACTAAGAGGAATCCCACCCTGGTGGTCGAACCAAGCGTTAAAATCTTGCTCTCGACTACACACCTCAAAAATGGAAATGGAAGCTCAAAGAAGGAATATTCATACTGGATCGGCCGTCGCCCAGGATAACCAGGTCCGCGTTGCTGCAGTAGAGAGTCCTGCAACTTCGAAAAATACGCTAGACTCAGTTAATGATGACCTAAATGACAATGTAGTGACAGTAGGAGGAGGACTGAGGATAATCTCATTGAATGTGGAGGGTATATCGATGGCTAAGTGTGAGTTGATGGCGCAGATGCTGAGGGAGAAAGATGTACAAGTGTTGGCACTGCAGGAAACTCATCTGAATAAAGAATCGCCCCCATCGAGATACAGTATATCCAGCTTCATACCCATCACGAGAATAGATCATCAACAGTACGGAACCATGATATATGTACATGAAGACATCCCTGCCATAGACAGAGGATCCTCTATAGACGAACACAATATACACAGGTCAGAGATTGAGGTGCTGGGTACAACAGTGGTCAACATATACAAGCCTCCAAATACAAGCTGGCCAATTAGTGTCCTCCCACAATACCAACATCAATCTATAATATTAGGAGACTTCAATAGCCACCATACATCGTGGCTGGAATCCAGCTCAGCAACTGGGCAGAAATAAATAATCTCCACCTCCTTTACCATCCAAATGAACCAGGCACCTTCCACTCAGCACGATGGCAGAGGGAATACACACCTGACCTGACCTTCGTTACGAGGGACACAGATGGCATATCAATGCCAGCACATCGAAGAGTGCTGGGTAACTTCCCAAGGTCCCAGCACCGACCAATATTGATAAAAACAGGAATCAACATACCAGTCACACAATCTCTACCCCTGCCAAGATGGAACTTGTTGGAATTTATCTTTATATCAATGTTAGAATTTAACTTTAACCCAATGTAAACTCAAATAAGTAATCTGACTCCAATTTGCGACCTTACCCAACTCTCACTCATCCAACAATATGCGCGCTCGTTCTGCAATAGAAAGGTATCAGGAAGCCGGCATTTTCACGCACAAAGTGGATTTATTCCCAATACAGATTTTCTACATGGCACCTGGATCTCGGGTCCCTCTCAATACAACTCTACACCTCTCTTGCCACCAGCGAATGTGTTCTACCCCCGAGTTGCCCAGTACTGATTCATACTATACAACATGCAAAAATGGCACAGACAAAGGCATCCTGGCATGATTCTATTGGCTATGTTTATTGCAGTTAACTTTAGCTCGCTCTCATTGGTCTTTCTCCTCCCGCCGAATCCCGTGGCTCCTCCTGCGTGCGATCCCCCGATGGCCGCTCCTTCCCGGAGTCATCTTGTCTCGCTCAGCACCTTCTGCTTCTAAAACATTCCATTCTTGCACAACCCCCGCAACCAGTTTCGCTTCACCAGTCACACTCTCAGCATTTTACAATATCACATTTTCATACATTGGATGCACCAACATCTAATGAACTATGTTAAGCTCAAACTCTTATATTCCTTTAATAGTCAAATGTATGAAATCCTTTAAGTGTAACTGAAGTTTAGACCATGCTAATGACCAAACCCTCAGGATTGGAATGCAGGAAGATTGGATCACAGCTGCACCACAGGAGGTGTGAACGAGACCCCTCTGAAACAATGGACTTCCATGCCGGGATCACAAAAGTGGTTCCTAGCAGTCTACTCTTTGTTCAGTTTTTAAATTGACTGCCATTTACATTATCCTTTAAACTTTAGAAAGGCAAACTGGCAGGGTTTCGCAGAGCAAGTTGATAAGACATGCAAGCGAATCCCAGCAAAACAGGAGAATATAATTAGGTTCAATAAACTCATTCAGAGCAGTGCAAAAAAGCACATACCCCGGGGAGTCCGTAAAAGATATATACCATGCTGGACACCAGAATGTGAGGAAATATTAAAATCCTATGAGGAAACCCAGAATCCAGATACTGGAGAGAAATTGCTGGAGAGACTGCAGGAGGAGAGACAGAGAAGATGGATGGAAACGGTAGAGAGCATGGATTTCACAAGATCCAGTAGACATGCATGGAAACTGATTAAAAAACTGGACGGGGGTGGAAAAAAGAGCAAACAGTCTAACGTAGTGAGCCCTGATAGTGTTGCAATTAATATAAGAGGAAGAGGAGCTCACACCCCTGACTACAAGTTCGAAACCACCATAAAGAAAAAGTACCAGCAGCTAATCAGAGACATGCCAGAAGAAGACGGGTTCTCCCACCCAGTGAGCGAAGAGGAGGTGAAAGCAGCACTCAGAGCAACGAAGTCAGGCAAGGCAGCAGGAGTTGATGGGATCTACCCAGATATGTTGAAACACCTGGGTCCAGCTGCGATTAAATGGATGGCATCTGCTATCACTGATGCAATAAACATGGGTAGATACTGCCATCTCTGGAAAAGAGCTAGGGTCATAGCCATCTTAAAACCGGGGAAATCACCAGAAGACCCAAATAACTACAGACCAATATCCCTGCTATGCAGTATGTATAAGATAATGGAGAGGATAATCCTAACCAGAATAACACCAACCCTGGAGCTGAATATTCCTTGCCAGCAGGCAGGATTTAGAAAGCACAGAAGCACCACAGAACAGGTACTGGCTCTAACAACATTCATAGAGGCAGGATACCAAAGAAAACTAAAAAGTGGTGCTATATTTTAAAGGAGTGGAAGAGTTTAAACCTGGCTAGTTTTATTCGATGTCCTGCATCTTGTGTCACTGTTATTCTGTGGAATGCTGTGTGGGTGGCTGGTGAAGCTGGAAAAAGAAAGTGAAAGAATGTGAGGTTTGGGAGGTTTTAGGTCGGTGCCTGGCGCAGACAGATACCTCGAGGGGGAAGGGATGCACAAGAAACTGGACCCTCCAGCCACAAGCAGGAGGGGCCACCACTTGAAGAAAGACCAAGAGAAGCAAGCTAAAGTTAACTGCAGCATACACATAGCCAATAGAATCATGCCAGGATGCCTTTGTCTCTGTGTCATTTGCATATTGTGTCTATAAATTAATGCTGAACAGCGAAGACAAAGAGAGCTGTATTGAGAGGGACCCAAACTCAAGTTGTAGATTTGTGTGTTAGGAATAAATCCACTCGTGTGTGAAAATGCCGGCTTCCTGATACCTTTCTATTGCAGAACGAGCGCGCATATTGTTGGATGAGTGAGAGTTGGGTAAAGTCACAAATTGGAGTCAGATTATTAATTTGAGTTTACATTGGTTTAAAATTAAATTCTAACATTGATTTAAAGATAAATTCCAACAATTTATGGTGACGCCGACGCGATGCATGAGAGGTAAAAGAAGTTTGGAACTTCGAGAAAGACCACATGAGACTGGGTCTCGCATGTCCACACCAGGTGACGACCTGATAGGAGCCGCACATCCGACCGTCTTTCCTCTTTGGGCCCACAGTGACATAAGGTAAGCAGATCCTTTTCAAATTCTGCACATTGGCAACGCTAAATTATAAGAGGAAGGAGGAGCGGAACGGCATAATAAAAAGAAAAAATAAATTT